>NW_006239068.1:869367-898837 GCF_000226075.1 Solanum tuberosum
TTTTCAAGTATGAGTATCTACATGTCAGTATTTTGAGCTATTCAGATATTTCAGTATTTAGTTATACATGCCTCAGTTTATGAATGCATCATTATTAGATTAATTGTTGCATTCTCAGTTTGCATGTTCAGTTCGAGCTATCCAGTATTTACAGAAATTCAGTCATAACCAGTTAACTACTTAATTCATTGGGAGTAGCATAATACCGAGTTGGACTAGGGTTCAGCGTACCCAAATAGTCCCAAAACTACTAGCCACGTAAGTCGTAAGTACCCTCTGTGGGCATCATTTCAGTGATCACGTCAGCATGCCTCTATACCTCTGGCAGGGTATATTGGGTCCTCTCGATGGGGCGTATACATCGAACTCCACATTTAGCTCATGTGGTTTTATTATCGGTTATTAGTAGCTCCCACAGTTTAGTCAGATTCTCTTGCATTGACCATTTATAAGTATAGTCAGTATTCAGTTTCAGCATGTTATAAATTAGTCACTGCATTCAGTTATCTCAGCATTCAGTATCTATATCCTGTTCAGATTATATCATTACTTATTTGCTTTGTTCAGTTATATGTTATTTAAGTTGTATTATATTATGCATGCTCAGTACCTTTCAAGTACTGACACATACGTGCGCTACATCTTCTCATGATGTAGGTTCAGGTTCTTAGCATCCAGATCACGCTTAGATCGGTTCCCAATCTCCAGTTCAGCTGAATCAGTGGTGAGTCATCATTCTCCGAGGACAATAGTCATGAGTCTTTTTTCAGTATTATTTTTAGTCCTTTAGTAATTGGATATTGGCTCCATGATGTTGTGTTGAGCATGATTTTAGTTGGAGAAGGTAGTTCCTCCTATGAATATGAGAAATATTGAGGTTCATTCATATTGGTTGTTAGATGTAGTTCCTACTTCCTTGTATTGCATTGATTATGTTTTAGATGGAGTTGAAGTTTCCTCCTTTGAATTGTGCATTATTTTGATGTTTCATGCATGATGGGCTGCTAGTCTTGAGTCTTTACTTACGTAAGGTGTCTAGATCATCATTCGATGACGAATGTTCCCAAGAGGGAGATATTGTAACGCCCTGGAAACTAGTAGGTTAGACTAGAGCTTGACGTTAGGGTTAGACCTTGAATGTACCTCCATGTACCTTAAAACAATTGTTTTCGTGTTAGGAACGTCAAGGTTCAAACCCCAAGGACCAAACATGGGTCCTTGAGGAAGACCATTAGAGGCTGCCTGGGCAGTGTCCCACGAAGGGCACCCACACCTCGTGGGTGAGGGGCATAGGTCAAGACCCTGAGAGGCCAGTCTCTAAACCTAGACCACGCCTCAACAAAACGGGTCGCGGGTCCAACCACGGTCCGTCAGTGAGGGGTCATGGGTCGATCCTGCAAAACAGGCCCCAGAACCCCAGTCCACGGATGGACAGCATGCCATGTGAGTCCACCCATAGACCGTGGTCATGTGTCGTGGGTGAGGCATGTAACTGCCAAAAGGCTGTTTTAGTTAGGGGCATTATAGGGTTTTCCTTTTTAAGTTAATATTAAGTGACGTCATTTTGTATTAATTTAGACTAACTATATATAGTTTTAAGGCCCCCAAATCAAGTTATCTTCCTCGTGATTCTAAATCTCCCAAATCAAAACCCATTTTCCCCCAAAACTCTCTCTCTAGAACTCCAAGGAAGAAGAAGAAGAAGAAGAAGAAGAAAGTCAAGCTAGGGTTTGAAGAAGAAGTCTTTTTCACTCAATTTCATGGGGATTCATCACCAAGGTATGGTAGATCTTCATCCATGGATAGTTTTCATCCATGGAGCCCCTTCAAAAAAACCCCAATTTCAAAGCTAGAATCCCAAAAGTTAGGTTTGACTTCAATCTCATGGATTCCTTTAAAATTCGTTTTTTAATTACTGAATTATGTTTTATTATGGATATATTGATGATTTTATATGGTTTTATCTTGAATTCCCCAAGAATCCATAAATTCTCCTATTTTCCCAATTTGGATCTCAAAGTGTGGGTATTGATTGATGCAAGTAGAATATGATAGAATTATGCATCTAGTAACTGAATTACTTGAATAATGTTATCATCCATGTCTAATGTAGTAATTCTAGATGTGTTGATGGATTGTGATTTATGGTCCTTGAAGGGCAAAGTATGAGAATTATGAATGAATATAAGATTAAGGTATATGCTTTATGAACACTTTGAGAGTAAAGTGAATATGATTATGATCTAATTGTTGTGTTGTTGGAAGATATTCTCATTTACACACTTATGTATGAATATGATATGATGTGAAAGGTTTGTCACATGTAGTGATTTTAAGGTTGGAAGACTAGTCTCACCTATTGAATCTATGAGCTATAGTATGAATTATGTTGGATTGAGTGTCAAGAAATTATTCCATGATTATGAACTTAAGTCAAGACTTAATATATAATCTATGGGAATTAATGCCTAGCACCGAGAGGATATGAATATGAGATGGAAGCTTATACGATAGTTGAGTCTGGCTTCCCAAATGGGTTCCTTCTACCTTAGTTGAGTCTGGGTTCACAAGGTATGTATCTCATGAGATGGAAACCTTATACCTTAGTTGAGTCCGGGTTTCTAGTAACAATATCCTTATCCCATAATTATGTGCCCACATAGGTCGTTAGCTAGTGGATCCACCTAAGCTAAGAGTATGGTTCTACCTTAGGCAAGTAGAATAACCCCTTTTCGGTGTGGGGTAGACACCGGATTCCATGTTAGCTCACATGGTCTATGTTGGTTAAGACTTATTCCCACTAGCACATTAATATGAACAAAAATTTTAGTAAATGGCATGCATTCAACTAAAATGTCCCTTTTAGCATGTTTTCATGATTTTATGCATGGCTATCATACTTGGTGCATTTTTGTACTAACTCATATTTTCCTATATTTTTCCCAAGTGTAGGGTCCGGTTCTTGAGTCGGCTATCATTTGGTTCAAGCTTGTATTCGACTATTCTCCTTGCTTGTGGTGAGTACTCATGATTCGAGGACGGGAGATTCACTTTGAGTTTCATTTCTAGTATTTCATTTCCAAACAATGTTGTATGGGCTATGTCCCTTTTCATTTGAACTATTGTAATAGATGGCTAATTGAGACAAGTCTAAACTTCTGTTTTCCTTTATAAAGATTTTTTGGACTTAAGTGCGCTTTTACTCTTATTGTTCTAATGCTTTATGTTATGATGCTAAGTGGCTTACATGGTGCCTTTCGGAGTTCTATGTGCCTTATTACTTCCAGGGGTACCTTTGGGTCGTGACTTCTTCTTCTCCTCCTCCTCCTCCTCTTCTTCCTCCTCCTCTTCCTCCTCCTCTTCCTCTTCTTCCTCTTCTTCCTCTTCCTCTTCCTCCTCCTCTTCCTCGTCCTCCTCCTCCTCCTCCTCCTCATCGTCCTCCTCTTCTTCTTCTTCCTCTTCTTCCTCTTCTTCCTCTTCCTCTTCCTCTTCCTCTTCCTCCTCCTCTTCCTCTGCTTCCTCTTCTTCCTCTTCCTCTTCCTCCTCCTCTTCCTCTTCTTGCTCTTCTTCCTCTTCTTCTTCCTCTTTCCTCTTCCTCTTCCTCCTCCTCCTCCTCTTCTTCTTCTTCTCAATTAAATATTTGTGTACTTTGCTCCTGTTCAGTGGCTCGCTGAGACTATTGTTTTTTGTATCAATACACTGGTGAATAAAATAGTTTCATCCTGAGAGGATCAGTTTCTATAAACCTCGAGTACCAGAGGGGAGTGATTTTCTTAAGGAGACACTGTGCATTCAGTGGACTTTATTTTTTCTTTCTGTTTCATTATATTGTTACAGATCCTGGTATTTTTTTTTACAGTCATAATTTATGCTTATGATATTAATTGTTGTTTTTGAGTACATGTTTTAAACTTTGTTGTTTATGTTTCTGTAAAGATATTGTTATAAGTATGTGTTAGTACAGACTCTATGTAAATCCAACTACTGCAGATTCACAAATAACTTTTTACATAATACATTTATTTACAACAATCTCCAAAGAAATCTTTTCTTCTCCATGAGATCAAGCCTAAAAATTTATATGATTTTTGTTGTTGTCATAATAATGTTAATATTAACAGGAGTTAAAAAAATAGAAAGTCAAATGATAGAATTAAAACTAGCAATTAATTCTAATTATATGATACACAATGATGACTAATCTCTCACACAAAAGTACTTTTTTGAACTTTTTCCCATTTTCCCTTATTTCTCTTTCATCCTTTTCAAGGATCCATAATGTTTTGTTTGTGCACAACTTCAATTTCAAAACACTATCATAACTATATTACATACGAAATTTGGATTTTGGAAGATTGCATTTTTAATTTTAAAACACATAATGACTACATATTACTTATTGGTATATCATATGATTATGGAACCTTTGCTCTTGATAAACACATTGGTTATACATATATATTTTTAAAAATATTTAATATTTTGAAAGTAATTGATAGTGTTATACTAACGAAATTTGCAAAGAAGAAAATTGAGAAAAATATTTATTTGATTCTCTAATTAAAGACATTATCTAACCATGCATATAGATGATAAAAATAAACTAACCATTGTAAAATTTCAAAAGCAAATTAATGAATCTGTAAAATGAAATTATGTAAACTAGGAGAAATTAAAATAGTGTTATGATTTGTAATTTTGCCTTTTCTTTTAATAAAACAAATGGTAAACTACAATTGAATAACCTCTATACTCTTAAAAACAGATTTATATAAAAATACTATAACATCAAAATACAAGAAAAGTTCTATTCTAAAAAAAAAAAAAAAAGAATGTTCTAACCGCGCGAAGCGCGGATCCATTTACTAGTCTATATAATCAAACGGATGACAAAACTTCACCCAAAACTGAGTTACCAAAAATACTTGGAAATTTGTGACCATATGCTAGCTAAATTAAAGAAATTAATATGTCATAGCTATCGAAGATAATTATCAAATGTTCAAGGTAATTTCTAGAGTTCAAGGAAATAGTTCAAACAAAGTAGTTTATTAGGGGTTAAAGAGATTGATCAAGGATGAGAAATGAAGGGGATCAGGATGTTCTGTGGCCTATTTGTAATGTTGATGATTAAACAAATGGTGATCTTAGGAATGAGAACAGAAATACGAAATCTTGTCTAGAAGAAAACAATGGTGTATATATAAAGAAAAAGTTTTCACATTGGTGGAAAAAGCCATTTTTTAGGTCCTTTTAAGGCCTAACTTATTTAGTCTATTTAATTGAATAAGTCTACTTATATATATAAATGATTGGACTTGAATTTGTTATATTTAATTGAGTCGTATATTTATTTATTTTGCTCAGGTCGGATCTTAAATTAAATTAAAAGATTTATCTTTTGTAATTTATTTTTGAAAAAAATTGTTTATTTAATATTTAAATTTTAAATTAAACAAAAAGTGTTGTCTCATCATAAAAGGAGCAAACAAAAAGTTTTGTCGGTTTAAGATAGGGAAGCAACAAAAAGTATTGTATATTCAGAAAGAGAGCAACTAAAGGTTGTGCCTATTCAGAAAATGAACGACTTCATGAAAAGTCTCCTTATTAGATTTTATAAATACGAAGCATTCCTAGAAATAGGGTATTCAATTGCATATATGTTTGAGGCTTATCATGACAGATAATTGCTTGTCATCTCTTAATTGAAGGCGAAAAGTGCTTAGTCAGATATCACAGAGATTAAAAGAGAAATAACGCGATAACTCAAGGACTAAAAGCGTCATTTTCCCAAGAAAAAAAGAAAACTAATAGTGGTTGAATTAAACAAGGAAGAAGATAAAGAGGAGGGGGTGGAGGGGAATTAATTTTAGTATGAAAAAGAACAATGGGTCTTTGACAACTTGGGATGCGGGTCTCATAGTTGTCCATTTGTCAATCAAATAATGTCTCATACAAGTATGACTTGGTATGCCTCGCCCGTAATAGAATTTTTTTCTACAAAGTTATATAAACTAAAACATATATTGCAACCTTCTAAATAAAGTGTAATTCAATTATTTTATTGCAGAAACATGGTTTCTCATCAAGTTTGTGATCCAAGTGCTTCTTTTGGTTGCTTTGACAAACTCTACAAAGCTGATCAAGCTTCGAAATTGTAATAGAACAAATCATATCTAGATTCAATACATTTACATAACTATATCAGCAAGAAATGTACAAATTTAAGATCAACTCAGCATTAAAACGTAATTTGAGCTAGTAACTTCTACTCCTCAGCTTCTTAAAACCTTTTTTCAACTCCTCTATTGGATTCTTATTTACAAATTATATAAGTGGGGCATGGCAGTCCAGTGCACAAAGCATTCTGCCTTAGCAGGGTCCAGGGACGGCCGCACCCCAAGGGGTGTGATGTAGACCTACAGTGACTGCTTCCACAGCTCGAACCCATGACCAATAGGTCACACGGAGACAACTTTAAAGTTTCTCCAACTTTACAGATTATATAAGTCAAGTTCCTAAATCGCCCACCTGAATATGTACTAGTGCTATAGCATGAAGTCGGTCAACAAATCATCGATAAATGCAGCTAAAAGATACTTCTCAATGTCAGTTACCACTTGTTCAACTTCATTGTTAGTTAATCCAGTTCTCCAAGCCAGATCCCATGCACTGCCGACCACCCCCTTGCACCATAGATCTCTTTCTAGCAGTGGATAAAGAGCATCAGCTGAAAGGTTCTTGCCAGCCACCTTATTGTAACATCGCAGAACTTCAATCCCATCACAAATTTCATTCATCAACTTGTCAAAGGATACATAATATTTTCTCATCTTAATGGCCTTCAGTGATAACGGATTAACTGCCAGTGCACATTGGGACCTTTTATTTTCTAATAACTCATTAGCACAATCAAGTAAGAGTGATCTATCAGCAATTTCATGATCTACACTAGTTGTCTGCCATACAGTTGGTTCCCACACATCTGTTTCAAAAAGCTCCTCCCACTGACAGAGGAACGATTCACTGCTCAACAGTAAATGCCTTGTAGTGGCTCCGGAGTCTAAGTTTTCATTCTCAGTGAAGTCTAGATTGATGTTACAGTTAATCTGCTCCACTAATTTGATGTCACCGAGACAATAGGTTGATAGAACGCTAGATTCACAAGGGACACTTTCACCATTGACAGCATTATCTGCAATTGAAGAAGTAATATTTTAGAATATTTTCACAATGACAACTGATTAATCTTCTTGGATCAACCACAAGTTGTGTGCAGAATTTATTTCCTATAAGATAACTAAAGGGCTATTGAAGCTTGAGTGATGACTATAAGTAGCTACTTCCATGTGTAACATCTTCTATCGTGGTTCTTAAGGTATGGAAGAAGAAAGAGGCAGGGAAGTACAATTATTATAACACTCCGTGTGTGGCTTTAAAAGGTTGAAGTGCGTTAGAACACTTCAATTACTTCTAGCAGGTTACTTCAACACTTGTTCTATAAAAGTCTAGCTAGTAGATTGTATCATTACAGATTTGGAACTTCCACACAGAAAGACAGTAATTGAGTTGTCAAGATATAAATATTCACAAGTCTTACTAGAAAACAACTTCTTATAGCTTCTCAAGAATATCAGAACATCTTCATTGTCAATTGCACGTATACTTAAAGATTTTATGGAAGCTTTTGAGTCCGCCAGATCTTTCATTTAATGTTTTGGTTATATAAAGCTGCTGTGCTGTCGACTAAACTACTATATTATCATCATATATATCATTATTCCCAAGTTAAGAAGAAAGAAAATATTCTAAGCTGCAAAAGAAGAATATAAATACTATTCATATTTGGTCTCTTAGATATGGAGATAATATCATTCTTGTTTGTTGAACAATGTCTAGCATATATATCTAACCACATTGCAACACTCAACGTTATAGTTACTCGACAAGTCTCTGTATGATGAATAATTGAAAAAATGTTTCTAAAGTTACCAGAACGTATGCATAAAACTGGCAAAATAATGAAGTAAGTGCTACCGGTGACAAGATCCTCAAAGATATTATCCCCTTTTTCTAACTGAAGCTCTTCTGAGAATGTAACTTCGGATATGGCTATATCTGTGTCTTTATCTACTGCCTGCACCATTTCTATACTTTCATCCTTCTGTTCTATGTTGTCAACCTGTATCAATATATTCCATTAGTCTGGGACAATACCAAAGAAATCCTCCATTGTTAATTCCACATGAGGACCAACATCTACAGAATAGTGTCCCCTAAATATGTGTTAAAAAAGGGAACTTGTACAATAAATAATAACACAGAGACGAGAAACATAGCTTCCAGAAGAAAGATGGTTGAAACTCAAAAATATAAGTTATAACTATGTACTCACTGTAGCAATGGGGGTACTCTTGATGGACTTGTCAGCTTTAACATTCTTCTTCCTCTTAATGGAGTTATGAGATGCAGTGGTTGTGATATGCTGAGGATCATATATAGTACTTTTTGCTTGTGCAACCAATGGTTTTCTCTCTGGTTTTCTCACTTTCACAGTGCTCATCTTGCTTTGGTCCTGAAATTTAGCACTGTCGTCTATTTTGGCATTTTTCATTTCTTTAGAGTTTCTGATAGCAGGAGCTACTCGTTGAGTCCCGTCCTCTGTTTTTCCAATTGCTTCTTTCTTTGGTTTCCCGGTCTTTCCAGGAGAAGAAGCTCTAGTCCTTGTATTAGGCTGTTTTTCCTGAATGAAAACTTTAACAGTCTTTGAATTTGCAGTTGCTTCACCACTATACTTGCCAGGAGAAGAAGCTTTGATCTTTGCATTAGGATGTTTTTCTTGCAGAAGAACTCTAAGCATCTTTGAGTTTGAAGGTGCTTCACCAAGATCCTTGCCCAGAGAAGAAGCTCTAATCTTTGTATTAGGCTGTTTTTCTTGACTCAGAACATCAAAAGTCTTTGATTTTGCAGTTGCTTCACCACGATACTTTCCAGGAGAAGAAGCTATAATCTTTGTTTTAGGCTGAATCAAAACTTGAAGAGTCTTTGATTTTGAAGGTGCTTCACCATGATCCTCTCGCCCTTTTTCTTTGCTGTATCTATTATTATGATCTTTTCCTGTCTGCATTTTCCTATATATGGTGAAATTCGATGCTCCCTTCTGGTCATCAGATGAACTTTCTTCCCATTTGTTTCTAGAGCCTGATGGATTTTGTTCATGGTTACAGGCAGGAAACATTTCACTCTGTGAATATAGAGGCTTCATGATCACAATGGGTGGAGAATCAACAAACTTATTTAGCAAACCTGAAACACTATTAGATTTATGTGTAGACTTGCTTCTCAAAAGCCCCTTAAAATGCATGGTTTCAATTATTTCATCCAATGTTTTTCTTTTTGGATCCACCTTTTGACTGATGAATGTTGGCTTCTTTGCTTTTGGCAAATCTATTTCAAATATAGGTCTGGTCTGCTTGACAACCCTGTCCTTCTCATAGTGCTTCTGGGTAGTTTGGTGCTGGGGCTTTCTAGGAATTTCTTCAAGACCCATCAGTCTGGCAATTAAATTTGGCCCGTCTGGCTTCTCCTGCGGCAGGGAATAATCAAAAGCGGTCACTTGTTGGGATTGAACAATGGAGGACTGGCTTGAACTAGTGGATGGGACATGTGATGATATAATCATTTTCCTTGTATCAACAGACGCCTTTTCACTTGTTTGAAACCGAGACTTTTGTGCAGCACAATTTGGTTGCAACAGATTTTGTCTAGCAAAGTTATCTCTTATGACTTCCCTAAGCTCATCAAAACAATCCCCATCAACAGAAAATCTTGGTTTTTGAAACTCAAGCCTGTGTTCTGAAATCCTTTCAGACTTGGTTCTTTGAATGGGTATTCCATCAAGTTGAGGCTTATCTTTCTGCTTCTTCTTCTTCAACTTTGCCATATGTTGTGAAGCTTGTTGCAGCTTCCCTAGCATCACAAGTGATTCCTGTAAATCAAGGGCTCCTTTCAACAAATCTTTAGCGATGATATCATTCGAATGTCTTTCTATGGTCATACCGTTAGACCATGAGTGGATCACTTGGTTCAGATTTTGAGCTTCTCTGGACACCTCCATTAGCTGGAACGAAGATGTGTGATTATCTTTGCTGACTGTTTCTCTTCCTTTTTCCTTGTCTGATGAACAATACACATTTTTTTCCATTTGTGATTTTCTGATTGTCGTACATTCCACAACACCTTTGGGATCATCACAAGTGACAAAGGATCTGTACACAGCTGATCTCAGACTGTCTGGAGGCATATATATCCAAATTAAATTTTCAGTAGTTGGGGTGGGTGTATGACTAGACAAATGGAGTATTCAGATTAGAGGCATTGTCCATATATTAAAGAATACAAGTTGCAAGTAGACAAAGGAATTTTGATCCAAATGTTATGGGGTTAAGACTTGATTCTTCAACTTGTCTATCAAAGTGGAAATGAAGAAAAAAAGGAACTTATAATCCAGATCCCACACTCAATAATCAATAAACAAAGATTCCAAGCTCCCTCCCTGTATATGGATGAAGTTGAATTAGGAAAAGGGGGAAGAGGGATTTAAATGTGGTAGTTGAAGAAAAAGAGGTGAAGGGCGTTGGATCACACACAGACACCTACACTGCTTCTCTGTGCAAGTTACTAACAAAGAGAAAATGCCCGTGAATTTATTAAATTCTCTCTTTCCTTTCCCCTCTGCTACCAACTCTTCTTGTTTTTTTGAGGACGATTCTCCCAATTATTTATCTACTCTTTTTTTTAAAAAAAATTATAAAACCATTCGGTATCCTTATTCTTTTGTTACCTTCATGAGACTGAGTAATACTCTCTGTTTCATATTAGTTGATTACTATATTAAAAATATTTTCTCTGTTTAATAATATTTGTTCACAGTTGATTTTGCATATTTTTTTAGAAATTATAAATAAGATGATAATTTTACTATATTATCTTTGAATATGATAAATACAATGTCTTGACAAATAAAACAGAAATATGACTATAATTAATGATAAGGATAATTTAGGACCTAAGTGTAAATATTATCCATTGATTTCATAAAGTGGACAAGTATTATTGGAAATTCAAAAATAATATAATGGATAAATATTGTTGGGTGGAGGGAGTAGTTGTCTGACATTAGTTCATCACCTTAATAAATCAAGAAAGCATTAAATATTTTTTCTATATTACCCTTGCAATTAATTCTTTCTAAAAGTATTCACATTTATTTCTAAAATTCCCAAAAAATAATAATTAAGAGGTGAATTAGTAAAGTTATCTTCTTGTTTATGATTTCTTAATCACCATGAAAAATAGAAAATGATCAACTAATATGGGAGAAAGAGAATACTATTTAGTAATTCTAGCTTTCGTTTATGCTTTAACTATTCGATAGTCCCAAATATATTTACCCCATTAGTTTGAATTCATCACCCCCTGAATACTTCTCGATGAGTGAATGAATGATGAATACTTCTCGATGAGTGAATGGTGATAATTCTAACTTATGTTAACATGGGTGTATAGCTCATCACTCTTGGGTTGTGCTGCAGCGGTGGGGTCGTGGGGCTGCTCCACCATTAATCAAAGGTCTTAGGTTTGAGAGCTCTGAATATAGAGAAAATCATGTTGGAATTATCAGTCCCGAATGAGCCCTGCAATGCACAATCTAAATTTAGTTGACACTTCAATGCACGCTACTAACACCGAGTGGAAAATTTAAAAAAAAAAAAAAAAACTCATCACTCTCAATGCAAACAAATTTTTTTTAAAGAAAATCTCTATTAAAAATTTGATTCTAGAGATGGTAGCATGCTTCTGTTTCCCTGCATTAGTACTTTTAGCCCTATTTCAACATGATTTGAAATTAAATTGGTTTGAAGTTTTATGCACACATATAATTTAGATTTTTAAGTTGTATTTATAGACATAAAAATTTCATAATTTATGAAAGTTATTAAATTTCGTCGATTTTACAGTCTTATGAAATGAGCATTCCTTTTATAAATAAAAGTTTGTAGTTACAAACTTACAAATTCTCTTAATTTTAAAGATTCACTAAACAACAATAATAATTAGCTATTCTTTAATATAATCAGTTACAAAAAAAAATTATTTTTTTCAAAATGTAAAATCTTTTTATAAAATATAAACTTATATGAAATATTACATTACATTTTAAAAATAATTTGGAATGTAAAATTCCATCTTTTAGACAATTTGAAATTTTAAAACGATTCCAAATCATGTTCAAACGGTAATTAGAAATCAGAACGTAATTTAAGATAAAAAAATAAAAGCTTGAATGGTTGATAACTGTGAGGGGTATAAAAAGCTTATTCAACCCTGTTTAATAGTCAAGTTCTTCGGCAGTCTTTCTTCAATTCCCACCGACATGCATGTAAGAGTCGGATTGAACGTCTTGGTCAGCAAAGCAATATATATTCACTTTTATTTGTCCCTTAAATTTAAAAATACAAGTTACTACCCCCTATTTCAAAAAATAATTCAAAAAAGATTGATTTATTGTTACACGAAATATGCAATAATTATTTGGAAAGGAATTATTTTTTTGAACTTGCATTACCATTTGAATTGTTGTACCATGTGGAGTTGTTTAATGTAAACGCAACCGTTCCTTAGGTGGCCAACCTATTAATGATTTAAATGAAGAAAGAAGCAAGATTGAAATGTACCATCAATCCATCACTTTCATAATTGCATAAAGAAAAACGGGAGGACAATAACGGAAATTCCTTCAACTTCAACGTGACTTAATAAAACAAGTCAAGAACCATCCCCAGGGCATAATACATAAACATGACTCATAACTTGACGTCAGTTGACAACTATGACATTTATCTTTGGGTGTGCACAAGTAGACACTTAAACTTGAATACAAAAAATTGAACAAATAGATAGATTCGTCCTACATGGCACCCTATGTGGCAATTTTGTATCATATGCGGCGTTCTACTTGTATTATGTACAAGTTTAAGTGTCTACTTATACATACTCAAAGTTGGAGTACATAGTTTGCTAAAATCATGTTAAGAGTCATGTTTTATGTGTTATGTCTTTATTTGGGGTTCCCAATTTTCTCATTGTTGTATATGAAGTAGAATCACTACAAGAGAACAACTATTTAGATTAACGGACAAGGTTCCAACCAAACTCACAAAATTCCCTAGCTAAAGAACCCAGATTCCTATCAAAAAGTAGTACGGCTAAATTCTTACAAAATATATTTTATGAATGTTAAACTTTATCTAAATTAACTTGGACTATCCCACCTATTTCCCAAGATAATTTTGGATAAATAAACTGGGATATTTTAAATTTGATTAGACATATTTTACTAGAAGAAAGTAGCTAAATTATTATTGTACTGCACATAATTTTCTATGTAATCGTAAATATTATAAAATTAATGAATGAATCTATTCATATTTCTCCAAAGCATAGATATACTATTGATATATCTAGCAAAACAGTTAGTAATATATCTAGTACAAGTATCCTTAAAAGAACTACCTACAAAAGCTATTTTAACCGCTGAGTGCATATGTTAATGAGTATAAATTGTAGTAAAAGATATCTATTATTTTTTTATAACTCTCAGGGTCATTAGTTTCTTATGACTCGTAAGACTATTAGTTTCTTGTAACTTATGTAACATCTACCACATTCATCTATCCACATTACTATCCCTCATTCTATCCATTGATTATATGAAAGACTTTTTCACCTATAAATAGTGGTGTTTCTTCCTTTGTGAAGGGTATCTAAAAAAAAAGATGAAAAGTGTGGAAATTTATTGTAGTGAGGTTAGTGTAGTAAAAGAGAGAGTTGAGACAAAGAAAATACTCTAAGTCTTCAATTATATTCACTATATAAAAGAGATTAATTATATGTTGAAGGAAGGTGTTCTTATGTGGGCTTTGGACTCTTCAACTAATTTGGAGTTGCTTGAATTGTATGAAGTTGTTGGGTTGTTGTATCTTGGAGGGGACAAGTCAAGAGTGATACTGCTAGATCGATGTAGATTATGATGCATTGGGCTTGAATCTCCTTAAAAATAGTGAGATATTTGTGCCTCAACCTGATTTATAATTTATTTATTTTTTATTCATTTTATTTTCAACTGTAATTTATTGTATATGTGGTATATTACTCCAACAATTTTAAGGAGATTCATGTTTTTGTTACAGTGCAGATATCAAGATAGGAGATCATCATTCCATTCAACGTCACTCTCTTCAAAAGATGGAAGAGAAGAGAAGAGAAGAGATGTACGGGTAAACTATTTTTCTACTTACTCAATTCAAGCGGAGAAAAGGTAAAGCAAAATAACTTTTTACCTAATATATTTCATGAATAAAGTGATACTATGTTTCATGAAAAAATGATATTTAAATTCTTAAAATAGTGGAGGTTTATAAAATGAAAAAAATCATTCTGAAACGGTGATTTTTTTATATCTTTGAGAAATGCTCTAAAAAGAGTATTATGAGTTTATTTTGAAATAAATCACATGTTGTAGTTTGGTTATAATGGGATGACTTATGACTCTATGAGAGGTATAAATAAATTATGAAAAACATGTTGGGTAGCCATTTAACATGAAATGTATGGTGAGATAACTTTTGTTCTTGGAATGAAAATATAACATAAACCATGTGATGAAATTTCCTTGTCAAGTCACATAATATTGAAAAATTTGTGAAAGACAATCTTATTGGTTGTGTGAGTCTTGCAACTCCTTTTGATTCAATAGTGGAAATAGTGTGACGAATAATGAAGGAGTTAGCTAGCCTAATAAAAATTATGAGACATGTGACTAATTGCACTTTATATGACATTGTGTATTAAGTATACTATGTACAAGCAAAATTAGGAAAATTTACTTGGTACGATATTTGGTGGCTTGTTTTATGAGAAAAAATATTATGCTATACTTAAAAAGTTTTGTTGGTGCATATGAGAAAACTTGGTGCTATTTGTTGGAAATTAGAAAAGAAAATTATATAATTTGCTAATTCTACTATGGAGGTTGAAGTAAAAAAAAAACATTAAGCTTCAACTAGTGAAAAAAGGATTGATTTTATCATATCAAACACTTTATTTTGAGAAATTTATTTTTCTAATTTTGGTTAATTGTGATAGCACCAATATTATTGGTACAATACATAATCGTTATTATAATGATAGATTCAGACTCATGAGAAGAAAACACAATATTGTGAGATCATATTGATCATTGGTATACCATCAATATTAATTGTCTTAAAACTTGTGATAATCTTGGAAATTCATATATTAAGGCCTTAGAAAGATAAGTATCATGGACTTCGAGTGTCACTAAAGCTCTGTGCAGCACTTGACAACTTACTCACTAATCTTTCAAGATCTTGTAAGCCCAAGTAAGCTCTTTGAAACTAAGACCGCCAAGAGAATGTAAGGAAAGCAAGGTTTTGGAAGAAGGCTTTGTATTGCTTGTGGAATGCTTACACTTTGTTGGATCATTTACAAATGAGAGGCCCTCTATTTATACTACTTCCTAGGGGCCTAGTGTAAATAATATTTACTTTACAAGTCCCTAGAATATTTACATTTTAGTCCTATTCTAGAATTCTCTACATGTTCTAGGAAATTCTAAAGCTTTCTAAGATATTTTCCAAGGCATTCTAGAGTCTTCAAAGGAAAGATCTACGGAATTCTAGAGTCTTCCACTAACCTCTCAATAACTGTAGATTCTTCCTCCTTATTTTTATGCCAAATTTGAAGGGCAAAGTGGCGGGTCATGACATAAGGGTCTAAAGCCCATCAAGGGGGATGAAAATTTAAGTCCAAATTACTAAGTCATATATGAGGAAACCTACCCTATATCTCGTATGAGTGGGGTGTTAAATTATAGGAGCACCCATGACAGATTTCACCTATGTGAGTATGAAAGTAGACCATTTTCTATGAGAATGAACTTGTTCTCAAAAAACACTTATGAAAATCGAGATAGCACAAGGTTGTAATGTGCTGGCTATTAAAGCTTATGTCAACATCTTGATTGTTTTATCTAAGAAATGATACTTTCTTTCCCTTAAGCAATAGTAGTTCAAGTCTGAGACCATTACTGACTCTAAGTGAAGGTTCAATGCAGAGCACACCTTCATTATGCATAATAGTCTACCTTCAACTAAATTGGTGAATTCTCTTATTTTAATATTAAAATGAATGGAGGAATATTGGTGTATATGCATTTCATTAATATGAATCATGGTTGACACATGACTTGGAAGTTTGTCAAATCCAATTGCAATAACCATAAAAATTTGACCCAAGACGACGACATCTGTAGAATCGGCGTCCACCATTTTTAAGAGTTGTAGCAGTAAAATGTCTTGCCATAAATATGGACTTACATGTACAGGATTGAAGTTCTTCGGGAGAAGAAATCAAAGAAGATGCTGACATTTTTAACAAATCGAAGAAGAAGAACACTAATCTTCTAAACTAGGAAGAAAATTGAAATAAATTGGGAAAATGAAGTGTATATTGGGAACGAAGGGTTTAAGGTTGTTTTTATTAGATAGGTTCTTTTTGTATTAAGGGGGCAGGTTTGTGTCACGATCCAGGGGTACCCCCTAAATGCAACAAGGCATACTTGACCCTGAAGGGGTCTCATACAAGCCCTTAGCATACATAAACATAAGAAAATAGAAATGATGCAGAATTTAAAATTTGTACAATCAAAGTCTTTTTATTAAAATCAAAAGAGAAGTTTAGACCTTGTCTCATTAACCATCTACTACAATAGAATGCCAAAGAAGGGTCACAGTCCTTTACAACCAAAAGTCTCAAAATAGAATAATGGAAAGCAACTAGAAGTAAATGACATCTTGTCCTCGAACCATGAGGACTCACACAAGTCTTGGAGATAAGCAATCCAAGTCTTTGTCAAGAAAGGAAGTACACTTCACCTAGCCGGAACCTACACTTATCAAAAATGTAGAGGAAATAGGGGTTAGCACAAATATGTACCAAGTATGAAGCATGCATAAAAATCCTTGAAATATGATAAAAAGGACATTTTGGTTGAAGTATGCATTTGCCAAGTTTGAGAATCACCATGCACTTTTAATGTAAAACACAAGTCATAAGCACATTTATCATGTAAGAACATTGTAACATAATAGAACCATCTTTTTAGTAACCTTAAGTTGTACTTGTGCCATGTATGATTGGCATCCCATAATACCAACCACACTAAGTACTCTTTGAGGCCACACTAGTCATACATAACATACATAGACCTCATCATAGTCAATACTCATAGACAAGGAAATAGTCATGTACATTAACTTGAACATAAGGGAAGTCATACATAGCAACAATCCATTCAACATACATGCATACATTCATATCTTATCATAGCATAAGAAACCATCCCATAATACCTTTCAAAGTCTACTTGTGCAATGTAAAAGTGAAGTCACATACCCCCACTCCTACTAAGTAAAGCTCATCAAGAAGCTATAATTATAGTTCGTGTCATATTGATTAACTTGTCATGTAGGGAAAATAGCCATAACCGACATAGACTATGTGAGCTACAAGGAATCCGGTGTCGTGTAACCCCACACCGAAAGAAGGTATCCTACTTGCTTAAGGTAGAACTAAATATATTAGCTTTTAGATGGATCTACTAGCTAAAGACCTAGTGGGCACATAGTTATGGGATAGGGGGATTGCTTCTAGAAACCCGACCTATTGTATTGGCGGATGAGCTTCCATCTCATGAGAATAATTTAGATGACCCGACCTATTATATTGACAAGAGGGCCTCTACCTCATTTTCCATATCCACTCAGTGCTAAGCATTATTTCCCATATTATACATAATTAGTCTTGAATTGCATTTACATGTGTGAAGGAAAAACTTTCCCTTCATTCAATACAACTCATAAAATAGCTCATAGATTCAACTAGGTGAGAATAGACTTTCAACCTTAGAATCATCCTTAACATGTGAGTAAACCTTTCACATCATGTTCATAGTGTTTCATGAGAATAGCCTTTCAATCAACACAACAACATTATCATCATCCTAGACAATTCATACATAGTAATGTGTAAGGGTAAGGGGAGAATGATCTTTCAACAATACCACAATTTACACAATAGTCATAGGATCTTCACTTTCTAAGTGAACCATAAGTTCATACTCAACTTCCATCAACATGTACAAACCTTCATAATTTACCCTTCAAGGGTCATGAATCATGTCTCATAATCACACCTATAGATACTACATTAGGCATGGATAAAACAAGATTCAATAACTAAAATACCATAGACACAATTCATAGTATTCATCTTACATCAATACACCCATCACAATTCATGAAATTGGGGTCATGGGGAAATTCATGGGTTCATGTGGGACTTTACTATAAAATTCACCATTAAACAACAATTCAATCATAATATAAGACAATTAACTCATTGAAATCGTTTTTAGGAAGAACCCATGACTAGATTGAAAACCCTAGGTTTTGAAGAATCTACCAATTTGAAATTGAGAGTTGAAGGGCTTCATGGAAGAAAGCTTTCCATGAATCAAGACTCCCATACCTTGTTTGAAGATTTCCTCATGAATTGGAGTTGAGAAGGTGAGTTCTTGAGCCCTAATCTTCAAGTTCTTGTTTTTCTTCAATGAAGGATTTCTAGTGAGAGAAATATTGGAGAGGAGATGGGTCTTCTTTTAATTCTTTCAAAAGTGACTTAAATTGAAGGAATTTCAAGCCTAAAAAGGTTATATACATATTGGGAAAAGAGTAGAATAAAGTCGTTTTAATTTTGGAAGAAAACTAGGGACCCCTTTAAGTTACAACTTAATTTTTCCTAACCTTCACGACTTAGCTCACCCATTGCACCCCTTAGCTCGCCAAGCGCACTGGGCGACACGCCTAATGGACCCTTGGCTCGCCTAATTTTCTAGAATGCTCCATCATGGAGCATTTCCCATGGGCGAGATGAAGGTCTTTTGGGCGATGCGCCAAGTGGGTTGGCGAGCCCCGACCTAGCTCGCCTAAATTTCTAGTAGCTAGGTCTACGGGAGGCTGCCCACTAGGCTAGGAGAGTCCATTTGGCTAATCGCCAAGGCACTTGGGTAATGCTACTACCCCATCGCCGAATGGACCAAAGGAAGAATCGTTTTCCTCCATTTTTCTTAGGTGATCTAGGCCCTTTCTCTTTCTCTAGACTCTTACCCCATTAATTTTAGCTCTAGTTAAGTTTACACATTTCCGGAGTGTTACATTATCTCCCCCTTGGGGACATTCGCCCTCGAATGACAATCTAGACACCTTACGAAAAAAGAGACTCAAGACTAGCAGCCCAACATGCATGCAACATCAAAATAATGCACAATTCGAAGGAGGAAACATCAACTCCTTCTCAAGACATAATCAATGCAACACAAGGAAGTAGGAGTTACATCCACAACCCATTATGCACAAGACTCATCATTTCTCATAAGCATAGGAGGAATTACCTTCTCCATCTAAAATAAGCTCAACAAAACATTATGGAGCCAATATGCCATATCATCACAAGTATAGCAAAACAGGTCCATCAAATCATCTCATGAAGTCAAGTATGCAATCATCATACTACAATGCACAATAACATGAGGAACATATATAAATCATGAAAACTCAATTTATGCTAAATATGAATTCTCACAAGAACATGCATATCATAAGGAATTCATAAAGAACACTCATAACACATATGATTTCCAAAACACCAAACTCAAGAAAACTACTTACCTCAAGTTTGGTTAGGAGTAAAAGGAAAAAGATGAGGATAGCGGGACTTCATATCGGCCTCGGCCTCCCATGTAGCACCCTCAACTAAGTGATTCCTCCATAAAACCTTAATGGAAGCTACTTCTTTGTTTCTCAACCTCTTAACTTGCCAGTCTGGAATCTCTACTGAAATCTCTTCATAGGAAAGGTTCTCATCAACTCCCAAACCCTCTAAAGGAATGATAGTTACCGGATCACCAATGCACTTCTTGAGAATAGAAACATGAAATACCGGGTGAACCGGAGCCAATTCATTTGGCAAGTTTAATTCATATTTAACTTTCCCAATACGCTTCAAGATTTGATATAGGCCTACGTACCGGGGACTAAGTTTCCTCTTCTTGCCAAACCTCATCACATCTTTCATAGGTGAGATTTTTAAATAGACCCAATCACCAACTTCAAATTCTAGATCCTTTCTTCTATTGTCGGCATAAGACTTTTGCCGACTTTGGGCCGTCCTCAACCTCTCTCTAATGAGCCAGACCTTTTCAATGGCTTGATAAACTAGTTCGGGACCGATTAGAGAAATTTCACCCACTTCAAACCACCCAACCAGAGATCTACACCTCCTACCGTACAATGCTTCGAAGGGAGCCATGGCAATACTTGAGTGGTAACTATTGTTGTAGGCAAACTCTATGTCCCAATTACCTTGAAAATCTATAATGCATGCTCTCCACATATCCTCTAAGGTTTGAATGGTGTGTTCCTCTTGCCCATCTATTTGAGGGTGAAAGGCCGTGCTAAGCTTGACCTTAGGACCAAGCCCTTTTTGGAATGCCTTCCAAAAGTGTGAAGTAAATTGAGTACCCCAATCCGATATAATAGATAGAGGAACCCCATGCAACTTCAATATCTCCTTGATGTACAATTTAGCATAGTCTTCCGCCGAAAATGAAACCTTGACAGGAATAAAGTGGGCGGACTTTGTCATTCTATCAACAATGTCCCAAATAAAATCATTATGCCTTTGAGTACAAGGCAACCCCACAATATAATCCATATTCACATCCTCCCACTTCCAAGTGGGAACATCTATATCTTGGGAAAAACCTCCCGGTCTTAAGTGTTCGGCCTTAACTTGTTGAGAATTCGGACACTTGACTACAAAACCAACTATATCATTTTTCATACTATTCCACCAATAGACTTCTCGTAGGTCATGGTACATCTTGGTGTCTCCCGAATGAATAGAATACCGCAAACCGTGAGCTTTATCTAAACTTTTCTCTCGCAATCCATCAACATCCGGAACACATAATCGACCTTGGTACCTAAGAACCCCATCTCCCCCTTGGGAGAAAGCCTCAACGAACTTGTTGAGTACCGACTCTTTCAACTCTATTAACATGGGATCAAGGTCTTGCTTGGACTTCACGTCCACTACAAAGGATGATTCGAAACAACTATGGACCATGAAGCCACCCTTGGTGGAATCCACTAGTTGGACACTTAACCAGGCCAACCTATGTACATCACGAACTAACTCCTTCTTCCCACCCTCTACATGGGCCACACTACTTATGGACAATCGACTTAGGGCATCCGCAACTACATTGGCTTTCCTGGGGTGGTAAAGGACACTCATGTCATAATCCTTTAAAAGTTCTAACCACCTTCTTTGTCGGAGATTCAAGTCTTTTTGGCTAAACATATATTAGAGACTCTTGTGATCGGTGAACACATCAACACGCACCCCATATAGATAATGTCTCCATATTTTCAAAGCAAACACTACCGCCGCTAATTCAAGATCATGGGTCGAATAATTCTTTTCATGGATCTTGAGTTGCCTTGAAGCATAGGTAATCACTCTACCATGTTGCATAAGGACACATCCCAAACCCACTCGAGAAGTGTCACAATACACCACAAACCCATCGGTACCCTCCAGTAAGGTCAACACTGGAGTGGAAGTAAGTCTATCTTTTAACCCTTGGAAGCTTTTCTCACAAGCCTCCGACCACACAAACTTAGCCTTCTTTTGAGTCAACGCCATCAACGAAGAAGCAACGGAGGAAAAACCCTCAACAAACCTCCTATAGTAACCGGCCAAACCCAAAAAACTTCTAATATCGGTAGGAGTTAGAGGTCTAGGCCAACCTTTGACCGCATCCGTCCTCTTAGGATCTACCTCAATACCCTTACTCGACACAATATGACCAAGGAAGGCTACAGACCTTAGCCAAAACTCACACTTACTAAACTTTGCATACAATTGGTGGTCTTTAAGGACTTGCAATACAATTCTCAAATGGTTCATGTGCTCATTTTCACTCTTTGAATAGATCAAAATATCATCTATAAACACTATCACAAACATATCAAGATAGTGCCTAAAAACTCTATTCATTAGGTCCATGAATGTCGTCGGGGCATTAGTCAACCCAAATAACATCACCACAAATTCATAGTGACCGTACCGGGTCCTAAAGGTCGTCTTGGGAATGTCAACCCCTCTTACCCTTAGTTGATGGTAACCCGAACGAAGATCTATTTTGGAGAAATAGTTAGACCCTTGGAGTTGATCAAACAAGTCATCGATCGTTGGAAGGGGATACTTATTCTTTACGGTCACTTTGTTTGGCGATAATCAATACGCATTCTAAGGGACCCATCCTTCTTTTTAACAAATAATATCGGAGCACCCCAAGGAGAGATACTTGGTTGAATAAAGCCTTTTTCTAACAAATCCTTGAGTTTCTCCTTCAACTTTATCAACTTGGCCGGAGCCATTCTATAAGGAGGAATGGAGAAAGGTTGCGTATCCGGCAAGAGATCAATGCCAAAGTCTATTTCTCGTTTGGGAGAAATACCGGACAAGTCATCGGGAAAAACTTCCGAAAACTCACTCACCACGGGGACCGACTCTAAGGAAGGGGTTTCGGACTCAACATCCATAACCCTAACAATATGGTAAATACACCCCTTGGAGATCATTTTCCTAGCTTTGAGACAAGAAACAAATTGACCTCTAGGGATAGAATTTCCCCCCTTCCACTCTAAAGTAGACTCATTTGGAAATTGGAACTTTACTACCCGACTCCTACAATCAATAAAGGCATAACATGCATGCAACCAATCCATACCCAAAATCACATCAAAATCTAATATGTATAAATTCACTAAATCCACCAAGGTAACTTTATGGGACAAGAAAATAGGACAACTTCTATAGACTCTTTTTGCCACTACTGAGTCAACAACCAGGGTAGACACTGAAAAAGGTTCTTCTAACACATCGGGGAGTATTTCAAATTTCATAGCCACTAAAGGTGTAACAAAAGACAAAGTGGCACCAGGGTCTAATAATGCATAAACATCAATAGAAAAGACTTGCAACATACCCGTCACGACATCCGGGGAACTCTCTTGGTCACCTCGGGATTGAAGAACATAAAAGTGGTTCTTCTTGGCAGTATCGGAGTTTGAACCATTAGGAGGAGTTTGCTTATCATCTCTCCCTTTGGTCGTATGTGTTGGGCATTCTTTCAATTGATGACCACTCTTACCACAACCATAGCACACACACCCATGTCGGCAAGACATTTACCATCATGCTTCTTACCACACTTGGCACAAGTAGGCCTCTACATGGAAGATCCACCACTATTGCCTCCTTGAGGCTTAGGGTTAGACACCCTATTTTTGTTGACCCTTGGAGCACTAGAAAAGCCTTGGTTGGAAAAAAATTTCTTGAACCTTGGTTTACCTTGACCCTCGAACTTACCCTTAGAAGAATTTCCATCATCGGTCCTTGCCCTCTTTACCTCTCTATTCTTGTCTAGGAGTTTCTCATCCTCCATTTGTTTAGCATACACCATAAGACATGATATATCCATATTATCATGAAGCATAGCCGAACGACATTCTTTTCTCACCAAACTCGACACGCCCGTTACAAACCTACTCATTTCATCTCTAGGATCCTCCACTAAGGATGGAGCATATTTGGAAAATTCGGTAACTTTTAGAGAATATTCTTCAACACCCATATCTCTTTGACGAAGGTTGATAAATTCCTCCACCTTGGCTTCCCTCGTCCCATGGGGCAAGAACCTATCAAGGAATGCTTTCTTGAACACTTCTCAATTTATAGGACCCACTTCTACCGGCCTATTCCTTTTCCATTGGGCATACCATACTTGAGCCACTCCCTCAATTGATAAGCGGCTAGCTCCATTTTCTCCATTGGAGTCACCCCATAGCATCAATTATCTTGTAGATCTCTTCCACAAACTCTTGAGGGTCTTCCCCCACTTTGGAACCAAATAACATAAGAGGGCTCATCCTTGTGAAATCTCTCAACCTTGAAGCCATGGTGCTCACACTAGGGTTCATACGGGGCCCGACATCTTGGTTAGCTTGGGCCGTCATAGCTTGGGCTTAGGTTGTCACGGCTTGAGCTTGAGCCATTATGACTTGAGTCAATGTTTGGAGAGCCGTCCTTATTTCCACATTGGTCATAGCCTCCTCATCATTAGGAGCTTAAGGGTCTTGAGGAGCTAGGGGAGGAACTCCCTCATTCACCTTCTCCTCTTCCATCCTCCTTGCATTCGCCCTTCTTGTATTCATAGCCTATAAACATAAGAGAAGGGTTAGAAAAAAGACTTCATAGAGTTAGGACTCTAAGCACGACTAAAAACTAATGAATAAAGTGAACTTTCCTAAACATCTTCTAGCCTCTCATCCATAAGTGTGGCGCACTTCACACTCATGAACAAGACTCAACTAGACGTGGTTTATGAGACATCAACCTAAATATCATCCCAGAACCTTATGATCTGATACCAAGTTTGTCACGACCCAGAGGTACCCTTAGATGCAACACGACATACTTGACCCCGAAGGGGTCTCATACAAGCCCTTAGCATACATAAAAATAAGAAAATAGATATGATGCGAAATTTAAAATTTATACAATCGAAGTGTTTTTATTAAAATCAAAAGGGAAGTCTAGACCTTGTCTCATTAACCATCTACTACAATAGAATGCCAAAGAAAGGTCACAGCCCTTTACAACCAAAAGTCTCGAAATAGAATAATGGAAAGCAACTAGAAGTAAATGACATCTTGTCATCGAACCATGAGGACTCACAAAAGTCTTGGAGATAAGTAATCCAAACCTTTGTCAAGAAAGGAAGTACACTTCACCTAGCCGGAACCTAAACTTATCAAAAATGTAAAAGAAATAGGGGTTAGCACAAATATGTACTAAGCATGGAAGCATGCATAAAAATCATTGAAATATGATTAAAAAAAAGACATTTTGGTTGAAAAGTATGCATTTGCCAAGTTTGAGAATCACCATGCACTTTTAATGTAAAACACAAGTCATAAGCACATTTATCATGTAAGAACATTGTAACATAATAGAACCATCTTTTTAGTAACCTTATGTTGTACTTGTGCTATGTATGATTGGCATCCCATAATACCAACCACACTAAGTACTCCATGAGGCCACCCTAATCATACATAACATACATAGACCTCATCATAGTCAATACTCATAGACAAGGAAATAGTCATGTACATTAACTTGAACATAAGGGAAGTAATCCATAACAACAATCCATTCAACATACATGCATACATTCATATCTTATCATAGCATAAGAAACCATCCCATAATACCTTTTAAAGTCTACTTGTGCAATGTAAAAGTGAAGTCGCATACCCCCACTCCTACTAAATAAACCTCATCAAGAAGTCATAAGTATAGTTCGTGTCATATTCATTACCTTGTCATGTAGGAAATAGCCATAACCGACATAGACCATGTGAGCTACATGGAATCTGATGTCATGTAACCCTACACCGAAGGAAGGTCTCCTACTTTCCTAAGGTAGAACTAAATGTATTAGCTTTTAGGTGGATCCACTGTCTAATGACCTTTGTGGGAACATAGTTATGGGATAGGGAGATTGCTTCTAGAAACCCGGCCTATTGTATTGGCGGAGGAGTTTCCATCTCATGAGAATAATTTAGATGACTCGGCCTATTGTATTGACAGGAGGGACTCTACCTCATTTACCATATCTACTTGGTGCTAGGTATTATTTTCCAAATTATACATAATTATTCTTGAAATGCATTTACATGTGTGAAGGAATAAGTTGCCCTTCATTCAATACAACTCATAAAATAGCTCATAGATTCAACTAGGTGAGAATGGACTTTCAACCTTAGAATCATCATTAACATCTGAGTAAACCTTTCACATCACGTTCATAGTGTTTCATGAAAATAGTCTTTCAAACAACAAAACAACATTATCATCATCCTAGCCAATTCATACATAGTAATGTGTAAGGGTAAGGAGAGAATGATCTTTCAACAATACCACAATTTACACAATAGTCATAGGATCTTCACTTTCTAAGTGAACCATAAGTTCATACTCAACTTCCATCAACATGTACAAACTTTTATAATTTACCCTTCAAGGATCATAAATCATGTCTCACAATCACACCTAGAAATACTACATTATGCATGGATAAAACAAGATTAAATAATTAAAATACCATAGACACAATTCATAGTAATCATCTTGCATAAATACACCCATCATAATTCATGAAATTTGGGTCATGGGGAAATTCATGGGTTCATGGGGGACTTTACTATAAAAATCACCATTAAACAACAATTCAGTCATAATAGAAGACAATTAACTCATTGAAATCATTTTTAGGAAGAACCCATGACTAGATTTAAAACCCTAGGTTTTGAAGAATCTACCAATTTGAAATTGAGAGTTGAAGGGTTTCATGGAAGAAAGCTTTCCATGAATCAAGACTCCCATACCTTGTTTGAAGATTTCCTCCCGAATTGGTGTTGAGAAGGTGAGTTCTTGATCCCTAATCTTCAAGTTCTTGTTCTTCTTTAATGGAGAATTTCTAGTGAGAGAAATATTGGAGAGGAAATGGGTCTTCTTTTAATTCTTTCAAAAGTGACTTAAATTGAAGGAATTTCAAGTCTAAAAAGGTTATATACTTATTGGGAAAAGAGTAGAATAAAGTGGTTTTAATTTTGGAAGAAAACCAGGGACCCCTTTAAGTTACAACTTAATTTTTCCTAACCTTCAAGACTTAGCTCGCCCATTGCACCTCTTAGCTCGCCAAGGGCACTAGGCAGCACACCTAATGGACCCTTGGCTCGCCTAATTTTCCAGAATGCTTCATAATGGAGCATTTCCCATGGGCGAGATGAAGGTCTTTTGGGCGATGCGCCAAGTGGGTTGGTGAACCCCGACCTTGCTCGCCTAAAATTCCAGTAGCTAGGTCTAGGGGAGGCTGCCCACTAGGCGAGGAGAGTCCATTTGGCTAATCGCCAAGGCATTTGGGCGATGCTACTTCCCCATCACCGAATGGACCAAAGGAAAAATTGTTTTCCTCTATTTGTCTTAGGTGATCTAGGCCCTTTCTCTTTATCTAGACACTTACCCCATTCATTTTAGCTCTAGGTATCTGATTAACGTCTCAAGGACACTTTATCCAATTCTAAGTGTCAACGATCGCTAGTCAGTATAATAACCCAAGTAAATGAGTTGGGGTTGAATCCCACACGGAGTGGTACGTCTTTAAGATTCAAAAGTAAAGTAGGAATATGTTCTAATCAGCCATAGGAATAGACATTTACGAGTAAAAACATAATTCAAATTACGAGGTGACACGAATGTCAAATAACAGGGAGGTTTTGTTTTCTCTATCAGCTACAACAACAACAAATAACAAGAATTTAACAATAATGAGATGGGTTCTTGGGATGTGATTGGATTATAGGCTAAGGTAGACAAATGGGTGAATGCAACTATTAGTAAATAGTTGTAAATCAGTGAATAATCTAGACTTTAGTGGGGATAAACTTTCTCTCGAACAATTTACGCCGAATCAAGTTGGTTTCTATGAACACCAACAAGCATGCAAATAAGAACAACCTTCGCTTTAATCCATGCACTCTCTCGAGCTGAATGTGTGGAAAAAGATTTAGAATTCACTCTCTTGAGGTGAACCCATGACAACCCAATACCCACAGACCATCGATTCAGTAATCTTGGTTTTAAAACCTCTCTCGAACAAGCCAAAAACACGAAGGTAGATTTGTATTTGCAACTACAATCCTTTAAATTAAACCACAATTACTGAATGAAATCACTTCTGAACAGCACTTAAACTAACAATCAGTAATACCCATAAGCTAAATCATTCCATAATCACATAATCACACCCTAAGAATTGGGGTTTTAGCTAGACATCATAAAAAGATAGAAATCATTACCAAATTGTGTTTCCATCAATTCATTTCGTCTTTACAAAGGTCCAAATTGAAGAATCTCAAAGACCCACTTCCAAATTCTCAAAAATGGAAACTTCAATTCTTCAAAGCTAAGGAAAAGTTGTCTCAAAAACTCAGAGTTCGAACTCAAAAATTACTCAAATGAATGTTCAGAATAAAATTTGATACTAAACATAATGTTTGAAAATGTATTTATAGTCGCCAAAAATATGTTGCGAAGGACCATTTGGCGTAGTAAGTCAGGCTCGCCGATCAACTCGGCGATCCTCCCTTTGGCCAAGTTCATCACCTTTCTGCTCTGGCCTTTAGCATCCTCAAGTTTTGTAACTTTGGGCGATCCAACACTGCATCGCGGAACCACTCGGCGACACGCCAACTGCTCTTTTCTATCGACAAATTGATTTTCTCCTACTGTGCTTATCACACTAGAACTTTAGGCGGTCAAAAGGTCATTAAGGGACTCACTAAAAGGACTCGGCGATCACCAGACCTTCATTTCTTCTCTCTTTCAGCTCTCTCCGTTCCTCTTTGCAAGTTAGTGTCCATGCTTTGTTTCTCGATCCAAACACCTGGAAATCAAGGGTTTTACATCAGTTATTGGCACAAAACAAGCATTTGAGGACACAAAATCTATCCAAATAAAGCCCTAAATGAGTCCAAATCGTGAACTCATCAATACCCCCAACTTAAGCTTTCGCTTGTCCTCAAGTAAAACTCAAGTTCAGCAGTTCAAAAAGGATGTCTCAAACAATGCTACCCAAAAACTCAATCATGAATGCACACAAAAAGACTCAACTTACTCATGCAAGGATCAATTGTGCAGTCAAAGATTCAAGTTGTGACTCACCATTATCAAAGATTCTTAAGTTCACAATACTTGCTTCAAATGCAAGTTCAAGCTCAACAAAGGTACTCAAATGCCCTCACACAAAGGATGATTCCATATTCATACACAATGGTTCAACATTTTATAGCTTCAGAATCACAATCAACACTCACACTCACAAAGATGAACACAATGCATGATTTCACCCATAGGTTTGCCCGTATTTTCCAATCAACACTTGTTTCAGCTCACTCAAGATCAAAAAGGTCTTTTCAAGGCTTGTAACGGGGATGAGTGTAAAGGTATGGCCATTTAGGCTCAATGGTTCTTTTCCCATGAAACGTGGTATGAACAACACTTTCTCCCCTTTTCTTCTTCATTCTCATTTATGCTCAAAATTCACCCCATTATTCAACTTCCAATGGAA
>NW_006239068.1:898855-947500 GCF_000226075.1 Solanum tuberosum
TTTCTTCTTCATTCTCATTCATGCTCAAAAGTCACCCCATTTTCTTTTGCAACTTTATTTCAAACTTTTTTATTCTTTTTCTTTTTGTTTTTCTTTTCTTTTCTTCTCTTTTTTTTTGTATGGAGCGGTTCCATCTTTATCAAAACCATGGGTCAAAAGGGACTTCTTTGCATTTCTTGATTTACCTTCTCTTTTCACCACACCCACAACTTAGGCTTTTGGCCTAAGTTGGCTATTCAAACAAACCACAAATCATGAGGATTATGGGTAATGGATAAAGAGAGGTCACAATTTGCATGAAGTTTCTTCCAAGAAAAAGGGTAAGGCTCAAAGGGTGTTCAAGCAAAGATCACACACTCACAAGGTTGGCCACAAAAGAGGTATAATGTCGAATTGTTTCACATTCTTCAAGGTTTCCTAAGATCATTTCAAGAGATTGCATAACTTAGTCAATCGGACCAACGGGGCAAATTCTAGGTATCAACACACATGGTTCACGGTAAGCTCATCACACAAGGCATTGGCACCAATATCAAACAAGACTCCACACTTTTGCTAGTGTGCAATGTTCATCACAAGAGACTCATTCGATAACCGGCTAGTGACAACGAGATGCAAAAAGTTCACATATTATCTATGCAACTTCATTTGGCCTCATCGTAGCCACACATATTTTTGTTCGATTATGAGCACTATTTAAGTCATCGATATTGATCAAGACCGATACTCAAATTTGTAAGAGAACAACCACATTCAAATGCAATCAAGACGTGGCACAAAATTTTTGGAAGGGTCCAAAAATCATTCACAATTAAAACAAGGAGCCACAAGCTCAAATATCCATAAAAGTAGTATCAAAACACAATATATAGCTCAAAAACCCAATATATACAGAAAAATTTCATCAAAACAAAAGGTAGGTATGAAAGTACTTCACCTCACCACAAAACAAAAAGAAATTTGTCCTCAAATGCAAGAAAAATATCCAAAAGTCAATAAAAAAAGACAGAGAGGGAGGTAAAGAGAAATCATGTCTAAACAGTCGCTCCATCTGTCGGGGCATCAATGCCCGGTGCAACACTCTGATCTTGGGCATCAGTGCCCGGAGTTACATCAAAAGTAGAGGGTCCACTAGGAGCTGCCAAAGGTGTGTTTGCCAAAGCTGTTTGCACAACTGCATCTATCATGGCCTCCTCAGTCTCCATAAGGCTCTCGTAAGAAGCCTCCTCAGCAACCTCAAGCATTTCCTCATCTGTCACAGCCTCAGACTCAGGATCAACTACCTCCTCAATTATAATATAACCTCTGGTGGTAGCTGGAGGCATATCAGGCTCAAATGGCACATCTGGGATCTCCACCATCCTAAAAATCATAGACATGTCTGTTGACTTCAGCTGGTCCACATCTCTCATTAGTGTAACACTAGCAACCTTTAGAGTTGTCACCTCCTCAGTGGCCCCTTGGCCACGCTCACACACCGCTATCCTAGCCGCAAGGGCATCAATGGTAGCATCCAAGGGTGTCACAGCGTCAGTGAGGGCTGTCTGGATCATGACCGGAATGGAGGCCTCAAGTCTGGTAGCATGACGATCAACAGAATGGGCTAGCTGAAATCCCAGGGGCCGGAGTTGGCAATGTTGCCTCTGCAGGTAGTGTCTGAGGATCTACAACCAGGGATGTATCCACCGGGGCTGCCTTCTTGTTCTCCGCCTCAATCCTCCGGATGTCGGTAGACGATGTGGGAATCACTTCCACATCTTTCTTCTTATCTCTTGGAACCTGAGATCGTCTGCACAGCTCGGTGGTCAACATCGGAAAGGGAAGCGATGTCTGCCTCTGCTTGGTCTTCATAAGCATCTTCTGAGCCATAATCATCCCAGATTCAGCCGTGTCCCATTAATGATACACCCAAGATAGGCTGCTTTGGTGTGTCAGAGAATTGACTGATTCTGGGATGGCATGATGGTACAGCTGATGAAGCCAAACCAATACCTCACAGCTACATTGAGGTCCTTCTTTTCAAAGGCTTCCCCAACCTCAAGCCATTTGGGAGTACCATCTGATATTAACGGTGCCAACCACTTTTCATGTTTTCCAGCATTTTTGTCCTGATCTTATACTGGCAGTCATCCTCAAGCCTCATCGTACACTCTAGGACTGCATTAATGGAAGCATAATCACACTGCACCCTTTAACCACTAACGACCACATAGTCAACTGGCTTGAATTTGGCTGCCGGCTTCTTTCCTAGTGGTATCAATGCACTGTAAGCATTGTAGAATTCTCTGACCCAACTCAAAATGTACGGGCCACGGGGTTTGGTGAATAGCTGGAACTTGTGAGCCCTTAGGCAGCTCATGATCTCTGGTTACATGTCTATCACCCCATCAGTAGAGAGACTCTTCTCCTCTCTGATGGTCCTCAGCCTCTCAGTCTCCAGTCTATTCATAGATCGTGGAGGAAGACCCTGTACTGGTGGTGCTAAGACCACTACCTGTGTTGGAGCGAGAGGAGTAGTGGCTCGGGATGTCCTGATCCTAGACGGATCATTCATCATTTTGGATCTCAGCTCCGCTCTCTGGGCTGCTACTAGCTCATCTTCTTCAGGCTCAGAAGTGGTAGCTTGAGGATCCTGGTGCTCACCCTCACTCTCAGAAGTGGTGAGGTGAGTGGCATAGATGTTGTCACTGTCGAAGCTGGCCTCCGGTGATGCAGGTGCAGGTTCCTTTCCCTTTCACTTCCCAACCTGATGTGGGGAGCTTAGTAACCTTTGTCATGGATGCAGCTGCATCCTCGTTGAACTTTATTCCCTTGGCCCTCTTACAGGGCAGCTTCTTCCAGCCACTTTTGGTCTAGCCATGTCTGCAAAAACATTGAAAAGAATTAGGAACATTTCAAGCAAATGTGCATAAAAATGATTGCTAACAGACTCACAGATCCGGTCGGCGAGTCACCGAATCTCTTTGGCGAGCCAAATCGGGCTAGCCGAAAGGATTGGCTTAAAATTTTCTCAGACAAATGAAGTGTCGGCGATGGGAAAGGCCTTTCGGTGAATCGCCGACAGCATTCAGCGAGCAAGGACAAACCCGCTGAAAGTTAAAGTGCATTTTAGGGGTTAGGGACGCAGACAAAGGCGATCAAGAAAGACATTCGGCGAGTCGCCGAGTGCACTCGGTGAACTCAGGCTTCTCACCGAAAGTTACAGAACCTTACTCGAGATTAAGCATGAAATTAAAGGCGATAAAGGGGATTCGGCGAACCGTCGAGTGGTTCGGCGAGCTCGACCCAGCTCGCCAAATGACCCCACGTGCCTACTCTCAACCCTAAATTCCAAATTCTACCCCGTAGCCCCCGAAACCAAAATTAAACCATGCACTCATTCAATTAAACCTAGACCCATACTACCTATGCCCCCGGGATACTCAGACTTCTCCCGGTTTGGCTAAATTTGGCCATTTGACAACTTTTTCCCTTAAGAATGGCGTCAACCGCTCTATCATTTGGCAAATTACATCATTTGGCACAAAAGTGGGTTACTTAGACTTCACCCGACTAGACCCAACAATATGCAAGCACAACCCCACAATTTTGATCAATTTTAAGGCACAAAATCTTGGGAAATTAACATTATAGGCATTACGTGCAATATATTTGAATTAACATAGGCATACACGCATACAATTACGATCAGAGAGTCCCAGCACACATCACTAAGATGAAAGTTCATTGCATAAGAGTAAAAATTGCTAAAAATGAATTCGAGGTTCAGAAAACCAACCTTAGATGCCGATTAAACAAGTTGAAAAGCTAGGCGGCAAAGATTCCAACTCCAAACACAAACTTGATGACTAATACGAGATAAAAATACAAAAATATGGAAAATATTGTGCGGGTGTGAGTTTGTGAATTTCAAAAGTGAGGGAAAATGAGTGAGTTTGAAAGTTTAATCCTTTGGCCTTTAAAAACCGTCCAGTTCTCGCCCATTCGGCGACATAAGTTTTGCTCGCCGAACCACTCAGCGAGACGCCAAGTTGGCGCTTACCTCGCCGAGTTTTACAGGACCTTTAGCTAATGTGGGGGTCCAAATGGCGGACTAAGTCGTCATCGCCGACCTGGTTGGTGATTCGCCAATCTGCTCCTGGGCTCGCCGAGTTTTATAGACTCAAACCCTAGAATTCCTTGAGTCCAACGGCGGTCCAAGTCGGGCTTGCCGACCTTTTCGGCGAGTCACCGACTGGACATTTAGCTCGCCAACCTGCACTTTTCAAACATATCCTACACTTCAACCTGCAAAATCAAAACATGATTATTTCTAAAACTAAAATAAAGCGATAAAACACTTGGGTTGCCTCCTAAGAAGCGCCTTAGTTAACGTTGTGGCATGACTTCCCCACTCAATCTTGGCCTGTGGGGTAGAGACGAAACAACACATGACCCATTTGGGTCTCGAGTAGCTGAATAGATATGGAGTGGGAAGCAGTCATCTGATTCAGCAATGAGACATTCTCTTTTATCTCATTCAATACTTTGTCGTGTTCTTCGACTTTCTGAAGAATGAGTGAGAGTATCTCTTCTATTTGTCCACCCTCATGTAGCTTGGACTTTACACGCTCATGAGGGGGAATGTACCGATCTTTCTTTTTGTTCGGTGCTTCCAATTCCATGATCTTTTTGGCCACTAGATCCAGCTGAGTCAACACTGTGGCCAAAATCTGGTCCTTCTCAGTCTCCTTGATTGTCTTGGACATGTGATCCAGGAGCTGGGATGCTATTGCATAGGGTAGTCGTGTGAGACACCCCGGAGGCATTTGGTCAACCTCCTCTATTTTCCGGACCAAGACCTCTATAGAAATAGTCTAGTAGCATGTTATTTGAGATTCCACGAGCTAGGCACTGCAGCAATAGTGACTTAAATCTCAGTCACAACCCATGGATTGACTCACCCTCCATTTGCCTAAAACTTAGGATGTTATCTCAAAGAATCATCATTCTCAAAGGAGAGTCGTCCATTTGGTCACCGTTGCTACATGACATGCTCCTTTATTCTGCTCTAAACAAGCAACATGAAAACCAAAACTAAAAGTAAGTAGATTCAACTATAACTAACGAGAACAAAATTCAACTTAACTAAATAATCATAACCAACACCACTCCCCGACAGCGCTGCCATTTTAATTAACGTTTCAAGGACACTTCATCCAATTTTAAGTGTCAACGATCGCTAGTCAGTATAATAACCCAACTAAATGAGTTGGGGTCAAATCCCACAGAGAGTGGTACATGTTTAAGATTCAAAGTAAGTACGAATATGTTCTAATCAGCCATAGGAATAGACATTTACGAGTAAAAAAATAATTCAAATTAAGGGGTGACACGAATGTCAAATAACAGGAGAGTTTTGTTTTAGCTATTATCTACAACAACAGTAAATAACACGAATTTAACAATAATGAGACTAATTCTTGGGATGTGATTGGATTATAGGCTATGGTAGACAAATGGGTGATTGCAACTGTTAGTAAATAGCTGTAAATCAGTGACTAAGCTACACTTTAGTAGGGATAAACTTTCTCTAGAACAATTTACTCTGAATCAATACCAACAAGCATGCAAATAAGAACAGTTTTTTCTTTAGTCTATTCACTCTCTCGAGCTAAATGTGTGGAAAAGGGTTTAGAATCCACTCTCTCTAGCTGAACCCATGACAACCCAATACCCACAGACCATCAATTCAGTAATCTTGGTTTTAAAACCTCTCTCTCGAGCAAGCCAAAAACACGAAGGTAGAGTTGTATTTGCAACTACAACCCTTTAAATTAAATCACAATTACTGAATGAAATCACTTCTAAACAACATTTAAACTAGCAATCAGCAATACCATTATGATAAATCAACCCATAATCACATAATCACACCCCAAGAATTGGGGTTTTAGCTGGACATCATACAAAGATAGAAATCGTTACCAAATTGTGTTTCCATCAACTGGGTAAGATTAATTTCTTCTTTACAAAGGTCCAAATTGAAGAATCTCAAAAGACCCACTTCCAATTTCTCAAAAATGGAAAACTTCAATTCTTCAAAGCTAGGAAAAGTTGTCTCAAAAACTGAGCGTTCAAACTCAAAAATTACTCTAATGAATGTTTCGAATAAAATTTGATACTAAACATAATGTTTGAAAATGTATTTATAGTCGCCAAAAATATGTTGTGAATAACCATTCAGCGCAGTAAGTCGGGCTCACCGATCAACTCGGCGATCCACCCTTTGGCCAAGTTCATCGCCTTTCTGCTTTGGCCTTCAGCATCCTCAAGTTCTCTAACTTTGGGTGATACAACACTGTATCGCGGAACCACTCGGCGACACGCCAACTGCTCCTTTCTATCGCCAAATTGATTTTCTCCTTCGGGGCTTGGCACACTGGAACTTTAGGCGGTCAAAAGATCATTAGGCGACTTGCCAAAAGGACTCAGCGATCACTAGGCCTTCATTTCTTCGCTTTTTCAGCTCGCTTCGTTCCTCTTTGCAAGTTAGTGTCCATGCTTTGTTCCTTGATCCAAACACCTGGAAATCAAGGGTTTTACATCAGTTATAGGCACAAAACAAGCATTTGAGGACACAAAATCTATCCAAATAAATCCCTAAATGAATCCAAATCGTGGACTCATCAGTATCTTGCATCACACCTAAATCACCTGAGCTAGGAGTTATGGTCGTTTGAAGTTGACCCAAGACTCATACTTAGCTTAATTTTGTCAATCTTTCCAAATTTTATTATTTCCAAAAATGGTTTCTTTTTAATTCCAAGTCTTTCTAGTAGCGGGGTGTTACAATATCTCCCCCTTGGGAACATTCGTCCTCGAATGAAATTAATCTTAGCAGGCTAAGGGCGTAACATCTAACATATAGCTCAAACACCCAACTAGATACATGCTGCTTGTGAGACCTTGGTAAACCTGAGATGAAATCCTTAGTGATCATCTCCCCCTTCCATTCTGGAAGTTCTATATTCTGAGCCATGCCACCGAGCCTTTGGTGCTCTACTTTAACTTGTTGGAAATTTGGACACTTAGCAACAAACTCTGCAATGCCCTTCTTCATACTACTCCACCAATAAACTTCTCTCAAATCACGATACATCTTTGTGGAACCCGGATAGATAGAATATCTGGAGCTATGAGCTTCCTCCATGATCCTCTCTTGGAGTTCATCCACCCTTGGTACACACAACCTACCTTAATATCTCAATACACCATCTCCCCCTTTTTCAAAAGTCATTACTTTTTGCTTATGAAAATTTACCTTCAATTCAAGTAAAATAGGATCTTGGTCTTGCTTTTCTTTCACTTCTAACACTGATGATAATTCAGCCCCATTCATCACCACTACTCTTCCTTCTGTGGAATCCATTAGTCGAACTCCCAATCGTGCAAGTCTATGCACATCTCTTGCTAGCTCTTTCTTATATTCCTCAAAATGCCGGTACTACCAATAGACAATCTGCTCAAGGCATCAGCAACAACATTAGCCTTACTTGGGTGATAAAGAATACTCATGTCATAATCCATGAGTAATTCTAACCACCTCCTTTTTCTGAGATTAAGCTCTTTCTGACCAAACACATACTGAAGACTCTTGTGATCTGTTAACGCATCCATATGCACACTATAAAGATAATGGTGCCATATTTTTAAAGCAAATACTACAGCAAGCAACTCTAGATCATGGGTTGGGTAGTTCTTCTCATGAACTTTCAACTGTCTGGAGGCATAAGCTATAACTTTATCATTCTGCATTAACACACAACCCAAACAAACTTTGGAAGCATTACAATATACAACAAAGCCTTGCGTACCTTCTGGTAAGGTCAATACTAAGGCAGTAGTCAACCTCATTTTCAATTCCTGAAAAGCTTTTCTCACAAGCTTCAGACCATTGAAACTTAACTATTTTCTGAGTTAACTTAGTCAAAGGAGATGAAATAGATGAAAATCCCTCGATGAACCTTCTATAATATCCAGCCAACCCCAAGAAACTCCTAATATCAGTCAGAGATGTGGGTCTAGGCCAATTCTCCATTGCCTCTATTTTCTGAGTGTTAACTTTAATTCCATCACCGGAGACAATTGTGGCCTAACAATACCATAAACTCAAGTCAAAACTCACACTTAGATAACTTGGCATACACCTCTCTATCCTTTAGAGTTTGGAGAACTATTCTGAGATGGCTAGTATGATATTCCTCATTCCTCGAATAGATTAGTATGTCATCAATGAATACGATAAAAAAGATATCTAAAAAAGGCTTGAATACTCTATTCATAGGGTCCATGAATGTTGTAGGTGCATTATTTAAACTGAACGAGATGACCAGAAACTCATAATGACTGTCTTAGGAATATCACATTCCCTTACTTTCAATTGCTCTTTCAACTCTTTTAACTCTGTTGGTGCCATCCTATATGACAAAATGGATATAAGACGAGCATCGGGAAGAATATCTATACCAAAGTCTATTTCTCTCTCAGGAGTGACTCTGGGAAGATCATCTGGAAAGACTTATGGAAACTCTTTTACTATTGGAACTGATTGAATAGGAGGTATCTCAGCACTAGAGTCATTAACTCGGACTAAGTGATAGACACACTCCTTGGAAACTAACTTTCTCGCCTAAAGGTACGAAATAAAACGACCATTAGGCACTGTTGAACTACTCTTCCACTCTATAACTGGTTCACTGGGAAACTAAAACTTGACTACTTGAGTTCTACAATATATTAATGCATAACAGGCATGAAGCCAGTCCATACCTAAAATGACATCAGAATCTACCATATCTAACTCAACTAAGTCAGCCATGGTACTCTTGTGATTGATCGAAATTGTACAATCATGGTAGACTCTCTCAGCTAGAATAGACTTGCCAACATGTGTAGAAATACTTAAGGGCTCAATAAGTTGCTCAGGAAGAACATCAAAATTTATCGCAACATATGGAGTTACAAAAGATAAACTCGCTCCTGGATCTAGCAAAGCATAAACATCAAAGTTAAAGACTTGGATCATACTAGTGACAACATCTAGCGAATCATCTTACTCTTGGAGACTAGTGATAGCATAAAGACGATTTGATCCTCCGCCTGCCCCTGAAGTAGCTCTTCTAGATGCAGCTCTGTCTTGTGGAGCAACTGAAGAAGATTGGGCTCTATTTCCCCATTACCATTACCTTGGATGTTCTCAGGATACTCTCTCATAAAATGACCGTTCTAACCACACTTGAAACAACTAGTGAAGGCATCATGACATATCCCTGAGTAGTTCCTACCACACTTAGCACATGCAGGAGGCTTACTACCCCCTTGTGCCATACTACCTTGAGAATAGGCAAGTTTAGCTCTAAAATTCTGACTATTGTACTCACCTTTGTTCCCTTGTGCATGTGCACTATCAGATGATGTAGCAGGTCCCTTCTGCTTAGATTGGAAAGAAGACCGGTTCGCATTACTCTTTTGCTGCCCGGACTCATCCCCTGATGTCTTAGCCCTTTTATTCTTAAACTCTTCTCTATCCCTCAGCTTGTCCTTCTCAACTTGTTGCACATGGATCATTATCCTTGTTATGTCCATATCCCCTATCAGCATAGTTGCCTTGCCTTCCTTACTTGACAGACGAGACAACTTAACAACAAATAAACTCATTCTACTCCTCATGTCAGCAACCATCTCCGGAGCATAGCAGGAAAGTTGTGTGAACTTCAAACTGTACTCATGAACGCTCATAGACTCTTGCTTAAGGGTGAGAAACTCTCTTATCTTTGCCTCTCACAACTCATGGGGAAAGAAACGCCCCATCAAAGCACTCTCAAACACAGGCCAACTCATTATTGACGCATCCTCAGCCCTATTCTTTTTCCATTAGTTGAACCAGATTCTAGCGACACCCTTTAGTTGATATACAACTAGTTCTACTCTCTCAGCATCATCAATATGCTTTGTCTCAAAAACCTTCTGAAGCTCTTCAACAAAGTTTTATGGGTCTTCAATGACGCTTGAACCTGTGAAGTTGGGAAGATTCATCCTTAATAACTCACGGACCCTTGAAGTATCAGCCACTTCCTGTCGATTCTCTCTCTGTCCAACTTGATTGGTCACAACTTGACTTAACATCTGGATAGCTTCATGGAATTTAGCATTGGTGACCTCTCATTGGGGTTGCACTTCCGATGCATTAGGTACCCCTTGTTCCTGTGGCTCAACATTTTTTCTAGCCGGACAACCTCTGACAGCTCTTTGTAGAGGCATGATCTGAAAGACACACGCAAGCACGAATTAGAAAGGAACTTTTATAAAGATTTACTCTATCGCACGAAGTGAGTATGAAAGAAGTGAAGGGATTCCTAAATGTTGCAGCCTCATAATTATAGATGTGGCGCGCTTCACACCGATAACTAGGACTTAACAGACACAGCTTCATCGACTCCCTAGGACACTTGAACTCTGTGCTCTGATACCAAGCTTATCACTCCCCGAGCCTACACCCTGGGTGGGACTGTACTCGAGAACCATTGTTGGCCCCAAGTGAACCCTTGTCCTAGCTTACTTACTCAGCGGAAGACTTTAAACATTTAAGAAAAGAACACAAATGCAAGATAATCAATTGTCTTAAACTAAACTCATAATGTTTTAGAAATAAACATTTAACTTAGTCAAAGTGGCAACTAAAATCTGAACATAAGCCAATAATAAGGTAAAGACAAATGACTAATTGATTGTCTATCTATGAAGCCTCTAAAACTGAGATGGATGTCGGAACAAGACCCAGGACATCCTAATGAACTAAAATACTGAAAATAATAAGAGGGATCCTCCAGAAGCAAGGAGGCTCACCAACAACTCTGGAGCTCAACTAGAATCAATGATGCGCTGGATGCTGATTGGTTACCTGAATCTGCATCATAAAAAGATACAGGCCAACTGGCATCAGTACATTGAATGTACGAGCATACGAGGGGAATTCTAAAACAAGACATAAGCTTGAAAGGAACTGAAGGAACATACCTGGGCTCAACTCGACTCAACTTAACTCATTTCAATATAAAGCAATAAAACAAATGCAATATAAAGAAAAACTTTTAAAAATTGGATAATAACTCTGTGTATTTAGAAATACAATAGTAACTTTGAATGTATGCAAAGATAAAAAAAAATTATGAATGTATATCAAAATACAATTAACTCTGTGTATATAAAAAATACAAAATACTGTTGTGGGAGTTTCTCTAACCGACAACCATCACTTAAGAGCTATTGTGATGATACAGTATTTTGCCTCATTCTGCTAGGGCCTCCCTATACCTTTCTGAGGGTATAGAACCTTACTGGTAAGTGGATCCACTAGTCTATGCTAAAATGCACAAAGAAATCATCTAAAATGTATGACCATTTCTACCCATGATGGCTACATGGTTTATGGGGACTGGGAGTTGTCTGAACTCTCCCACATATCGGTGCTCAATACTACTCCCAAAATATAATAATATCTCTTATGTTTAAAAACATACTTCTTTCTGTGGTTTTGAGATAATTGCTCAAAACTTAGCTCAAAGGCTATCTTGGAAATTAAAGTTCCCTTCTTGCTTAATTGTGAAAGCATTTATTCTTTTCTAAAAACTAGCTCAAAGGCTCTTTGGAAATCTCAGTTTCCTTTCTTATTTAAATGTGAAAAAAATTTAAACTCTTTGGGAATACATAGTCCCAATATACTCTTTTGAAGAAATGAACTTCAAATCTTTTACTCTTTACTCAACTCAAAAATCAGGTCTTAAAATAAAGTTAAAACATTTGTAAAAGACTTTTGGAAGACTTTATGAACTCTCTTGACTTGGCTCTTAACTTCTCTTGAGTTGACTCTTAACTTTCCTTAAATTGAATTATGGATTCAAGTATTGTGATTTGTGATAGGAAATATTTCATTATATTTAGGAGTGTTTTTAGATAGTTAAACATGAGAAACAATCAAGAAATCACTGCCTGGAAGCAAGTCTGTGACGTGGAGATGCATTTAATTATTTGGTCGCGAAATAAATTTTGAGGCAGAATGGTCCGTGACCACTCCGCGACGCGGAGAAAATTTTATCAATCTTGAGAAACAGGTCCGCGTCGCGGACCTGGTACCCAAATTTTTCCGACTTGTTCCTTAATCGTTTTCTAACTCTAATTCGCCTAAATTCGATTATTTTTCTCAATTTCTCTTTAGATTCAGATACCCAGCATATGTACACAAGAATCTAATCAAACACAACTCTAAAATCGACCTTAAACTCTCAAGAACTCCTCAGTCTCATCCCAAATTCAAGAATACAACTCAAGAACATCAAAGTCACAATCTTTTAGGATGAAAATCATACTGAAATAAACAGATTTGGTGTGTGGGTGACTGAACCCAACACTATGTAAACACACATACCTCGTAGGATTAAATCCTTGGCAAAATCCGCACTCAATTCCTCAAGAAATCGACGAATCCTTGCTTCTTCTCCTTTTTTCTACTCTTATTTTTCTTCTCTCAAAACCCTAACTCTTTTTGATGATGCATAAACTGAACCAAATCAGTTTAGACCCTAACTTAATTACCAAAAATGAATTTAATTAATAGGATAATGAAAAGACCAAAGTACCCTTCTAAAATCTGGTTTTGACTTTCCTTATCTAGACAACCCAACTTCAAATGGGCCTATATCCCTTATACGAACTCAAAATCGCACAAACTCGATGGCGTTGGAAAGATAATTCAAACATATTTCATACGGTATCTTGCATCACACCTAAATCATCCTGAGATAAGAGTTATGGTTATTTGAAGTTGACCTAAAACTCATACTTAGCTTAATTTTGTCAATCTTTCCAAATTTGATTATTTCCAAAAATGGTTTATTTTTAATTCCAAGTCTTTCTAGTAGCGGGGTGCTACACCTGTAATCTAGCCTACCCACAATGATTCAACAAATTATTAATAAACTTCAATTATCCATATAGCATAATTAGCCTATAATCGATCACATCTCGAGAATTCCTCTTAATATTTTTGAAACCCCCTGTTTTCATAATTATTTCAGTTGATTATTGACAAACCAATCCCCTCATCTGACATTTGTTGTCACCCCTTTCAATTTAACTATATGTTTATGATAATTTTTATTCCTATCACCAATTAGATTATATTTGTAAGTTCGTAACTGACTTCGAACTTGTACCGCTCCTTGTGGGTTCGACCCCAACCTTTCATTGGGTTTTATACTAGATTACCATCGCCCACACCTAATATTTGATGAGGTGCGGTTGAGAATTTATCAAAAATGGCTCTGCTCCCACGGAGTGGTGTTTAGAATTCTATTATTGAAGTTTGAGTGGTAATCTTTTTGTGTTGTAGTTGAATCGACTTACTTTATTTTGCGTTTGTGTTGGCTTGTTTTGAACAGAGGAAGAAATTAGTGTGAACGAGAGTAATGGTAGCCAAGTTGGCCACCAAGATGATATTGGAAATCTGAACGATGTGAATGACCCGATTCAATTGGGTGGTGTTGGTGTGATATGTATACCTCATGTTGAGGGGAATGTTGTTTTCTATGTCACTAGCACAATACTGCAGCTCCTACAAATGAAGGGACTATATGGACGGGTGGCCCATGATGATCCACATGAGCATATTTGGAACTTCGTGGACGTATGTGGTCCATTCACATTCAAGAACATAATACAAGAATCAGTATGTCTTTGGTTGTTCCCATTCTCTTTGATGGGTGAAGCTACCAAATGGTTAGCTGATCTACCGAGGAACTCCATCACCAATTGGGATGAGCTTACAGTAGCATTATTCGTAAGGTTCTTTCTCCCGTCAAAGATGATGACACTCACAGATAGTATTCAAGGTTTCAAACTCTTGAAAGTAAGTTGAACCAATCCATGAGACGTGGCTGAGATTTCAGAAGTTGGTACTTTAATGCCCGACTAACAGACTGTCAAACAACGTGTTGTTACAATACTTCTATAAGAGTCTTGACTTGGTGAACAAAGGTGTTGCTGATCAATTTGTTCCCGGGGTATAATGCAACAACCTTATGAGATAGCATCCCATCTTCTCAATGGCATGACCAAGATAAACAGAGCATGGTATACTCGCGAGGATCAAGTATCTCCTCTCACCTTTAGAATGACAAAAGAGAAGATCGAGAAGGATCAAGAGAGAGACCGAAACATGGCCAAAATGATGACCCAGCTGGATATCTTGTCGAAAAATGTGATGGGTAGTGGGTTGAAAAGTGTAAATATTTTTGGTATTGGTGGAGAGAACCCTAATGAATGGCGCTTTGAGTCGTTTTATAATGAGGAAGTGAACTTCCTTGCAAATGATGGAGGAGGGTTTCGTCCAAATTATCCAAGGCCGAGTGGAAATCCAGGTTGGAATAGAGATAACGGATGGAGAAACCGTGACAAAGAATGGCGTGACCGTAATGCTACTTGGAAGGAAAGGGATGGTGACAAGGAAAGATATGTCCCACCTCATGAACGCCGAAAGCCTAAAGAGTAAAGAGCTGACCCGTAGAACTTTCATACGGAAGATATGATGGTACACATTCTCAATAAGGTAAAAGGATCGGACAAAGTGTTGAAAGAGATAAAGGAGGATGTCTCAACTCTCAATCAGACAACGGTAACTTCTCACTCAGTCTCTATTAAACAGTTGGAGACACAAATGGGTCAAATCTCAACTCATTTGAATCCAAGGCCAAAAGGAGGGTTGCCTAGTGACATAATGCCCAACCCTAAAAATGAAGTTTGAATTGGTATCTTCGTCGTGCCACGACGTTAAATAAGGCTCTTCTTGGGAGGCAACCCAAGTTTTTTATGCTTTTAAATTTTTGTTTTGAATAACGGGTGTTGATTTTGCAGGTTGAAAAGAGGAAAGTGTTGGAAATAGAGCAGTAGGTGAGCTAGAAGTCCAATCGATGACACGCCAAATAGGTCGGTGTGCTCGATTTGGACCGCCATTTGAACCATCAAGCCTGATGGGGTATTATGTAAAACTCAGCGAGCCAAAAGCTTAGTCGACAACTCACCGAACAGGTCGGCGTGCTCGACTTTACCCGCCGTTTGAATCCCCAAATTGTTGGGAGTTCTGTATAACTCGACGAGCCAAAATACCATTCGGCGCATCACCAAGTGGGTCGGCAGACGCGACTTACTTCGCCGACTGGCGCGCGAATTCTAAGGTTTTAAAAGAGCCAAACGGTTTTAAATTCAAAAATCCTTCACTCTCTCATCTTTTCAACTCCCGTACTCTCACACCGATATTAGATTTTTCGTACTCTTGCATTTTTACTCTTGTTTCATTTCGAATCTTTGCTCGAGGTGGATTTCGGGGATTATTTGCTTCCTAGCATTTCAAATCCTTTGGTATTAAAGGTTGATTTTGGAAACCCCAAATTAAATAGTTTGTTGAAATCAAATGCATTTGTTGTTTTGTGGTTGATATTGTTGTGTGTTTTGTGTTTTGTGTTTTGTTGATCGTTGATAAATGGTTTGCCAGTTCATAAGTGAAGTCGTAATTAATTGGCCTTAAATCATAAATTCCCATGTCGTTACTTGTTAGTATCGAGTTTAATTTGTTGGGTTTGTGTTTTAAATGTTATGGGTCTAGTGGGGTGAAGTCTGAGTCTCCCCTATTTGTGCTAATTTTTGAATTTCGCACAATGATAGACCGGTTAACGTCATTCTTAAGGGCAAAAGATGTCAATTGGCTAATTTTGGCCAAATCGGGGGAAGTCTGAGTACCCCGGGAGCATGGATCATATGGGTCTACTGTTAGTTGCATGTCTTTGGTGTTTAATTTTGATTTCATGGGCTGCGGGCTTGATTTTAAATATGGGGTGAAAAATTGTCACGTTGGGCCATTTGGAGAGCTGGGTCGAGCTCGCCGAAGGGTTCGATGGTTTGCCATACGTCCCCTAGATCACCTTTTATTTCGCTAAATGTTGAGGTTGTGTTCTATAACTTTTGGCGATAAGCCTGTGCTCGCTAGGTTGACTCTGTAACTTTCGGCGAGCTACTTCTAGTTCGTCGATTGGTGTCGGCAATCTACCGAATGGCCTAAGACATCGCTGACCAGCTTTGAGTTTTGAAATTTTTTGTTCTGGAAATTTTGGCGAGCCCTGTCGTTCGACGACTCGCCGATCAATTCGGCGAGTCTTCTTGCAACAATTTTTTTGAAATTTCTCTAACGTTTTTTACATGGTTTTACAGGCATGGCTAGACCCAAAGTAGCTGGTAGAGACATACCACCTCGGAAGCGGGCACGTGGGATCACTATTGATGAGAAACAGTTGTTTCCAGGGCAAAGTCTACCAAACTTCCTCCGAAATGAGGTAAAGGAATGAGCAAGGCACCCATCAATGTTACACCTGTAGAGGAGAGCTCTGACAGTGAGGGGTCTTACGCCACCCACCTCACCACCTCAGGCAGTAAGGATGGGTCCCAGAGTGACTCTCAAGCTTCTATCTTTGAGCATGAGGATGATCAGTTGCTATAGGCCAAGAGAGCGGAGTTCTGCTCCAAAGTGATGAATGATCCATCTAGGATCCCAGTGCCTCATCCTCCTCCAGCTATAGCCCCAGCATAGACAGTTGTCACGGCACCACCAATTCAGGTCCTCCTCCCCGGTTACTAAACCGACTAAAGGCCGAGGGTTTGACGACCATTCTAGAAGACAAGAGGTTGTCAACCGACGGTGTGGTGGACAGGTATCCAGATGTGTGTAACACTATCAAGTTCCACCAGTTTGAGATATTTACAAAACCTCAGGGCCCCTACATTCCTACTTGGGTCTGAGAGTTCTATTCAGCCTACGGTGAGCTAGTGCCAAAGGGGAAGAAAAAGGAAAGTGCCTTCAAACCGGTGGACTTCGTGGTAGTTCGAGGAAAGAAAGTGAAATGTTGCTGCTCAGACATAAATGCGGTACTAGGATGCTCCTTGGATATTATGCATGACTTCATTGACCTGGTACAGAAGAAAACTTTGGAGGATCTAAAGGGTTGGCTCTGATGTCACCCCGAGGTGGATAGAGGCAGGTGCACCCATAGAGAAGAAGGACCTGAATGTCGCTACCAGATACTGGTTCGGGTTCATCAGTAGCACTATTATGCCATCTCACAACGAGTCCATCCTCCGCCACCCGAAGGCAGCTTGCCTTGGGTCCATTATTGCTAGGAATAAGCTAAATTTAGGTTTGCTGATTGAGCAGGAGATGGCCATAAAGGCCAAACAGTGCCAGACCTCACTTCATTTCCCTGTGCTGATTACTGAGTTGTGCAGATGGTCCCGTGTTCCTAGAGATGAGAAGACGGATGTGAAGGTGACACCCACCTCTTCTACTGACATCCGGTGTATTGAGGCCGAGTACTTACGGGATGAGTCTAACAGGAGAAGGGTAGCACTGGTGGATATATCCCTAGAGGTTGATGTTGATATGTTGCCGACAGAGGCAATCATGCCCCCTCAGGATAGTGGGTCCTCAGGTACTTCTGGACTTTCTTTTTCTGGTTCTCCTGGTTCATGTATTGCACCCCCTCCCACTACTTCTTCTACTCCTGCTGCTTCCCGACACCTATCACTCAGGCCATATTGTACAAGATGGGCCATCTAGATCATTCAGTCGATGTGCGTGCCCCCCGGGTTGAGGCTGTTATGCCTAGGATGATAGAGTGGACAATAGCTGCTGCCTTGGCCCCATTTAGGTTGAGGTGAGGGATTACAAGTTGGCACTAGATGCCCTTACAGTTAGAGTCGCAGCCTGTGAGTATACCCGAGGTGCTACAAATGAGGTGACGACCTTGAAGGCCGATATTACTGGGTTGAGGAAGGATGTGGACCATCTGAAGTCCACTGATTTTACTATGTTGTTTGAGACGGTGGAGGTTCTCGACATGTCGAGCACTGATATTCCAGCCAGTTCTAAGGTCCCTCCGACTCCTACGACCAGAGATGATACTAGGGATGATGATGCAACTACCGAGTTTGAGGCTAAGACAGATGAGGAGAAGCTTGGTGTGATAGATGAGACTGTCTACGATGATTTGGTGGACCTAGAGGGTGCCATGGTGGAGACAGCTATGCAGGCCTCGTTGAGGGGTACATCTATGGTGGGCTCTAGTGGAGCCAAGGATGCTGAGACACCGGGCACTGATGACCAGACAGAGGGAGTGATTGATATACAGACTTCACCCCAAGCTTAGCCTGATATGCAGACTTCACCCAAGCTTAGCCTACCCATAGACAACCTGCTCAAAGCATCAGCAACAACATTAGCCTTACCTGGGTGATAAAGAATACTCATGTCATAATCCTTGAGTAATTCTAACCACCTCATTTGTCTGAGATTAAACTCTTTCTGAGTAAACACATACTGAAGACTCTTGTGATCGGTGAACACATCCACATGAACACCATAAAGATAATGGCGCCATATTTTCAAAGCAAATACTACGGCAGCCAACTCTAGATCATGGGTTGGGTAGTTCTTCTCATGAACTTTCAACTGTCTCGAGGCATAAGCTATAACTTTGCCATTCTGCATTAACACACAGCCCAAACCAACTCTAGACGCATCACAATAAACAACAAAGTCTTGTGTGCCTTCTGGGAAGGTCAATATTGGGGCAGTAGTCAACCTCTTTTTCTATTCCTGAAAGCTTTTCTAACAAGCTTCAGACCATTGAAATTTCACTATTTTCTGAGTCAACTTGGTCAAAGGGGATGAAATAGATGAGAACCCCTCTACGAACCTTCATTAATAGCCAGCCAAACCCAAGAAACTCATAATATCAGTTGGAGATATGGGTCTAGGCCAATTCTGCACTGCCTCTATTTTCTGAGTATCAACTTTAATTCCCTCTCCAGAAACAATATGGCCTAAGAATGCCACAGACTCAAGCCAAACCTCACACTTAGAGAACTTGGCATACGACTCCCTATCTTTTATAGTTTGGAGAACTATTATGAGATGGCTAGCATGATCTTCCTCATTCCTCGAATAGATTAGTATGTCATCAATGAACACGATAACAAACATATCTAAATAAGGCTTGAATACTCTATTCATAAGGTCCATGAATGTTGCAGGCGCATTGGTCAAACCAAAGGACATAACTAGGAACTCATAATGACCATACGGGTCCTGAATGCTGTCTTTGGAATATCACATTCCCTTACCCTCAACTGATAGTAGCCTGATCTGAGATCTGTCTTGGAAAAACTAGTAGCACCCTGAAGCTGATCGAAAAGATCATCAATTCTCGGAAGAGGATACTTATACTTGATGGTAACCTTGTTCAACTGGCGGTAATTTATACACATCCTAAGGGAACCATCCTTCTTTCTCTCAAACAAGACCAAAGCACCCCAAGGTGAGACACGTGGTCGAATAAAACCCTTATCAAGGAGATCTTTCAACTGCTCCTTCAACTCAGTTGGTGCCATTCTATATGGCGGAATAGATATAGGACGAGTATCTGGAAGAATGTCTATACCGAAGTCTATTTCTCTCTCAGGAGGGACTCCGAGAAGATCATCTGGAAAAACTTCTGGAAACTCGTATACTATTGAAACTGACTGAATAGAAGGTATTTCAACACTAGAGTCATTAACTCGGACTAAGTGATAGACACACCCCTTGGAAACTAACTTCTTTGCCTTAAGGTACGAAATAAAATGACCCTTAGGCACTGCTAAACTGCTTTTCCACTCTAAGACTGGCTCATTTGGAAACTGAAACTTGACAACTCGAGTTCTACAATCAACTGAGGCATAACAAGCATGAAGCCAATCCATACCAAGAATGACATAAAAATCTACCATGTCTAACTCAACTAAATCAGTCAAGGTACTCTTGTGATTGACGAAAATGGGACAATCACGATAGACTCTCTCTGCTAGAATAGACTCACCAACAGGTGTAGAAACACTGAAGGGCTCACTAAGTTGCTTAGGAAGAATATTAAAATGCATCACAACATACGGAGTTACAAAGGATAAACTCGCTCATGGATCTAGCAAAGCATAAACATTAAAGTTAAAGACTTGGATCATACCAGTGACAACATCTGGCAAATCCTCTTGCTCTAGGCCACTAGTGATAGCATATAGGCGGTTTGATCCTCCGCCAGTACCTGAAGTAGTTCCTCTAGGTGCAGCTCTGTCTGGTGGAGCAACTAAAGAAGACTGGGCTCTATTGCCCCCCATTACCATTACCCTTCTTGTTCTTTGGACATTCTCGCATGAAATGACCATTCTGGCCACACTTGAAACAACCAGTGGAGCCATCACGACACGCCCCTGAGTGATTCCTACCACACTTAGCACATGCAGGAGGCTTACTATCCCCTTGTGCCATACTACCCTGAGAATAGATAGGTTTGGCTCTGAAATTCTGACTATTGTACTCACTTTTGCTCTTTGGAGCAGGTGCACTAGCAGATTATGGAACAGGTCCCTTCAATTTTTGTTGGAAAGATGACCGATTGGCATTACTCTTCTGCTGCCCGGACTCATTCTCTCTCTTAGCTCTCTTATTCTTAAACTCTTCTCTATCCCTCAGTTTGTCCTCCTAAACTTGTTGCACATGGATCATTTACCTTGCTATGTCCATATCCCCTATCAGCATAGCTGCCTTGCCTTCCTTACTTGACAGATGAGACAACCCAACAACAAATAAACTCATTCTACTCCTCATGTCAGCAACTATCTCCGGAGCATAGCGGGAAAGCTGTGTGAACTTCAGACTGTACTCATGAACGCTCAAAGAATCCTGCTTAAGAGTTAGAAACTCTTGTACCTTTGCTTCTCTCAGTTCTCGGGGGAATAAATGCCTCAAAAAGGCCTCCTCAAAGCAGTTTGAACTCGTAGGTAATTCTCCCTCAGCTCGGTTCTTCTTCCATTGGTTGAACCATATCCTAGAGACACCTTTCATTCGGTATACAGCTAGTTCCACCCTCTCAATATCAGCAACATGCATGATTTTGAAAACTTTCAGAAGCTCTTCAACAAAATTCTTTGGATCCTTAGTAACACTAAAACCTGTGAAGCTCGGAGGATTCATCCTAAAGAACTCACGGATCCTCGAAGTATCAGCCACTTCCTGTCAATTTCCCCTCTATTGCGCAGCTTGGTTGGTCACAACGTGGCTCAGTATCCGGATAGCCTCACGTAACTCAGCATTGGTGACCTCTCATTGGGGTTGCACTTCTGGTGCATTAGGTACCCCTTGTTCCTGTGGTTCAATATTCCCTCTAGCCGGACGACCTCAGACAGCTCTTCGTGGAGGTATGATCTAAAAAAACACACGCAACCACGAGTTAGAAGAAAATTTTTAGAGATCAAACTAGAACGCACGAAATGAGTGTGAAAGAAGTGAGAAAATTTCCTAAGTGTTGCAGCCTCCTAATTATAGATGTGGCGCGCTTCACACCGATAACTAGGACTCTACAGACACGGCTTCATAGACTCCCTAGGACTCTTGAATTATGTGCTCTGATACCAAGTTTGTCATGCTCGAGCCTACTCCTTGGGCGGGACTGGCACTCGAGAACCATTATTAGCCCCAAGCGAACCCTTGGCCTGGCTTACTTACTCAGCGGAAGACTTAACTCATGAAGCAAAATACATTTAAAAGTAAACTGAACTGCTAAATAAACACTTAGAATGTATCAAGATAGCATTCACTAGCCAATAGTGGCAACTCAAGTCTCAACCATTAAAACAGGAAATAGAAAACTCAAGAACTAACATCTGACTGTCTATGAAGCCTCTAAACAACTGAAATGGATGTCGGGACAAGACCCACAAAATCCTAATGAACTAAAACTACTAAAAAGCAATAAAAGGGATCCTCCGGAAGTAAGGAGGCTCACCAACAAACTCTGGAGCTCAACTAGAATCAAAGATGCGCTGGATGCTGATCATTGTTACCTGTATTTGTATCATTAAAAGATGCAAGCCAAATGGCATCAGTACATTGAATATACGAGCATGCGAGGGGAATACTAAACAAGACATAAGCTTGAACGGAACTGAAAGAACATACCTAGGCTCAACTTAACTCATTTTAATATAAAATAATAATATGAATGCACTATAAAGAAAAGTTTTTAAAACATGGATAATAACTCTGTGTATTTAGAAATACAATAGTAACTCTATATGTATGCAAAGATACAATAAAACTCTGGATGTATATAAATATACAAGATACTTCTGTGTATATAAGAATACAAAATACTTTTGTGGGAGTTTCTCTAACTGACAACTATCACTTAAGAGCTATTGTGATGATACAACATTTTTCCTCATGCTGCCAGGGTCGTCCTATACCTTGCTGAGGGTATAGAACCTAACTACTAAGTGGATCCACTAGTCTATGCTAAAAAGCACTAAGGAATCATCTAAAAAGTATGACCATTTTCTACCCATGGTGGCTACATGGTTTATGGGGGTTGGGAGTTGTCTGAACTCTCCCCCATATCGGTGCTCAATACTACTACAAAAATATACTAGCTCAATATGTTTAAAAACATAACTCTGTGGTTTAAGATAATTGATCAAAACTTAGCTCAAAGGCTCTCTTGGAAATCAAAGTTTCCTCTCTTGCTTAATTGTAAAAGCATTTACTCTTTACTGAAAAACTAGCTCAAAGGCTCTTTTGGAAATCAAAGTATTCTCTCTTGTTTTAAATGTGAAAACATTTTAAACTTTTTGGGAATACATAGTCCCGAGAATTTTCCTCCGCATCACGGAGTGATCACGAACCGTTAAAATGACTCTTTCTAATTCTAGATCTTTCTAGTTACGAGATGTTACATAAAGCGTGTAAAAGGAGTAAAAGATATGGTGTATCCGGTGATTCATGTTTAGTTGAATAATGGGGTGGATTATGAACATGTTTAATGTGAAAGAGAAAGAGAAGAAGTGATTTTCAAGCTCTTCATGAAGGTAGAAGCCACTAAGCCTAAATTATCATACATTTACACTCAGCCCCATTACAAGCCCTAAAAGACCTTTGTGATCTTGAGTGAGCTGAAATGAACATTGATTGGAAAATAAGGGCAAGCCTATGGTTGGAGTCACACATGTGTTCATCTTCATGAGCGTGAGAGTTGTATGTGATTTCGGGACTTTAAATTGTTGTGAAGTTTTGTGTGAATATGGAATCATTTTTTATTGTGAGGACATTTGAGTACCTTTGTTGAGCTTGAACTTGCATTTGAAGCAAGCATTGTGAGCTTGAGTACACTTAATAATGGTGAGTCACAATTTGAATATTTGAGTGCACAATTGAGCATTGTATGTGTAGCTTGAACCTTTTGTGTGCATTTATGTTGAGTCTTAAGTAGCACTGTTTGTAGACATCTTTGTTGAACCAATGATCTTGGATTTTACTTGGGGACAAGCAAAAGTTTAAGTTGGGGGTGTTGATGAGTCCGAGATTTCAAATCATTTAGGGCTTTATTTTGATAGTTTAGGTGTCCTCAAATTCCTAATTTATGCTCTAAACTAATGTTAAAGTGTTGATTTGCAGTTATGAAGGCTAAAGAGAAAGGCAAGGACACTACCAGGCAAAAAGGAGAAAACAAGCTGAAGAAGTGAAGAAAAGTGATCCTGGTGATCGCCAAGACCACTCAGCGAACCACCGAGTGGCTCTTTAGCTCGCCTAAAGTTCCAGTGTGCCAGCCTTAGGGAGGAACCGACTTGGCGACAGAAATGGGCAGTCGGCGGATCGTCGAATGACTCCACGATAGCAACCTTGATCGCCTAAAGTCACATAACCCTAAAGAAAAATGCCCAATACAAACCAAAGATGAATTGGAGTGAAGGGCAGATCACCGACTGGGTTGGTGAGGTGCGACTTACTTCGCCCAATGGCCTTTCAGGCCAAAAATTGCGAAACTATAAATTGAAATTTAAACAGAGGAAAAAGGGTCTTCCCTGAGTACCCATAGTTCTGATTCCAGAGTTTTGAAGAATTTTAGTTTTCTTTGAAGCTTTTGAGACAAAATTTTGAGGAATTGCAATTGGGTTTTCGAATTTATTCAATTTTGGAGCATTGTAGAGACGTGGAAACTTTTACCCAAATCATGGCTAATAAAGTTGGTAATTGTTTCTCTCTTTTTATGATGTGTAGCTAAAACCTCAATTCTTGGGTGTGACCATGTGATTATTGGCTTAATTAGATTATGGGTATTGTTGTTTAATGATTTAATTTTTGTTTTAATGTGGGTTTGATCAAAGGTGAGTAGTAATTCATGAATTGTAGTTGCAAATATAATTTTAGCTTAGTGTTTTGGGCTTGTTCGAGAGAGAGGTTCTAAAACCAAGGTTATCGATTGATGATTGTAGTGTGTGGATTGTTATGGGTTCAGCTCGAGAGAGTGAATCTTAACTCACTCCTACCTATCTAGCTCAAGAGAGTAAATAAATTAAGGTTTTGGGCTATTTTGTAATGCTAAGCTTGTCGAGGTTCGAGAGAACTCGCCTGAACCGTAATAATTGTTCGAGAAAAAACTATTGCACCTATAGTCTAGCCTACCTACAGCGATTCAAAAAATTATTAATAAACTTCAATTACCCATATAACATAATTAGCCTATAATCGATCACATCCCGATAATTCCTCTTAATATTGTTGAAACGCCCTGTTTTCATAATTGTTTCAGTTGATTATTGACAAACCAATCCCTCTCATCTGACATTTGTTGTCACCCCTTTCAATTTAACTAAATGTTTACGATAATTTCTATTCCTACCACCAATTAGATTACATTTGTAACTTTGTAACTGAATTCGAACTTGTACTACTCCCTGTGGGTTCGACCCCAACCTTTCGTTGGATTTTATACTAGATTACAATCGCCCACACCTAGTATTGGATGAGGTGTGGTTGAGGTTCATCAGTGTGCCACGTAATGAAAAGGATTATTTAATTATCTTAAATGGTAGTCCATTAAAGAAGTGGCTAAAATTGGACCCAAAGGTGGATGGGGAGGGTATTTGGGAGCCAATAGGTGGATAGGGGTAGTTGTGTACCATTTTCAATACTTCGAGGGTATTTTAGGTCCTTTTCTGTTGAAAATTTAAAAAAAAACCCTACTTTACGCGATGTATTAGTCGGATACATCACTTTACGCGATGTATTGGTTGAATACATCACTTTACGATACATCAAGACGTACGTGATGTATCTAGACGTTGAGGAATGTATCCGAAACCGAGATGCAATGTATCAGGACGTTTTGGAATGTATCCGAATTCCACCAAATTTAAGGTATTTTTGTAATTTAAAAAAATAGTGATAAGATGATTACACTATGAGATTTGTGTAAAATCTAGTACGAATAAAAGGGTTGACTCCATTGTTGTCTTGTTTCTATTTATGGCAGACACCCGACAAATAGACTCCCATCTCAAAATAAAAATATAGTTAGTTGTCCATTGTAGGGTTTCTCGGGCTTTGTGCTACATGTGAAAATTTAACCACATTCTATAAAAACGGATCAAGAACTATTATGTATTGTTTATTATTGTTTCCCTTATTTTCTCAAACCCCTTGAGAAAACTCAGGAAACTAAGAAACCTTTTTACACATTCATGATTCACATTTTAGACCAAAAAGGAGGGGGTTTTTTAATTTTCCATTTCTCACATGACAAAACTATATGTACAAAAGGCCTATTGCAAACACTAATTTAGGGGTGTGCCAATAGTAAGTAATATTCAACGTTGAAAGGGTCTCAATTGAATCCCTTTCTTTAAAAACTATTCATTATAATTATAAAAGGATTTGTATATTTATTAATTGTTGAAGGGAAACTTGATCAGAGATCTTCTATGTATGTGGTTAGGGAATTGGAATAAAATGGTGAAGGAAGAAAATAAGTACCAAAAGTCGAGGTCTTTCAATTTTAGGAAGATACTTGAGCTTTCAAGTAGATTGGCACATAGCATTGGAGATCGGAGATTAGTAGTGATGACGATGATACCTAATCACTTATTTTTCAAGATCTTGTAAGCTCAAGTAAAGACCTTTGAAACTAAGACCGCAAAGAGAAGGTCAGTAAAAGACTTAGAAAGCTTTTGGAAGAAGGCTTTGTATTGCTTGTGGAATGCTTATACTTTGTTAAATAATTTACAAATGAGAGGCCCTCTATTTATACTACTTCTTAGGGGCCTAAGTAAAAATAATATTTACTTTGAAAGTCCCTACAATTTTTACACTTTAGTCCTATTCTAGAATTCTTTACATGTTCTAGGAAATTCTAAAGTTTTCTAAGATATTTTCTAAGGCATTATAGAGTCTTCAAAGGAAATATCTAGAGAATTCTATAGTCTTCCACTAACCTCTCTCAATAACTCTAGATTCTTCCTCCTTATTTTTATGCCAAATTTGAAGGGCAAAGTGGCGGGTCATGACATAAGGGTCTAAAGCACATCAAAGGGGATGAAAACTGAAGTCCAAATTAATAAGTCATATATGAGGAAACCCTACCTTGTATCTCGTATGAGTGGGGTGTTAAGTTATAGGAGAACCCATGACAGATTTCACCTATGTGAATATGAAAGTAAGCCGCTTTCTATGAGAATGAGTTTATTCTCAAAAAACACTTATGAAAACTGAGATAGCACAAGATTATAATGTGCTGGCTATTAAAGCTTATGTCAACACCTTGATTGTTTTATGTAAGAAATGATACTTTATTCCCCTTAAGCAGTCATAGTTAAAGTCTGAGACCATTACTGACTCTGGAGTAAAGGTTATTGTTTTACTAAGTGAAGGTTCAATATAGAGCACACCTTCATTATGCATAATAGTCTACCTTCAACTAAATTGGTGAATTCTCTTATTTTAATATTAAAATGAGTGGAGAAATATTGGTATATATGCATTTCATTATTATGAATCATGGTTGGCAGATGACGTGGAAGTTTCCAAATCCAATTGAAATAACCACAAGAATTTGACCCAAGACGACGACATTTGTAGAATCGACGTCCTCCAGTTTTAAGAGTTGTAGCTAGGGGTGTACATAGGTCGGTTTGGTTTGGTTTTTCATTAAAAAAAACCTAAACCAATTATGTCGGTTTATTAAATATAAAAACCAAATCAAACCACGCAAAGTTGATTTTTTCGGTTTTGGTTTTAGTTGGTTCTTTCGAGTTTTTTTTCGGTTTTTCAGTTTTTTCGATATTTTACAACTATACGGTGTTTGAAAAAAAGATCAAATATATTTTCACTTACATGTGTGATAAGCTAAACTTAAGAAATGTTAAATGAATAGAAATTTTCGTAAAGACGGTAAAATTCACATGAGTACAAAATATTATTATTTTTAAATATCAACGTTCATTATGTTAAATTAATAAGATTAAAGGATACAGTCAAACTGAATACAAAATGAAATATTTACAAAGTAAATTGTTAACTTCGAATTTGAAAAATTATAACAATATAATTGTTTCGATCTTAATACAAAATAAAATATTTACAAATTTTACAAGCCCAAATTTGAAATAAATACATAAACATTGAAAAGTATAAACTAACTAAAAATATATTAACAAAGTAGATTATAAAAAATATTTTTTATCTATAAATAAAATAAAATTATATATATATGTATATATATTATGTTGGTTTGGTTTGAGTTTGGTTTGACTTTTTTCCTTTTAATACCAAGCCAAACCAAGAGTGGTCATTTTTTTTCAACCGCCAAACCAACCAAATCAAACCACAAATCAAATTTTTTTTCGGTTTGATTTGGTTCGTCGGTTCGGTTTGACTTGTACACCCCTAGTTGTAGCAGTAATATCTCTTGCCATAAATCCGCTCTTACATGTACAGGATTGAAGTTCTTCAGGAGAAGAAATCGAAGAAGATGCTGACAATTTTAACAAATCGAAGAAGATGAACATTGATCTTCTAAATAGGAAGACAATTGAAATAAAATTGGGGAAATGAAGTGTATATTGGGAACGAAGGGTTTAGGGTTGTTTTTATTATATGTTTCTTTTTGTATTGGGGATGGTGCGTTTAGTAAGTATTGGGGCGGGTTTAGTTACAAATAGGTGGATAATGGGTGAGTTTAAAATTATATTAAATAATTAAATTGCAACCAATGGTTGAGCGCCATGTAATTAAAATAATTATTTAATTATTTTAAATAGTAGTCCATTAAAGAAGTGGCTAAAATTGGACCCAAAGGTGGATGGGAAGGGTATTTGGGAGCCAATAGGTGGATGGGGGTAGTTGTGTACCATTTCCAATACTTCGAGGGTATTTTTGGCCCTTTTTCGTTGAAAACATTACAAAAATCCCTACTTTACGAGATGTATTAGTCGGATACATCACCTTACGCGATGTATCGGTTGAATACATCACTTCACGATATATCGAGGCGTATGTGATGTATCAGGATGTTGAGAAATGTATCCGAAACCGAGATGTAATGTAGCGGGACGTTTTGGGATGTATCCGGATTCCACCAAATTTAAGGGATTTTTGTAATTTGAAAAAAAAAATAGTGATAACACTATGAAATTTGGGTAAAATCTAGTACGAGTAAAAGGGTTGACTCCATTGTTGTCTTGTTTCTATTTATGGCAGTTACCCGACAAATAGACTCCCAACTCAAAATAAAATATAGTTAGTTGTGGATTGTAGGGTTTCCCAGGCTTTGTGCTGCATGTGAAAAATCAACCACATTCTATTAAAACAAACCAAGAACTATTATGTGTTGTTTATTATTGTTTCCCTTAATTTCTCAAACCCCTTGAGAAAATTCAGGAGAATAAGAAACCTTTTTCTTAATTTTCCATTTCTCACCTTCTTTGAGGGCAAAAACATATTAATATTCAATGTTGAAAGGGTCTGAATTGAATCCCTTTGTTAAAAAATCATACATTATAAATAGGGATTTATATATTTATGAATTGTTGAAGGGAAACTTGTAGAAAGTATTATTACATCAAAGAGGACAGATCTTTTATTATTTCGTGATTAGATCTGGTAATTAGGGAATTGAAACAAAAATGGTGAAGGAAGAAAATAAGTATCAGAAGTCGAGGTCTTTCAATTTTAGGAAGATACTTGAGCTTCCAAGTAAATTGGCACACAGCATTGGAGGGGAGAGTAGTAGTGATGACGAAGAGGAGATCGGAGGAGGAGGAATAATACCTTTACAAAATCAACAGATAGATAGTACTGCTTTTGATCCATCACTTGTTTCAACCTTGACGACCAAGGTACCAAAAGCCAAACCTTCAGGTAATTCATTCTTCACATTATTATCTATATTGATACACAACATGCATGCTTGAACTTGATGCAAAGACATTTATCCAGACATGGAGTTGATGAAAGAAAGGTTTTCAAAGATGCTTTTAGGAGAGGATATGTCAGGAGGAGGCAAAGGTGTTTCATCAGCTCTCGCTTTATCAAATGCCATTACCAATCTAGCTGGTAATATAATATAATATAATCGAAAACACACACAACTACTTTCTAACTCTTGATTCCAACATATCTTATTATAGCTTCTATTTTTGGAGAACAATCAAAATTGGAGCCCATGTCTCAAAAGAGAAAAGAGAGATGGAGAAAAGAAATCGACTGGCTTTTATCTGTGACAGATTACATTGTTGAGTTTGTCCCTGGACAACAAAAATCAAAAGATGGAACAAACATGGAGGTATGTATTTCACAATCTTAATTTTCAACATTCAAAGACTGAAATAACAATAAGCTGTTTTGACAGATAATGATTACTCAACAAAGAAAAGATCTGCTCATGAACATCCCTGCTCTAAAGAAGCTCGATGCAATGCTCATTGTGAGAACAACCCTACCCTATAGTGTTGTTATTTAAATAAATGAATCAGGATCAACTCTAATTCTACATAAATATATGAATCAGGATTGCTTAGATAATTTCAAAGACGCAAAAGAATTTTGGTATATCTCAAAAGATGCTGATGATTCTGAAAAAGGTGTCCAGAGAAGTGATAAGTGGTGGCTACCTACCATCAAGGTTCCACCCAAGGGCCTCTCAGATGAATCGAGAAGATGGCTACAGTATCAGAAGGATTGTGTGAACCAAGTACTCAAAGCATCTATGGCGATTAATGCCCAAATACTAGCGGAAATGGAAGTCCCTGAAAACTACATCGACTCTCTCCCCAAGGTGAGAAGCATTCATTCACTCATTGAAGAGGGAAGAGACATTTTAATATACTATCTGAGACTTTTTTTTTTGGTTTTTGTAGAATGGTAGATCAAGTCTTGGTGATTCAATCTACAAGAACATCACGGTTGAGTTTTTTGATCCAGAACAATTCCTTTCAACAATGGACATGTCATCGGAACACAAAGTTGTAAACTTGAAAGACAGAATTGAAGCATCTATTGTGATTTGGAAGAGAAAGATGCACCAAAAAGATGCAAAATCTTCGTGGGTTCCAGCTGTGAGTTTGGAGAAGAGGGAGCTGTTTGAAGAGAGAGCAGAGACTATCTTACTCTTGATAAAACACAGATTTCCTGAAATCCCTCAATCTTCCCTTGAGATAAGTAAAATTCAATATAACAGAGTAAGTAGTAGTAGTAGTAGTATCATACTCATTATGATAAATATTGATTGAACATGTTATCAAGTGTGTGTTCCTTCACCTTTCTGACTATAGGATGTGGGATATTCTGTTCTAGAGAGCTATTCAAGAGTGCTAGAGAGTCTAGCCAACACAGTTACATCACGCATCGAGGATGTCCTATACGCAGATTCTGTCGCACAAGATCCATCACTTGCAATAGCAAAGTGGAACCGTTCAGCTGATTCATCACCTCAAAAACCACAAAGTGTTGTGTCCACTCCCAAACAAGAGTCGGATTGTACAGCAGAAACACCTACCTCAATGACTTTATTTGACTTCATGGGCTGGAATATGGAACAAGGAGAGGCAGACATAAATAAGACTAACTTGGAGGCTCTTCCCCAAACATGAGAAAAAACCATAAACACAAGAAGAAAGAGATCCATTTTTGGACGAAACGCTTCATGTTCATCTTGTAAATCAGCATAACTCACTTCATAGTTTTAAGTAGAAATCATTCACAATAGCGAGCAACCTAGGATTATTTTATTTTTTTCCAAGTATGTGATGATACTTGTTGATGTCCAATATTTCTAATTCATCAATCAACCAACATGTGCGAGAAAATAAGAATTCATAACATTTCGCCTTAGCAGTAGACCTCATCAAATTCCTTTAGAATGAAATTTCCAAATATAAATTATGTCTACATAGACACATTCGTCTTATTTAACATCAAAGGATAAGGAGGCGATCATGGAAAGTAGATTCAATATTAATGAAACTGCTCTTGAATGCAACTAATCTAGGCCGTCCTAGTAACAGCAGCATGCATGGCATCAGCAAGATGAGGAACTGTCCGAGAACTAAGACCAGCCATGCTAATTCTCCTGCAAATGAGAAAGGAGACAATGATTCCTCTTTTAAAAATTTCAAGGAGAAAAATGTCACTAGTAATGAGCGTCTTTTTTAACCAAATCCAACTTCAACAAAGATGTTTCAACTCATACCAGAGAAGTGAATATGACATGGATTGAATGTAATGCTTTTAGAAAAACGGTGTAATTAGGAAGGAGGGGAAGAAAAACAGTAGCAGCAATCTCTTCGGTAAAGTTAAGTACTGATATGGATGACAGAGCTGAACTTTCTTATACTTATTTTCCAAACTGAAACTTTCAGTTCGAAATTTCTCCTTTCTAAAGAATTCAAGCAGAAACAATCAACAATAAGCACTTCTAAGTTCGAAGTCATTAAGTTTCTATTGACAAAAGAGTGATCCACCGTAACAAACTAAAGAATGAAACCACTATCAACAGTCGGGTGTCCTTACCCATCAGATGTCATGTAAATGTGATACTCTCTAGTCATGAACGAGACTTGCTCAACATTCAATCCTGTGAAAGTAAACATCCCAATTTGCTTGATGATATGACTCCAATCACCTGGAGTACCTGCAAAACAGAATTAAACTTGCATTAATACTAAATGGAACAATTACATGTGTTTTCTCCAGAAAAAGTTCTCATAGCAGTACCAGTCACACCAATCAGACAGACACAGCAAGCCTCACTAGAAAGAACAAATCAGAAAATCAAATACCTCGAGCTTGCATGGCATCATAGAGTTGCTGGCGCATGCTAATAATTCGGTCGGCCATTGCTTTCAGCTCAACTGTCCATTCGTCATACATTTGTCTATTACCAATAGATAACAACGGCGTCAAAATGTAGAAGCTATATACTATCTACTGACGAGCAAAAAGAATATTGTAATAGCTGCACAAACCTGTCCTTGAGTATAGTGGCAACAATAGACGCACCATGAATCGGTGGATTTGAGTACATTGGCCTTATAACCATCTTTAGCTGGCTTTCGACTTTGCTTGCAACATTGCTATCTTTGCAAACCTACAACAAAAAATTATATTAGTCTTGTTCAGTTTTTAGTGTCTATAGCTAAAACGCAAAGAGAATGACCGTTTTTCCTAAACATATTATCCTTTACCAACCATTTCCACTCTGTCCAATTACAATCTAAGTGGACACGGAGGCCCTCAAAAAAAGCAATAGGGCAGAAAGAAGGAAGGACGAAAACATCATGGCCACAAGCAAAAAAAGAGAGAGGATAACCAAAATCCCAGAATTGTATTGGGCCGCAACACCAAGTAAACAAGTGCACATCTACCAAATAAAGCAGCCTTCAAATATTTTAAATCTGGCTGTGAATCTTTAGAGACTGTGTTCATTGTGCTGCAGAACTTTAAACTTTTCAGGGAATACAACTTGAATAGTGTATTTAAAGAAAAACAGTATCTTTAAGACATAAATAGTATGATAATTCTTCAGCCCCCAATTGTATCACTTAATAAAAAGGGAAAGTAACTAAACTGACAAAGGACTTACAATGCTAAGGGCACCGACACGCTCTCCATACAGTCCCATGTTTTTGGCATAACTCTGAGCTGCAAGACATTCACCACCATCAGCCACAAACATGCGAACAGATTGTGCATCTGCATCTAGGTTCCCACTGGCAAAACCCTGCAATATCAAGAAAATATGTAATACAGTAGGGTCAGTTGAGCAGCCCATTAGTACATAGGTTGTGGGCTTCAAATTATTTAGCAATCATTCTAAACGAAGTATCACTTGAATGTTAAAATTCCATCTTAAGCTTAACCTGATAAGCACTGTCAAAGAAAGGTAACAACCCCTTGGACCTCATCAACTTCCTGATTTTTTCCCACTGGTCAATTGTTGGATCAACGCCAGTTGGGTTATGAGCACAAGCATGGAGAAGAACTATTGCACCAGAGGGTGCAGCCGTAAGATCATCCAATAATCCTGCAGGTGTCATAATAAACCCACCTTTTAAGTATACTCAACACCAAAAGCAGGGGAAGCCACAGATAAGGTGATTATATCTATAGCAAAGAAAAGCAAAATTAAATAAATAAAAATCTTGTTATAGGTACACATAAAATATAGATCTATCCAAACACGACAAGGAGCAAGTCAACTCGTGTATAAAAAGAGTGAGTTCTTTTTCTTTTTTCTCTTCAGAGTCTGTTCTTATTTACAAGAGTACTTAAGAACATTGGTAACAGTGGTACCTTGAAAATCTAGGCCTCGTGTTGCTGGGTCATAGTAACGATAATATTTTACTGAAAGCCCAGCTAAAGTGAAAATCTTAGGATGGTTTCCCCATGTTGGCTGTGGTATATATATAGTATGCTGGAAACAAGACAAATGGTAGAATGTTCATTCAAGTGTCATTTTGATTCAGACATATAAAGGGAAAGAGTGTAAGGAATACTTACTTCATGATAATGCCTGGCCAGAAACTCAGCACCAACCCTCAAAGAACCAGTGCCCGACAAGCACTGAACAGTGGTCACCCTATTCTCTTTAATGGCAGGGCTGTATCAGCAACGGAACAAATACATAAGCATAGATACATTTAAATATATCTGCTGATGTCCTAACAAGTAAATTAATAACTCATAACTCAACTTAACAAGGAGTAATCGTGATAAAAGAAACAGAATTCTTGATATCATATTCACCATGCACAGATAATCAGTTCAAAACAAAGAGGAGGGAAAAATAAGTCTAGAACAATTTTCTTATGATGCAAGGCCGTGATAATAAGATGAAATACCAAATAAAGGTCATCAGTTCTCATCAAAATATCAAGCAAGACTGAAGGAAGAAATTTGAAGGTTCAGCAGCATTTCTTTTCTCTTTAAAGAGATAATTGGTTCAGCTAGACAGGTCTAAATGGAATGGACATGGACAGTGATAATTCAGTAGCTAGCTTGGCATTGAAGCGTAGTTGTTGTTGTTGATAAGTGGTTCAGCAGCCTTTTACTATCAATAAGAAAAGGATGTATGCACGACATGTATAGATTATTATGTAAAGGAAATGGTGCTCAAGAAGATACTACCACAGTTTTCACCTTCCAATAAGCAAACGTGAAAAAGACATTTAACTTACAGAATAAAAGTGATAAAAACAGATATGGATTTAGTCTCTCGTACTAGAAAATGCACCCATTTAAACTCAAGCAATATTTAGAAAGAGCGAAAAATCTTCAAACCTGTCAGCACCAAATATAAGCTTGGCACTCAATTTGTTAAAATCCGCAAGTCCAGTAATTGAGAGATATTCCTTCACGCGAGACCTACATTACATAGTAGGCTTAGATTAGTAAGTTGGTTTCAAGTGATATCCCATAAGATAAAGTCTCTAATTTAGCAACCAACTCACGTGTCATTGACAAGCATTTGTTCAGCTCGTCTCACGACATTAAGAACAAGGGGCTTTCCTTCCTGTCATAATTGTCATTAGAATAATGGTTCTTCAAACTTTACAATAACAATTAGCTTTGGATTAAAGAACCAATCACTAAAAAAAAAACAGAGGTAGCAGCAAGAAAATATCTTTATTTGTATCATTGGAATGATGGAAACTAATATAATTGATTTAATTTTATTAATTAATTATACATAAGGGGAGGAAATGGAAAAAAGATTCATTGAATGAGCAAGTTGTATGTAGATTAAAGAAATAGGAAGGAAAAGAGTGAGTGAGAGACCTCAGTTCGATATGCGCCAACACCCAAATTCACTTTGACTGGGCTGCTATCTTTGTTATAAGCAACTGTTACCTGTATTATTGAATCAACATAAAATAAGATACACGCACAAACACATTCGGGAAATAAAAGAAAAACCTAGATCCATGCAATAGAATCGAAAACCACATAGCCATCAATCAAATCAAATGATCTCCAAGATCAAATCATCAACTGATTATTACTAATTTTTAAAGTTGGTCCTAAGTCTAACAACAAAAACAAAGAGGAGTTAGGAGTGGAAAGAGGTATATACCCACCCCTAAGATGGGATCTTCAGGAGCACGAACAACATGAGCAAACACAGAATCTGCCATTGGAGTTGGAATTTCAGAGAACAAGTTCAACGATGTTATGGAGGTGAGTTCAGTACACCTTCTTTCTTTAATCTTTAATCTTTAATCTTTAATAATAAAAAAAAGTATTGTTCGCTTCTTTGGGGGCTGCGTGGAATACGCCACCTGTATCTCTATCACACAGTGGGCGGTTCAAAACAAGGGACTCGGGACTGCGCCCACTACAAACTTTTCTTTCTTGCTCCATAGCATAATACAACTTCCTTTCTTTCTTTTTTAATTCTTTTCACTATGAAAAAAATACAGACTTTAATATAGTACTCCATTTAACATTATTTACTTTCAGTTTTAACTTTTACCTCACCGACATTTTTTTATGATTTATACTTCTAAAATCAATTTATTTTTAAATTTTGGTAAGAAATAAATTGTAGTATTTGCTAATTAATTTTGAAAAGTATTTTTACATAATAATTAATGATTGATGAAGTTTTTAAAAATGCTTCGAACGGCTAATTTGGACACACTTTTATTTTATTTTTTAAATTAGAAAAGTAATTCTTTTGGAGAAAAATAAGTTTTATTTGACTATTCCACTTTAAAGATAATTACATTGTGTTTGACTAATTCATTTTGAAAAGTATTTTTGATAATTAAATTATTTTATTTTATTTTTTTAATTTTTGATGGCTTATTCAGCCTTTTATTTAATAAACCGAAAAGGGGTCTGTACAAGGCCCATGGCCCAAACAACAAAGCCAAAACAAAGCAAAAAATTGGATGGGTCTAAAAGACCCGATCCAACACCTATCTAATCCCTTACAGAGAGGGCAAATATCTATTTTTGGAAAGTCTCCAGAAGACCAATTTCCTACTTTGATGCTTCCCTTCAGAATCTTCCTCCAATGTTCTCCAAGTTGAAGCTTGCTGGTAATGTTATCTTCCATTTTGCTTCTTTCCCTGAAATATCTATTCTCTTAATTGTCCCTTTTTTTTCTTTTTCTTTTTTTTCCGGAAAGTCTTTCCATTCCTATGGTGAAGGACCAATTTGCTGATAGGATCTGCAACGGATCCAGCTGTGATTGAAGCCACTTAGCTGAGTTGACTCCTTCTCGCTCTACACAACCCTGTACCCCCCTTATTTTTCGTGTATACATGCTCCTGAAAATCTGTCTAACTTTATGTATCCAGCAATGTCTTCTTGACAAGATAAATTATCTGTTATGGTATGGTTTGTCATGTTTATCAAATACTGCGTGATGTTCTTGCTGTTACTTTCAAGAATATTTGTTAATCTGTGGTGCTCCCTGCTCTTAAATATCTTTGTTAATGCTTGGGCTTCCTGACATAATTAAATTGTGTTTGACTTATTTTCCTAAAAAATACTTTTGAGCATCGAATTATGAAAAGTGCACGTTTACTTTTCATATTATTTTATAGACAAATTATGTTAAATAACTATTATGAACTTAATTAAGTTTTTACTTCATTTAATTGAAACTAAAAAGTAAATATTAAAATTTTCAATCAATATGTTATAAAATTAAGGTTAGAACAATATGAAGATGAAGACAATATAAACAGAGAGATCAGAGAGATTTTTATTATTATTCTTTCAAATATATTCAAATGTGTACAACATAATATTCAAGATCTCTATTTTATAGTGTTACATAGGAACATCCAAAAAAAGTCATAAACATTGCATTAATCCTTGAAAATGTGGAGAAGATTAAGAAATATGAAAGATAAATGAGAAAGTGGTGAAGATGTGGATATTGCTACACATATAATGATAAGAAGTAGTGGAGATATTATATTTAATGGAGAAAAAACATAAAATGACACATGAAGCTGTCCCGAATTTTCAAAAAGACAACTTAACTATGCGGGCGTTCTATTACCCCTAAACAATTTCAAACTTATATTATTATATCATTTTTTGATCAGTTTCAGAATTTTCAAAAAGACACCTTAACTATGCGACGTCCTTTTTTAATTCTTTTCACTATGAAAAAGAAAAATAATACCAACTTTAACATTATTTACTTTTTGTTTTAACTTTTACCTCACGGAAATCTTTTAAGATTTATACCTCTAAAAAAATCAATTTATTTTGAAACTATTTTTTTGGTAAGAAATAAATTGAGTTTGCTTATTAATTTTAAAAATATTTTGCATAATAATTAATGGTTGATGATGTTTTTAAAAATGCTATGAAGGGCTTATTTAGATGCACTTTTTTTTTAAAAAAAAACTAGAAAAGTAATACTTTTGGAAAAAAATAATTTGTGTTTGACTAATTCATTTAAAAAGTATTTTTAATAAGCATATTATGTTTGACTAATCATTCTACAAAAAAAAATTATTTTTGAGCTTCAGATTATGAAAAATGGCAAATGTCAATGCATATTTACTTTTCAGATTATTTTTACAGAAAAAATATGTTAAATAACTATTATAAACTTAATTAAGTTTTTAATTTATTTAATTAAATCTAAAAAGTAAATATTAAAATTTTCAACCAATATGTTATGAAATTAAGATTAGAACAATATCAAGATGAAGACAATAGAAATAGAGAGACCAGAGAGATTTTTATTATTATTCTTTCAAATATATTCAAGTATGTACAACATAATACTTAAGATCTCTATTTATAGTGTTACAAACAGACATACAAAAAAAAGCCATAAATATTAGATTAATCCTTGAAAATGTGGAGAAAATTAAGGGGTACGAAAGATAAATGAAGAGGTGGTGGAGACAGTGGCGACTCTATAATTTTCATCCAGGGATTCGAAAAATAAAAGTATAAACGTGTGAATAAGCACGAACGTTTGGATTTTTTTCGTTTAAATCTACTCTTTTAAAAATAAAAAAACGTGAAAGATTGGTCCTGAAACTAAATGAAGAAGAGATAAAAAAAAAATGACCACAATGGCATTCGAACCCTGGACGTGAGGGCTAATTTTAAAAAAAAATCTACCACTATGCTACAGTTACATCTTGGTTACAAAGAGGTTTAAAATTATTATATCTACATAAATTCAGAAAAGATTAATCCTTGAGGATGTGAGGAGAATTAAGTGGTATGAAAGATAAATGAAGAGGTGGTGAAAATGTGGGTATTACTACACATAATGATAAAAGTAGTGGAGATATTAACATTTAATGGGCATTCACATAATATATTTCATAACATTAAGGTAGATAAAAAAGAAGTAAATGTGGCACCTCTCTCAATGGCCAAGAATTATATTTATCTTTTTTGTGGGTTTTTTGACGTTTCCTCTAATTTTTTTCAATTATTTTATTTTATAAAATCATCTCCTTAATCCATACCTCTTCAATTACATAAATTCAGCTCTTAACTAATTTAGTAATGTCTATAACTCCTAACCTTTCATATTCATAACCTTCAAATTATTTAATATACAAATTTATTTTTCCTTAAAATCATACTTATAAAAACTTATTTTGAGACATGGATGATGATTATTTTATTTTCATGTTTCTTATTCTTCATTTTTTGTCTCTTTGGTTGGTCATTTTTTTGCTTCTTTGATCTAATTTTGCAAGAGAGAGGCATGTAATGAGAATGCCACATTCTTGCATAGTTTTATTTTACGGAAAAGGGTCATATTTACCCCTGTACTATTAGAAATAGTTTAAATATGTCTTTCGTTATACATTTGGTCCAAATATACCCTTATCGTTATACTTTGAGCCAAATATACCCTCTTTGAATCTCAATCTTAATATAGACAAGTGAAGAGTTGGGATTAACTCGAAGGACCCATATCGTTTTTGTCCTTGCCAACACCCAAAATAACTCATAACCCAACCCAAATAAAGGCTCTAATATCAACAAACAACAATGCAGTAATGCCACAGAAATAACAATCTTCAATTCAATTTTGACCGCTTCAATAATAACTTTATTCATCTAAGTTGATGATTCTCAACATCTGAACACCCACATTCACTTCAAAATCTCAATAACTTGAAATTTTGATGAGTTAACGGTGAAAAACTATTAAAGAACTTTGAATTTTTTTAAGCTCATCATCAAATTTAAAGAACCCAAAAAGTCAAAACTGAATTTAGCTCAATAATACCAGGCAAGAGAAAATCTCAGCTAAAAAAAATACTAACCCAAATAATTTTCAATATTCTATTGATTCACAACAACTTCCATTCACAAATTTTAGAAGTAATTCAGCCACAAATATGAATGTCGATTCGAAGACCCAACAATTTCGTTTCTAACTTCTCCACCCAATGTGCCGTATAATTTTAGCAGATGAATCGAAACCAATGAATTTTCAAGCATCATATCAGTTGATATTTCAAAAAATTCAGAATTAAATCAAGACAATGAACTCAATAAGAACAACATACAGTGAACTATTTTTAAAAAGTTTACAATTTTTTTCAAGGTTTTGTATTTTTGATTGGCAAAACAAATAGAAACAGTAATTATTAAAACCAAATTCATGTATTGCGTGAAGCTAACCAATTAGTAATGTTTTTGACAAAAAAATTGATTGTGCTTTTGTTTGCTTATAAATGTTTAAGTGGATTATTTTGGGTGTTGGTTTGGACAAAAAGGATATGGGTACTTCAAATTAATCCCAATCCTCCACTTGTCTATTTTAAGATTGAGATTCAAATATTTAACGGATGAGGGGTATATGTGGCCCAAAGTATAACGATAAGGGTATATTTGGACCAAAAATATGACAAAGGGCATTTTAAAACTATTTATAATAGTATATGGGTAAATATGACATTTTTCCGTTTATTTTACGAGGTCATTTGACATGCATAATATAATTATCACTTTTTGTTATCGATTCTTGATTATACGAATTATGAGTTTTTTTAGAAAAATGATTTGACTTTTTCTCTTTGCTTCTCTTTGTCGTTTCTAGAAGATATCCATGCTAGACATTCTTGCATAGTTTAATTTTATGAGGTAAAATAATTTGACATGTCTAATATAATTTTCACTTTTTTCTATTGCAATTATACAATTAATATTATTTTTTTATTCTTGACGATACAAATCATGAATTCTTTTTAGAAAAAAATAATTTGATATTCTCTTTTGCTTCTTTTTATACTCCCTTTGTCCATATTTACTTGTCCATTTTTGACTTGGCACACCTATTAAGAAAATAATAATTGAAATAGTGAGTTTACCAATTTTACCCCTATTAATTGATAGAATTTTGAAATTAATTTACTTATTAAAGAGGTTCTACCTTTTTCAAAATCATTAATTCTCTAAATAAATTGAGGGTATAATAGGTAAAAAAATATTATTATTTTTTATTTGTCAAAGTGACAAGTAAAAAGTTAAAATTGGAGAAGTAAAGAGGGACAAAAGGAGTAGTTTCTTGAATTTTTTTTATTTTATTTTTTTGCTTGTTTTTGTAGTTTCTAGAGAATCTGATTATTTTTACTCAATTCTTCTCTTTGTATGTAGTTTTTGGAGAATCGAATTATGTTATGTTGAAAACGGAGTCCTCCTTTCCTCTTTTACGCATAACTAAATAATCTTTAAAGTTTTTACTTGATTAGTTAACTTTATTTGTATGTTTTTTGTTATTGTTTTAAGGTTAACTTATCATGTTTTCAGGTTAGGATATTTTGAAAATAAAAGTAGAAAAGGGAGTTATTATGCTACTCAAGAAAGTATGTAGAGATAATTGTGTAGTTATGTGGATAAACTTTTATTATTTATAATGATAGAACATGAGAATATAAAGTTAATTTGTAATTTTCGAAATACAATTTAATTCATAGAAAAATTGATTATTAATATCTAACTTTATAGTCTTCATATTTTATTTTATTTTAAATTATTATTATTATGTCAAAAATGCCCTTATACTATACGAAATGATCAAATATGCCCTTTGTTTATACTTTGGTACATTTATGCCCTTACTGTTAGTGAAATGGGTAAAAAATGCCCTCAGGTATAATGGAGGCAACATCAAATACTTAAACAATTTAATTAATCTTAATTTTCCTACCCTCTTCTCTTTATCTGAACTCAATTCCATTTCTAACATCAAAACTTAAATAGCTAAACATCCAAAACTCAAAAAGATTATCCATCATCAACAAGGAACTTATCATGGAAGGTTTAATCTCATTTCTCCTCCACGCCATAAAGAAACAGAAATCTCACCACAACAATTTATGTTGCCTCTCCGACACCTCTAACCGGAGCAATCACATGCTCATCCGAGCTGACTCCATCGAGGGCTCTTCTCACCATAGAACTCGATTAGAGTTTCAGCCTCCGCTCACCATTGATTTTCTGGATCTGCCTCAGCCGAGAAGCTTCAATAACAGAGCAACTTCTCTGTTTTCCCTTGTTTCCAACCAAAATGCCTCCAAATTGACTGCTACCAACAATTTACAAGGGATTACTATTGTCGATAATCTCTATCATAGGAAATTCTGATGCAATAAATTACGTTGAAAAAACTACTACTACTGACGATATGTACTTTGTGTGTTCAATTTTTAGGTGATCTTCAAGTGTAAATGTGAAATATTTGTTTGGTTTGGTTATTTTGTACTAGTAATATTGTTGTTTTAAATCAATTAGTCTTAATTAAGAAATCTAGAAGAGGGACTAGAGTTTTGAAGGAGGAATTTTTATTTTTTTTGAATGAAATGGAATTGGGTTCATCGGATAAAGAGAAGAGGGTAAACAAATTAAGACTAATTAAATGGTTTAAGTATTTTCCGTTGTCTCCGTTATCCTTTAGGGAATTTTTGGCGCATTTTATTAACAGTAAGGGCATATGTGGACCAAAGTATACACAAAGGGCATTTTTGATCATTTCATGTAGTACACAGACATTTTTGACCTTTTCCCCTTATTATTATTATTAGGGAAAAAGGCCAAATATACCCCCCAAACTATCGTAAATGGTATGCAGATACCCTCCGTCATACTTTTGGGACATTAGTGCCCCTGCCGTCCAAAAATTAGAGCAAATATGCCATTCACTCTAACGGAAGACTAAATAGGGACACGTGACACAATCTTATCCGTCGATCTGATATTTAATAAATGTCAGATCGGTGGATAAGATTGTGACACGTGTATGTCCGTTAGTATAAAGGGTATATATGCTCTAGTTTTTGGACGGTAGGGGCACCAATGTCCTAAAAGTACGACGGAGGGTATCTGCATACCATTTACGATAGTTCGGGGGTATATTTGTCATTTTTCCCTTATTATTATTATTGTTAGAAGTTCTTGAGTTTTTGCAATTTTCAGAGATCACTACTATGATATGTTGGGTCCGTACTCAAAATGCAAAAGTACTTGGTTAGGATAAAAACGATTTACTAAAATTGTTTGTCTCTCTCAATGTACTTTATTTACCAACATATAGATTATTTAGATAAAAATAAAGTGATGTGACACTTTTTTTTGGACAAGAATCATATTTATCTTTTTTTCTCATTTTTTGTTTAAATATTTCTTATTATTGTACAAAAATGAATATGTCAATTACTACTCCTTCATTTCTTCATATTCTTTAATAGAAAAATTTAATTATCTTTATTTTTCTTATTTTCATGATTTTGATGATTATAGCTTTTAAATTATATTAATAATTATGTTCACAATATCATTTGATATTTAATTGTCTTTATTTTCCTTACTTTCATGACTTTTGATAATCATAACTCCTAAATTATATTAATACTCATGTTCATGATATCATTTGATATTTCATATAGTTATCATATGAATAGAGGCATTAGACATCCAAAACAATAACATATTTTTGTAAAAAATTATATACTAAATATACTTATATTTTTTTAAGGGCTATATACTTAAGCAATTGAGCGTCGTCCTATCATCTTGCTTTCAAGGGTTATTTTCGTTATTCAATCATCGGCGTGCCACGTGTTGAATTCTTAAGGTAACTGTCGTGTTTCTCACTACTAAAAAATTGTCAAAAAACGGCGGCCAAAAGCGACGGACTGCGTCGCTTTTGGTCAAAATCGACGGAAAAGCGATGCAGTCACCTCCGTCGCTTTTTAACCCGACGCTTTTCAAAAAGCGATGGACAGCGTCACTTTTGCAAAAAGCGACGGACTGCGTCTCTAAAAAGTAACGGACAGTGTCGCTTTTCAAAGAGCGACGGACTGCGTCGCTTTTCAAAAAGAGACGGACTGCATCGCTTTTTTACTTCTTCTTTTTTTTGAATTTTTTAACAAAAGCGACGGAGTTTATTTTAATTTTAATTTTTTTTTATTTCTAAAAGGCGACGCAGTCGGTCGCTTTTCTGGAAATTTTATTTTTAAAAACTAGCGACGGACTAAACCACGTTGTCCGTCGCTTTTTCTGCAATATTTTGACAGCAGCAACTAGTAGTTTCTGCTGCCCACCTGCAAATGCAATTCAATTCAATTCTACACTATTCAGCCCAATCAAACACACACAATTATAAACAATCTAAACAAAACATAAAACAACAAACTTAAAATAACATTCAAAAGTATCTAAATCATAAATTAAAGACTTGTAAAATCTTTCAAAATTCGTTTCAAAAAGTTCATAAATGTCCAGAGATCTAAACTAGGGAGTGAAATCTACATAATCATCCTCATCACTCTCGTCGTCGGTGTCATCAGGAGCCGAAGTAGTAGGTCAATGAGCGAGGTTCATCACTTGTTCTTTGATTTGCTGAACGGTCTCACTCATGCTTTCTTGTTCAGCTACTCTTCTCCGCTCCGAATCTGCTAGTGCCGCTGTAAGTGTAGCTATGTGATCCGACATAGCAGCAATCTGAACACCGTCAAGTGCCTCGGCTTGATGTGACGATCCAGTACCTTCTAAGCCTGACTGAAATCGTCTAACATGCCTAGACCATAGTATCTACCCTTGTGTGTCCCCCCTACCACTCTTTCTTTCCAAATCTGAGTGGACAGTTCAGGTGTCAATTGAACCGAAATATCTAGATTCTCAGCAACGTACTTATTAAAGTCATTCTGCATATTAAATATAAATATTGACATCAATATATATACATATCATAAATATATTCACTAATAATATATATTATTCATATTAAATAACTTACAAAAGTTCGTTCGGCCCTTTCCTCCACCACATTATTTATTTTAACTTATTTAAACAACTTAACAACTTTAACTAGTTTAGTTTTGACTTAATACAACACTAAATCCACCAACTAAACCACATTAAATAATTTAACTTATTTAAACAACTTTAACTCTTTAACTAGTTTAGTTTTGACTTAATACAACACTAAATCCACCAACTAAACCACATTAAATAATTTAACTTATTTAAACAACTTTAACTCTTTAACTAGTTTAGTTTTGACTTAATACAACACTAAATCCACCAACTAAACCACATTAAATAATTTAACTTATTTAAACAACTTTAACTCTTTAACTAGTTTAGTTTTGACTTAATACAACACTAAATCCACCAACTAAACCACATTAAATAATTTAACTTATTTAAACAACTTTAACTCTTTAACTAGTTTAGTTTTGACTTAATACAACACTAAATCCACCAACTAAACCACATTAAATAATTTAACTTATTTAAACAACTTTAACTCTTTAACTAGTTTAGTTTTGACTTAATACAACACTAAATCCACCAACTAAACCACATTAAATAATTTAACTTATTTAAACAACTTTAACTCTTTAACTAGTTTAGTTTTGACTTAATACAACACTAAATCCACCAACTAAACCACATTAAATAATTTAACTTATTTAAACAACTTTAACTCTTTAACTAGTTTAGTTTTGACTTAATACAACACTAAATCCACCAACTAAACCACATTAAATAATTTAACTTATTTAAACAACTTTAACTCTTTAACTAGTTTAGTTTTGACTTAATACAACACTAAATCCACCAACTAAACCACATTAAATAATTTAACTTATTTAAACAACTTTAACTCTTTAACTAGTTTAGTTTTGACTTAATACAACACTAAATCCACCAACTAAACCACATTAAATAATTTAACTTATTTAAACAACTTTAACTCTTTAACTAGTTTAGTTTTGACTTAATACAACACTAAATCCACCAACTAAACCACATTAAATAATTTAACTTATTTAAACAACTTTAACTCTTTAACTAGTTTAGTTTTGACTTAATACAACACTAAATCCACCAACTAAACCACATTAAATAATTTAACTTATTTAAACAACTTTAACTCTTTAACTAGTTTAGTTTTGACTTAATACAACACTAAATCCACCAACTAAACCACATTAAATAATTTAACTTATTTAAACAACTTTAACTCTTTAACTAGTTTAGTTTTGACTTAATACAACACTAAATCCACCAACTAAACCACATTAAATAATTTAACTTATTTAAACAACTTTAACTCTTTAACTAGTTTAGTTTTGACTTAATACAACACTAAATCCACCAACTAAACCACATTAAATAATTTAACTTATTTAAACAACTTTAACTCTTTAACTAGTTTAGTTTTGACTTAATACAACACTAAATCCACCAACTAAACCACATTAAATAATTTAACTTATTTAAACAACTTTAACTCTTTAACTAGTTTAGTTTTGACTTAATACAACACTAAATCCACCAACTAAACCACATTAAATAATTTAACTTATTTAAACAACTTTAACTCTTTAACTAGTTTAGTTTTGACTTAATACAACACTAAATCCACCAACTAAACCACATTAAATAATTTAACTTATTTAAACAACTTTAACTCTTTAACTAGTTTAGTTTTGACTTAATACAACACTAAATCCACCAACTAAACCACATTAAATAATTTAACTTATTTAAACAACTTTAACTCTTTAACTAGTTTAGTTTTGACTTAATACAACACTAAATCCACCAACTAAACCACATTAAATAATTTAACTTATTTAAACAACTTTAACTCTTTAACTAGTTTAGTTTTGACTTAATACAACACTAAATCCACCAACTAAACCACATTAAATAATTTAACTTATTTAAACAACTTTAACTCTTTAACTAGTTTAGTTTTGACTTAATACAACACTAAATCCACCAACTAAACCACATTAAATAATTTAACTTATTTAAACAACTTTAACTCTTTAACTAGTTTAGTTTTGACTTAATACAACACTAAATCCACCAACTAAACCACATTAAATAATTTAACTTATTTAAACAACTTTAACTCTTTAACTAGTTTAGTTTTGACTTAATACAACACTAAATCCACCAACTAAACCACATTAAATAATTTAACTTATTTAAACAACTTTAACTCTTTAACTAGTTTAGTTTTGACTTAATACAACACTAAATCCACCAACTAAACCACATTAAATAATTTAACTTATTTAAACAACTTTAACTCTTTAACTAGTTTAGTTTTGTGAGTTCAAGTTCTAAGTTCAAGTTCAAATTCAAAGTTCAAGTTCAAGTTCTAATTCAAGTTCTAAGTTCAAGTTCAATTCTAAGTTCAAGTTCAAGTTCAAATTCTAAGTTCAAGTTCAAGTTATAAGTTCAAGTTCAAGTTCTAATTCAAGTTCTAAGTTCAAGTTCAAGTTCAAGTTCTAAGTTCAAGTTCTAATTTCAAGTTCTAAGTTCACGTTCAAATTTTAAGTTCAACTTCAAATTCTAAATTCAAGTTCAAGTTCTAATTTCAAGTTCTAAGTTCACGTTCAAATTTTAAGTTCAACTTCAAATTCTAAATTCAAGTTCAAGTTCTAATTTCAAGTTCAAGTTCAAATTCTAAGTTCAAGTTCAAGTTATAAGTTCAAGTTCAAGTTCTAATTCAAGTTCTAAGTTCAAGTTCAATTCTAAGTTCAAGTTCAAGTTATAAGTTCAAGTTCAAGTTCTAATTCAAGTTCTAAGTTCAAGTTCAATTCTAAGTTCAAGTTCAAGTTCTAAGTTCACGTTCAAATTTTAAGTTCAACTTCAAATTCTAAATTCAAGTTCAAGTTCTAATTTTCAAGTTCAAGTTCTAATTTCAAGTTCAAGTTCTAAGTTCACGTTCAAATTTTTAAGTTCAACTTCAAAATTTCTAAATTCAAGTTCAAGTTCTAATTTCAAGTTCAAGTTCAAATTCTAAGTTCAAGTTCTAAGTTCATGACATTCAAACATTCATCATCTAAATTCATGACATTCAACCATTCATCATCTACTAATAACACTTCAATTACTAATTTCTAACTTCAAATTATTAACACTTTACTAACTAGTCCTAAAATCAAATCCAAAAAAATCCCAATCAACCTCAAATTACACATTCTCAAGTTTGAACTAGTCCTAAAATACAAAAATGCTAATTCTTCACTAACTAACAATGCCCTAATTTTTTTTAAAAAAACCCTAAAATAAAAATCTTCAATTATCTATACCTAACTAACAATAATCAAATCAAATTAACAATTGAATAACACAACCCAAAAAACAAAAACAATAATATACTAACAAACAATCAATTATAATCACTAGAATTGAGAAAAAAACCAAAATTTTAACCCTACCTGCAGCGACCAGCGATGGGGACGGGGCGGCGACGAAAAGTGTGGCGACGGCGACGGGGAGGGATCTGATCGATCGATATATATATATGGAGAGAGAAGGGAGAGAATAAGAGTAAAGAGAGAGAATAAGAGTGAAGAGAGAGAGAGGAAAATAAGAAAATGGCAATATATCTTTTAGATATTTAATAAAAAGCGACAGACAGCATCTCTAAGTTCGTCGCTTTTTTTAAATATAGTTGACCAATATTTTGACCAAAAAGCGACGGACTAAGAGACACTGTCCATCACTTTTTAAAAATAGTTGACTAGATATTTTGACTAAAAAGCAACGAACTAAGAGATGCCGTCCGTCACTTTTTTAAAAACTAATTAATAAAATAAAATAAATTAAAAAACAACGGACAACGTGGTTATTTTTTTATTTATATATAATTATTTTTAATAAAA
>NW_006239068.1:948497-955040 GCF_000226075.1 Solanum tuberosum
ATAGTTGACTAGATATTTTGACCAAAAAGCGACGGACTAAGAGATGTCGTCCGTCGCTTTTTTAAAAACTAATTAATAAAATAAAATAAATTAAAAACGACGGACAACATGGTTATTTTTTAATTTATATATAATTATTTTTAATAAAAAACGACGGACGGCGTCTCTATATATATTAAATAAATAATTATTAATTATATATATATTTAGCGCAAAAATCCGCGAAAAAAGCGACGAACTAAGAGATGTCGTCCGTCGCTTTTTTAAAAACTAATTAATAAAATAAAATAAATTAAAAACGACGGACAACATGGTTATTTTTTAATTTATATATAATTATTTTTAATAAAAAACGACGGACGGCGTCTCTATATATATTAAATAAATAATTATTAATTATATATATATTTAGCGCAAAAATCCGCGAAAAAAGCGACGAACTAAGAGATGTCGTCCGTCGCTTTTTTAAAAACTAATTAATAAAATAAAATAAATTAAAAACGACGGACAACATGGTTATTTTTTAATTTATATATAATTATTTTTAATAAAAAACGACGGACGGCGTCTCTATATATATTAAATAAATAATTATTAATTATATATATATTTAGCGCAAAAATCCGCGAAAAAAGCGACGAACTAAGAGATGTCGTCCGTCGCTTTTTGGAAAATAATTTTAAAAATAATTATTTTTATTAAAAAGCGACGGACAGTGTGGCAAAAGGTGTCGCTTTTTGGAGCGACGCCGTCCGTCGCTTTTCTGTCCGTCATTTAAAGCAGTTTTTTAGTAGTGTCTCTAACTTTGCACATGTTGTAGCTGCATTTTGTATAGTGTTTTGATTTTGCCTTCTTAGAACTTCTTGTTCGTATATCAGGTGAGTCTTCAATCTTTTACCCTTGTTTTGTGCTAATTTACAATTTTACTATCATGGTGTTTAGATATAAGAGAAAATGGATTTTAAGATAAAGCTTTACAGTTGTTGTTGTCATGGTGCTATTACATAAATTAGAATTTAGGATAAATCTAATCTATTTACAAAATCTTTCGATGATATAATTTTTCCTTCACATTTTATTTATGACTCTTAGGATATATTGACTTTACTAAATTGATCGGTATAAATTAAATTGTTCTGATTTTTGTTGTGTGAATTTTGTATGCTGCAAGAAAAATTCTGATTTATCTTCAACTAGATTGTACTAGATAACTTTTTATCCTTCCAGTTTGTTTATTTTCGAAAGAGCATGCGCAAGCTCATAAAGGTAAAAGCTACAATATTTATATACCTTGTACAATGATATATGTTCTTTGATGAGAGGAGTAATTGTTTTTGTGTCTGTGAAAATTCTAACTGATATATTTAGTGATTTTTTTCTTGAAGAATTACATATGTAACAAAATAATGGAGAGTCATAGTTTTGCGGGTTTTCTTCTCTTGAATGGAGAGAAGACTGCGAGGAGGAGGAAATAGGAAAAATGACCCATGAGCTGCTACTAAATCTTTTACATTATGCAGAGTAGTTGATGTTGGTCACCACACTTCATATTTTCTTCTTGCCTCGCCTGTTGGAGATTATCATAGTTGTAGTTAACTACTCTGATGATTAAAGATTGAATAAAATATAAATACAGATTTGAACAGAATTTCACAACATATATTGTGCTAAATCGACTATAGAATATATCTCTTCAATGTGGACCACCAATGGTGGTTTAAAAGCTGGTCAACCTCCTCTCTCTTTTCGGTGTCTCATCAACACTTTCTGATTTTTTATTTGAATCTCCAACTTCATAAGATAAATGATAGAAGAATTTAAGTAGTTGTACAAAGATTAAATTCAAGATAAAAGACAAATGAACTTACTGCTACGAAGAGCAGTGACTTCATTCTCCCCTCGTTTGAAATAGGTTAGCTTTCAAAAAAATTGGCCCCTCCAAATCATAAGAGAGTCTGTGCAATTTAACTAGCTCATTACTATCTCACTTCAGATATCTAACATGAAGTGAACTTGCAAGATTCGATTCTTTTAATGACAATTGGTTCTTTTTCTCATTTTACAACGTCTAATCAAAATTGAATCCACTGTGAACAACCGTTAAAGGAAAATAATGCGACAACCTGCTTTGAAGCCAAGCTCTCGCTCTAAAATATAGAAGGTATTCCACTCTTCCCACTTTTACTTCATATTTTCGTGTGTGTTTGCTCCCTTTTTAGTTTTTCCTGAAAAATAATTATGTGTGTGCTCTGCATTTACAATATGTGACAATTTAAGCTTCCATCGGGCGAAAAAAGTGATTCATTTTTCATTTTCAGTCATTCATAAACTACCAAATTAATTATTGGTGCGGTAACATATTAGCAACATTACAAGTCTAAAAATATAGTACTTATTAGTGAATGTTCGGTATATAAAGGTATTCATACTCTTTTCCACATATGGAATTATGAAATTCATACTCATGTGAAATATCAAGCCCTTAAAAAAACTAATTAATGAAATAGCATATTTAGAAGCTCATTTACTTCGTAATCTACAAAAAAAAAAGGATTCTGATGATGGGATATTGGGTAGTATAACACCTCGGAATCTAGTAGGCTAAACTAGGGCTAAGTGTGTGGGGGTAACAAGCCATGGAAGAGGGCAAGAGCCTAAAGTACCTAGAAAACTATTGAAGGAAAACATTTCCTTCCCAAGCCAACTTGGCGAGGGGCAGTGTGGTAGTCAAAGTGACTTGGCGATCCGTCAAGTGCACCCACAGTCTCCTAGTGGACTGCCTAGAGGAAGGACTTTACCCACATGGTCTACCTTATGTATGTATGAATGTATAAATGTGAAAGGTTTTTTCACATTGAATCATTCTGTTTGAAAGGTTTGCTCACCTAAAATGAATCAAAGCATGTTTAATTATGATAGCTTGAAATTGTGATATGAGATCCCTTCATGAATAGCTTGACTTGGTAAGACAAGACCATGCATGGTAGCTTGAGTATTAGATCTCATGGATAACCTTGGATTGAGAAATCGTACCATTCCAAAGGTTAGCTTGGACTAGCATAATAGAATGCTTGCATGATAGCATAACTTGGTAAGGCTAAATCATTTCATTGGTATCTTGGATTGAGCAATAGTACCCTTTCTTGGGTAGCTTTGACTTTCATGAGAGTATGCCTTCCATTATATCTTGGTCTAGCATAATGAGGTGTTTTTCCTTGATAACCTTTAATTGGTAAATTGTTACCACTCATGTGTGATGACTTTTCTTGGACTAGTAAAGAAGTACTTTTCCCTGAATAGTAGAGATAGCTAAAGAAGGACTAGTCCCCAATCAAAGTAGCATGTTTATGATGAATCAAGGTTACTTCAAGGAAGTATAGTAAGTATGTTTTAATATGAGATTTGTTTGTATGATATATGATTAGCTTGGATTGTTGCTGGAGCTACCTTCCTTGATATGTATGACTAGAGGTGGATTTACCAAGTCCTTGCTAAGGATAAGTTGAGGTTACTTGAGAAGTGTTCCTCTTACATTATGATGATCTATGTGAATTGATTATGCCTATGACTATGTTGTTACCTCTTATGGTTATGGCTTATGTCTTATGTTGACTAATGCTTATGTTATGCCTATGATGATGTTTATGCTAGCTATCATATTTAGTACATTTTTTACTAACACATACTCTTGCCTACATTCTTATCAAATGTAGGGTTCGACGATATTGACTTCCATCCGCGTAGCTAGGATCTTAGTAGAAGCAAGGATTGAAGTTTTGGTGAGTCCTCATAGTATTCGAAGAGATAGCCACCATGTTCTTATGTCTTTCATTTTATGTTTAGAGCTAATGTATGGGCTTCGTCCCAAGGATATTCATGTTTTAGATGGCTTGAGACAAGCGTATTAGACTTCTGCTCGTTTTATAAAAGACTTTGATGTTATTAAAATGGTTTAAATTTCCGCTCATTTCTATTATCTTATGTTATGAAAGTTAAGTGGCTTATATGGGGCCTCTCGGGGTCTTGTATGCCATGTTACGTCTAGGGTGTACCCCTGGGTTGTGACAAACTTGGTAATCAGAGCACAAGGTTTAGAATGGTTTTAGGATGTCTCAAAACCATGTCTAGTAGAGTCTTGTTCATAAGTGTGAAGCGTGCCATATTTATGAATGAGAAGCTATTAGATGATTAGGAAACTTCACTTTTTCATTACTCTAAGTTGTGCGATAGAGTTTAACTCTATAAGGTCTTTCTCATAATCCTTACCCGATGGTCTTCAGGATATGGCTACTACAAGGGCTAATGCTAGAAGGAATAAGGAAGACAATATGGATCAAGAAGCTCCTCCACAAGCTCTAGTTGATCCTTTGGTTGAGAATGTGACTAATGCGGAGTTTAGATCGGCTTTTCAAATGTGAGCTCAAGTCGTGATGGCCCGAGCCAATAGGGAGGTTGTAGTCCCTGTGAACTAAAATGTTGTGGGTACAACGACTTCTAGAGTGAGGGACTTTACTAGGATGAACCCTCTGGAATTTTATGGTTCAAAGATGGAGGAAGTTCCTCAAGAGTTTATAGATGAGGTCCATAAGGTGTTGGATATTATGGGAGTTACTCCGGTAGAGAAGGCGGAATTGGCCGCTTACCAACTTAAGGGGGTTGCTCAAGTTTGGTTCAACCAATGGAAAGAAGCAAGAATGGTAGAGATGGGTCCCATAGAGTGGGAAAGGTTCAAAAATGCTTTTCTTGATAGGTTCTTCCCTATAGAGATGAGAGAGGCTAAGGTTCTTGAGTTCATTAACCTTAGGCAACGTAGTATGAGTGTCAAGGAATATGCTTTGAGGTTTACTCAATTATCTAAGTATGCTCCATCTATAGTGGCCGACTCTAGGTCGAGAATGAGTAAGTTTATATCGGGTGTGTCTGATTTGGTAGTGAAAGAATGTCGTACGGTTATGCTTGTTCATGATATGTATATTACTCGTCTTATGACTCATGCCCAACAAATTGAAGAGGAGAAGCTAAAAAGGAGATCTAGGGAGAAAAAGAGGCCTAGAATAGATGATGATAAGTTCTCCTATGATAGGTCCGATGGACATGGTCGTTCTAGGAATCGACAAAGGTTTTACAGACAAGGTTCTGCCAATGCTCCTAAGTATAATGAAGATGGGTGTCTAACTCTAAGCCGCAAGGAATTAGTAGTGAATCCCTATGTCCTACTTGTGCTAGGTGTGGAAAGAGACATGAGGGTAGGTGTTTAGCCGACATGGAGGATTGCTTTAGTTGTGGTGAAAGTGGTCACAAAATAAGGAACTGTCCAAGGGAAAAGGCTAAAGGAAGAGAGGGCAAGCAAGCTCCTCCTAGAGGTTCAGGTTCCGATGCGCCTAAGCAAAACCGGTTCTATGCATTTCAAGCTAGAGGTGAACAAGAGTGTGCTCCGACGTGGATCCCGATATGTTGAAAAATTCTTAATTAGATGCTTATGCTTTGATAGATTTTGATGTCATCATTGTGATGGTTTGATTGAACTCCTCTTATGCTCCCATTTGATTGTAGAACCCGTATAGTCAAGTTGTTAGTTCCCGAATGAGACTATTCGAGAGTGGAAGGGGGGAAATCTATGCCAAAAGTTTGGGTTGTTTCTTGTCTTAAAGATGACTTTTAAGGATTACATATACTACCTAGTTAGGGTTAGGGAAGTAGATTCAAGTGTTGACCAACTCCAAAGAGCTAGTTACCGTTCTAAGATTGATCTTAGGTCGGGTTAGCACCAAAAGAGGGTGAAAGATGATGATGTCCCGAAGATGGCTTTTAGAACCTGGTAGCGTCATTATGAGTTTGTGGTAACGTCGCTCGGTTAGTAGGCTCTACCAAGGGTAGTGTTATGGTTTAAGATGGCTCCGGATCGTCTTTTGTGTTAGATGTGAAAGTTAAGTGATGTCTTGATCCGACCTTAATAGAATTGAAAGAGACGGTGCTTAGAAAGTCTGTTTAGGCTTCCTCCCAAGGGGGAGATGGTGTGCTTAGATAGAAAGTAATTGTGTGTTCCTAATCTTTATGATTTGGGCTTACTTGAAAACATCTCACCCCCAAGAAAGGTGTAGTGAGTTTGATAAGAAAGGGAAGCTTAGTCCCCGTTTTGTAGGCCATGCGAGATCTTGAGACATGTGCTTAGGGTGCTTATGAGTTATCTTTGCCTAATGAGTTGGCATAGGTGCATCCGATTTTCCATGTCACTAAGTTGAAAGGAGTGTGTTGGAGATCCGACATCCCTAGTTCCCTTAGAAGGTTTGGGAGTAGATGAAAGTTCTTCCTACGAGGGAGTTCTGGTTAAGATGTTAGTGTAACGACCCTAAAAATGAACTAGTGAAACTAGAGCCTCACATGTGAATTTGGAGTTGAGAACTTGATGAAATGATGAGAAATGACCGTGACGTTCGGAAACTAGTCATTTGAACTAGTGAGTTGTAACGGTCAACTTTAAATGGTCATATCTTTTAGCTCAAAATGAATTAGGTGGACCTTTACCTATCCAATTAAAGGTCT
>NW_006239068.1:958042-1114990 GCF_000226075.1 Solanum tuberosum
GTATTGTTTAAGTTGTGTATGGGATTGGTCCCGAGTTTTGTACTCTAAAGTATTAGATGGTTTTGAGACATCATGTATAAAGTCTAGAAAGTCTTCCGCTTGCTATATTTTTTTTATGCAATGTTTTCTTGGTAAAGAAAGTCTTAAATTCTTTATGGTTTTAGTGTCTATGCGATGAATGAATGCTAAGAGGCTTGTATTAGACCTCTTCGAGGTCGAGTACGCCGGTTACGACTAGGGGGTGCTCCCGGGTCGTGACAGTTAGGCCGGCAAGTTAAGAAAGTGAGAATCAAGGGAGAGTTCCTTATGGTTAGCTCCTTGTTAGAATTCATGTGTGTTTAGGTGTTCCCATGATTTCCCTATGTTATGCATGTTCATGAAAGCTTCTGTTTTGAAATAAATGAGTTTATAAGATTGATTTCGTCATGTTGTAGTGCATTGAGTATGAGTTGCCTATAGACTTCATGAGATGAATTGATGAACATGTCTTAGCTCGGAGTTGAGAGCTTCCTCTTGAATGAATGCTTTTTGAGAACGAATTGCATAGGAGCTCCATGAGATTGTGTTGAGCATGTTTTTAGCCCGTAGATGGAGTTCCTCCTTGAACATGAATAGTTATGAGATTTTATGCATAATGGGTTGTTAGATGAAGTTCCTACTTCCTTGTGTTACATTGAGTATGTTTAGCTTGGAGATGAAGTTCCTCCTTGGTTGTGTGTATTAAGATGAGATGTATGCATGATGGGCTGCTAGTATTGGGTCCTTACTTCCGAAAGGTGTCTAGAAACGTCATTTGAGGATGAATGTCCCCAATGGGGAGATAATGTAACACTCCAAAATCTAGTAGGCTAAACTAGGGGTAAGTGTGTGGGGGTAACAAGCCATGGAAGAGGGAAAGAGCCTACAGTACCTAGGAAATTATTGAAGGAAAACATTTCCTTCCTAAGCCAACTTGGCGAGGGGCAGTGTGGTCGCCAAAGTGACTTGGAGATCCGCCAAGTGCACCCACAGTCGTCTAGAGGACTGCCTAGAGGACCCAAGGTGCTGGAAAATTGGGCAAGCCAGGTCAGGGGTCGCCGTTTAGGTTGGCACATCGCCATTGTGGTCTGTTCAAGGAGGGTGAGCTACTGGAACTTTAGGTGAGCCAAGGGTTCACTTGGCGAGTCGCCAAGTGTCTTGGGCGAGCCTCAGCGAGCAGTTCCTTTAAAATTGAGTTAGGGTTTTAAAAGTCTTTTCATAGTTTTATTAAAGCTATACTACGTCATTTTACCCTAACCTATAAACGTATATAAGCATTCTATTCCCAAATTTTCCACAAATTAAGTCATTCTCCCTAGAATAAAAAAAAAATAATCCAAAAGTTCTTCTCTCAAATATTTCTCTCTCTAGAACTTGAAGAAGAAGAAAGAGTTGGAGCTAGGGTCAAGATCAAATCTCCATTCCTCAAGCATTTGTGGGCTTTGTAATCAAGGTATGATATATTTTCATCCATCCATGGAGTTCCCTAGTTTTTCCCAATTGTTAAGATGAGATCCCCAATTTGAGTTAGGGTTTCTTCCAATGTTGTGGGTATTGATGAATGTTGATCTAATTGAGTGGATAATAATTTTTTACGATTGAATTGGTAGTAAATCATGTTTTTAGGATGAAATTACATGTACCCATGCCTAACATCTTGATAAGAAAGAGCTTTCTCCTGGGAATAAGAAGAAGTCCTCTCTTTTTCTCATTTAACCCATGTCTAGAAAGATGAAATTGAAGTAAGTGGGTTTTGTGCCTTGAAAGGGGAAATTGAGATAATCTTCCAGGATTGATGATATATATATTGTAGATTGGTTGAGAGTAGAGCATATAGACATGAATTAAATTAGATTAAAGTATACATGATGAATCATGATTAGTAGTGCTTGAGATTGAGTTTATATGATGATATATGATTAGAATTGCTTAAGAATAAAGCATGTGATTAGAATGTCTTGAGATCTAGGCATATGTGATGATTATGAGAAGTATTTCTTTAAGAGTAAGGCTTGTAGTAATAAATGTTGATTGCTTTGTCTTTGAGAGTAAAGATAATATGATGAATTATGAATGTTAAGGCTTTGAGAGTGAAGCTTATATGATAAAAAGGTTTTCTCACATTGAATCATTCTAGGTTGAAAGGTTTGCTCACCTAAAATAAATCAAAACATGTTTAATTATGATAGCTTGAAGTTGTGATATGAGATCCCTTCATGAATAACTTGACTTGGTAACACAAGACCATGCATGGTAGCTTGAGTAGCAGATCTCATGGATAGCCTTGGATTGAGAAGTTGTATCCTTCCAAAGGTTAGCTTGGACTAGCATAATAGAATGCTTGCATGATAGCATGACTTGGTAAGGCCAAACCATATCATTGGTAGCTTGAATTGAGGAATAGTATCCTTCCTTGAGTAGCTTGGACTTGCATAAGAGTATGTCTTGCATGATAGCTTGGTCTAGCATAATGAGGTGTTTTTCTTTGATAGCCTTGAATTGGTAAATCGTAACCATTCATGTGTGATGACTTGTCTTGGACTAGTAAAGAAGTACTTTTCCATGAATAGTAGAGATAGCTAAAGAGGGACTAGTCCCCAATCAAAGTAGCATGTTTATGATGAATCAAGGTTACTTCAATGAAGTATAGTAAGTATGTTTTAATATGAGATTTGCTTGTATGATGTATGATTAGCTTGGACTGTTGCTAGAGTTGCCTTCCTTGATATGTATGACTAGAGGTGGATTTCCTAAGTCCTAGCTAAGGATAAGTTGAGGTTACTTGAGAAGTGATCCTCTTACATTATGATGATCTATGTGCATTAATTATGCCTATGACTATGTTGTTATCTCTTATGGTTATGGCTTATGTCTTATGTTGACTAATGCTTATGTTATGCCTATGATGATGTTTATGCTAGCTATCATATTTAGTACATTTTTTACTAACACATACTCTTGCCTACATTCTTATCAAATGTAGGGTCCGGCGATATTGACTTCCATCCCCGTAGCTAGGATCTTAGTAGAAGCAAGGATTGAAGTTTTGGTGAGTCCTCATAGTATTCTAGGAGATAGCCACCATGTTCTTATGTCTTTCATTTTATGTTTAGAACTATTATATGGGCTGCGTCCCAAGGATATAGATGGTTTGAGAAAAGTTTATTAGACTTCCACTCGTTTTATAAAAGACTTTGATGTTATTGAAATATTTAAAATTTCTGCACATTTCTATTATCTTATGTTATGAAAGCTAAGTGGCTTATATGCGGCTTCTCGGGGTCTTGTATGCCATGTTACGTCTAGGGTGCATTGTTGCTTCCAATTGCACACGCAAGTGTACGTGGTCGCGCAAGTAATATAGTGGCCCTAAAAGAGCCAGATTATCGAACCCAAAGGACTTGTCAATTAATTATTCTTACTAAATTATACTAATTCTAATTATTTATTTAAGGGGAGGATTTCAAAGATGAATATATATTAACTAAACTAAAAATAAAGATAAAATAACTAAATGATAGATATTTAACACAATCAATGAATTAATCGATCTAGGATTATGATTTAACTAACAATCATGTTTAGCATCAATTTCATCAACTTATTTGATTATCTACTTGCTGATTCACGGGGTTAATAATATAGTCATGATCTCTCGACCTCTAACCCTCTACCACAATTGACAGTCTAACTACATTGTTGAGCGGGGATAGACTGAAACAATTATGGAGCATTACGTTGTCTTCCCTTATTTGAGCCAAGCAAGGCACCTAGATATATCCCTTTTATTGACACAAATTAATTCAAGTGATATTCCAAAAAAATTATGCTTCTTATATTCCACATTATATCCCTCTATTCCTCTCTTGAGTTCAAAAGAAGACAATAAATTTATTCTAATGGTGATCAAACATCAAAATAGTAATCACAAGAACATAAGAACAGCCAATATGATAAACAATTATGACGAATCAAAATCACTAAACAATCAGTTTGTAAGTAAATATAATCCAAGAACGAGAAGTTTAACTCCACATAGATATAGAGCAATTACAACCAATCATTCAAAATAATGTAAAATAAATAAAAGAGAAGAAAAGATGAAACCCTAAATCAAAAGTTAATTATTTCTACATTCTATCCTCCTCCCTTAATAATTATTCTTATGGACTATTTATAGATGTAGGAAATCCTGAATAAAATAATTGAGGGGATCCAAAACCAAATGGAATTGGATTCTGTTTGAAACACTGCTTCGTCCGCCTTCAGTTAGCTAATTCTTTGCTAATTATTTTGCCTTTGGTTGGCTGCCACGTGGCAACTTGGTTCCTACTCAAATTGTATTTTGCAATTCGCAATTCTCTGCCTTCACATAATATATATTATTATATTGAATTTAATCAATTAAGTTGACTGCTTGATTTCCTTTTTCAACCTTCCATCTTTAATTCGTTTCATCTTTATACCAATTTAATTCTACAAATAAAACATATTATTATGTTCATGCTCAAAAAGGACATATATAAATACTAAATGTGAGGCAAATAATGATTTAAAATATGTATTTTGGTCTCACATCATGTACCCCTGGGTCATGACAGGTAGACAGATTATATTTTTGTAGGTAATCGTGAAAGAATCTTTGTATGCCATCTTAGCTCAACATGGTCATCTTAACGTGATACCATCTGTTTTCCAGCTCAGGAATGTTGTCTGAATGGTTACGAAAGTTTAAGAAGGAAATATTTTCAATATTATATGAGATGATTCATGCTAACCTTTTCTCTTTCAGATTCAAGTAAGTTACTCTTTGATGTTTAAAGCCTTATGTAATTCCACGGCAGTGGCAAAAATGTGAATAAACATTCCTACAGTTGTATGAGACCCTCACCCTCACCCTCACTTTTTACAATATAAATTTCCTAATTGAATTCTTTGCATTATATCATCTCTGTGGAATTCCACCCCATCTCCTAGTTGAGTAATTTTATTGATGATGACAACTTATTCTCTTACTTGTCTTGACGATAATTTGAGTGTTATCAAAGAACAAGGCAATACTTACCACACATGGCTTCATGACATACACACAAGGACATAATCAAATTAGCATGCTCATACAAATCACATTGAGTGCTTCCAACACAATTAAGCCCAATTTTATTACTTTGGAGTCAAATCAAAGAACCTATATGTGTCTCAAGGTTACTTATCTCATTATATTGCATGTTCAAGTGCGAACTACCCACGACTTCTGACTAACTTTTATGCAAGGCTTCAAAGCACCACATGGCCGACTTCACAATCTATCCACCTATGATTAATTTTCCCTTAAGACGGTCATCATCAATTCATCATCGAGAACAATCATTCTAAGATGAATCTAAGACTCAAACTACTAACAATCCAAATAAACAACACAACATAAAAATTAACTAGTTCTAATTTGCTCAATGGGACTATCCTTGGGAAAAGAACCGAAAACAAAAGTTGAGGGACCCATCCTAAAAATTCAAAAGACTCAATAAAGTAGTAAACTATTCGCATGGATGTCTATCTCTTACTCCACACTCAAATAATAATGTCCCTAGTGCAATAGATAGAACATTAATACAAAGTGAAACAAAATATTCGCTTAGGCCTCTAGGCATCGCTGTCATAATCAGTATTGGCAACATTTCTGGCCTCATCCACAACCATTAAAGTCGTACCACCATCACCAACACCATCATCATCACCATCACCATCATCCGTAATCTCATCCTTCTCATGGACATTCTCATCATCCGCAGTGGCATCATCTTCAATATACTCTTAAAACAAAGGACTATGCGACACATGAACATGAAACTATCCGTCAGAGGGTAACATTCAGCCAATGCGATAATCTCATCCTCAGTGGCACAACAACCACTAATACGCAATTGCAATTCAGCCGTATCAAATATGCGCCATATCAAACTATCAATTCTAGCTTGGTGATCAACAATTCACAATACTTTCCCGTGGGATGTATCTTGTGCCTTTGTTTTTGTGACATCCACCAAGTGAGAAGCGGGGGGGTGGGAAAAACATCCTGCACTTCTTCCTCAACCCCCAATGATCGTAGAAATCGGGTCAACAAGATACCATAACAAAAACTCTATTCTTATGAAAATTCAACATGTTTTGTCGAAGAATCTCACCAACATCAATTTGTAGCCCCTTCATTAGGTGATAAATTAGCACTACTCTATCCTTGGTAACATTCGAGGTGTGCGTACAAGGTCCAAAGTGCTGCAAATAATTTTAAGACACACAAGATCCTCTTAATTTATATGCGCGTAGTGTAAAGAGGCATGTGTACTTATAGCTTTTGTACACTCCCACCTACCTGTTGAATTCTCACCATAAAGAGTAGAGTACTTCCCTATACAAAGGTCTATCCTTCTTCTCTTTATATTCATTATGATCACATTTAGGAGCTCCTAGAAAATCATTTAACACCCCGATAGCACACTTAATGAGCTGACCCCTAATGTCACCCCTATTCCTAAACATGTGATTGGTTTTCCAATTCGCATAGGATTCACACACAAGACTCAAATTGCAATCACCTTTTTCAAGGAAAATATATTGAATGCCCAATGTGTATATGATGGAATAATTTTGGGTCAACTCCACTGGCAACCGCCCTTCATTTATGTGTTCATAAATCATCTAGTTGGCTTCTTGTTGTCAACCGTACCAATCTTATCCAACATACTCAACCACCTGTTTTCCAAAAAATTTAGGGGGGTAATCTGGTGGGTACCCGAATGGGGTTCCCGTGGAGGATCCTTTCCGATTCTCTTGCGTCTTGCTCTAACTTCCACATATTTCCCTTAGGTGCCATGAGAGAAGACCGAAAAGCTTTTTAGAAAGAAATTTTTTTGGGGTGTGAGAGGAGTGGGAATCCACATTTCTGGGTGGTGGGCAGTGGTTGGTTTGGAGAATTTTGAGATAAGCGATGAAAGATGTCACGCCTCAGTTCCCGTTAAGACGGACATGTACCCGATTCCCTAAAGGCCTGAGAGAACCAACATGTAACTTGTGCTTACTATGCATATAACTATGACAATCTTGAAGTTGTGACAAGTTCACATAGGATGCAGCGATACGAACCAACATAAGTAGACCCAAAACTTATACATAAGACTTGGTCATTGAGGCCACAACTTGTAAGGAGACAAGATACAATTGAACTATATACATTAGTCTACAAAACCTCTAAAATATTGAAAACCTTAGTTTAGGGAGGGACATGGTCCTACCTTACCCTTAACTATTATACAGTAACAAAATAGGGGCCAAAGAGTCGGTAAGGCCCAAATCAACCTAGAGCTTCACCAATAGCAGCTGAGTACCAGTGCTCCTACTAAAGAGGTCTACTAGCTAGAGTACTTGTGTCTGCAACATGAAATGCAGCGTCCCCATAAGGGACGTCAGTAGAAAAAATGTATTGAATATGTAAGGCAATAACATATGTAAAACAAGGATCAAATGAAATCAAGTATCCATATATAAGTGCATAGATCATAATAGGAGACCACCTTTGTTACTCTTGTGGGACCATATATTTTATATTCATTTCTTTAATTTTCCGTGTGTTATAATCTTTATAAGGCATGTGATACAAATGACCAGCTGATCAGTGGTAGAAGAGGATGAACAATACTAGGAATTTTAACCCATGGGATGTTGTCCTCATAATTACATAAATTGGGATCAAACCATGCTAGGCTGTCGTACCTTAGCTGCCACCCTTCTATACCAATTGGGATCAGCCCATGCTAGGAATTTGCTCCTGGGCTGACACCCATAATTATTCAGATTGCTTCACTTAGATTCTTTAATCTTTGAGACCGTTGTTTTGGTGGTCATAATCACTTTTGAGATTTGGAACTACGGACCAGTACTGGAAGACATGAAAATAATAACTTCAAGGCTGTAACAATGACATAAGGAGCTATGTAACATCAGTGCATTACTAATGAGTTTAAATGACAAAATTTACTTCAATAGACTAATAGGAAAATTCACCAAGTTTGCTTTTTCCAATACCATTTCTATACTCGCACATAGGAGATTAATTATATAAATATAGGGTAATGAACATATAATGAAGTAATTCGATGCACTAGGAAGATGGGAAAAATATTATTAGCTATTTGGAGATCGAACACTGCAACTATGTTCCCCTTTATAAGGATAGAGCTTAGGAATTTCACTTTGTTGATATTAATTGCAATTACCAGATTTCATGCGAAGGAATATGGAATCGAACAGCCTTACATACCTTATTTTTTAACCAATACAACTATGACGATTCAACTTCCCTTTTTGGGTCCTAATCTACAATATATGTCAGGACCCAAGGTACACCCTAGATGTAACATGGCTTATAGGATCCCGAGATCTCATACAAGCCACTTAGCATTCATAACATAAGAAATAGAACAAAAGAGGTAAAAACAACATTTCAAGTCCAAAAGTTTAAAAAAAGTAAAGCGGAAGTCTAAACACTTTGTCTCAATAGCCATCTAATACAATAGAATGAAATTGGGCCTAGCCCATACATCAAGTACAAAACTGGAAAATAAGAAATAAACAAAGAACAATGGCAATCCGTCCTCGAAGCATGAGGACTCACCAAAGCTCGGGAACCTCGCAATCAACCACTAGCCACGAAACTGAGAACCCTGAGTATCGGACCCTACATTTGGGGAAATGTAGGGAAGAGTATGCATACAATACAATGTACCAAATATAATAGCTATGCATAACACATTGAAATCATTCTAAAAGAGGACATTTCATGACATGCAATTGACCAAGCTAAAACATGATATAAGAAGAGTTATAAAACATAAGTCATAAAACATTGTCAATGCAAGCTAACATCTTTAAAGCCTTTGAACACATATGAGATGCTCCTTGAAGTAACCTTACTTCATTATTATTGTGGTAATTAGCCTGAACTTACATAGAGACTATGTGAGTTATAACATGATCCCCCGGTGTCTCCCACACTGAAAAGGGTTGTCCTACTTGCCTAGGTAAAGACCATGAACTTCTAGCTTAGATGGATCAACTAACTAATGTCTATCTAGACAATCATTCCATGGGGGCACATAGGTAAGGGATAAGGAGATTGCATCTAGAAACCCGTCCTCTACTAACGGGAGAGCCTCCATCTCAATATCCTCTCTATGCCAAGTATAAATCCCAAGGAATAGTCATTTCTTACTTGTTATTACTATCCATCAAAGGGCACATCATCTTGCAAATCCAAGCTAAGTCATTATCCATGGAAAGGTATAATTCAGTAACTAATCCAAGCTAAATCATTAGGATAGCTCTTTATCTTTGATTTAATTAGGTGAGAAGACCTTTCAAACCTTAGAATTCTTATTATGTGAGAAAACCTTTCACAATCATGCTTCTATGTGTATGTGAGAAAATTGTTTCAACAACACAAAAACAACATCATCATTGATACTTCACTCTCAAAGTATCCTTAAAACATTTTCATAGATTTCATAAGAACATGCATAATGCCATAATCTCTTCTTTCATAATTCAAAACCCACATCACATTATCAAAATTAGAAAACATGGATTCATGGGGAATCATCTCAAAACCATAGTATTTCATCAATTCATGCCTAAGAGATCATAATTCAAACATTTAAATCAATAATCAAGAGAACCCATGGCAATTGAAGAAAGCCGTAACTAAATTGGGGATTTCTAACTTTGAAAATAGGAGAATTTGGGAACTCCATGAATGGAAGGAATCCATGGATGAAAACTGTCATACCTTGAAGCTAATTTCTTATCTTCAATGGAGGAATAGAGACTTGACTTGAAACCCTAGGTTGAATCTTTTTCTTCAAGCTTCTAGAGAGAGAAATATCCTTGGGAGAGAAAGACTCAACTTCTTTTGGTGAATTTGAAAAGAATGAGGTGAATGAAATAATTTGGGGTTGAAATCAATTATATAGGTTTATTAATAAAGTTTAAAACGACGTAGTATAGGGATAAACAAATTGGGAAAATACCTAACTAACCTAAGATAACTTCCCACCTACCATCAAGGCCCCTTGACCGGCGAACCGTGGGCTGACGGACGGTCCGTCCTGCATGACGATTGTTCTCCGTCAGAAAATTGGTTTAGTGGTCCTGACCTACGGACCCTCAACCACAAGCCGTGGACCACCCGACAGTCCATTGGTTCTGCCAGGGTTCCTGACTTCTGAGCATTTTTTGTGGCCAATCCACATACCAGTTACGGTCCGTGGTCCCATCCACACTCCGTGGTTGGCCTTCGTTGGATGACACCTACAACTTTTAGTAACTTATTATTATACCCCTTCTTGAATCCGGGGTATTACAATATCTTCCCCTTAGGATCATTCGTCCTCGAATGAGATTCAAGCTAGTACGAAAAGAGTAAGAGAGAAACTACCAACTCAATCATCAATGCAACTTCATCTAAATGCATTTAACCAAAGATGAAATATCGACTCCAAGCTAGGACATACCCAAAACATCATAAGAGGGGTGCATGCAATACACATATCCGAGGAGGAAACATCAACTCCAAGCTCAACACATCACAAAACATCACATCATGAAGTCTATATACAACTTGTAGTCAATGCACTTAAACACGTAGACATCAATCAAATAAACTCATTTTCTCAAGAGTTAAACTGTTCATGAATCATGCATAGTAAGGAAATAATGGAAACATTTAAGGAACACGACTCCAAAAACAAAGAGTGAACCATGAGGAACTCATTACCTTAAGCTAGAGTAGGAGTAGAAGGAAAAAGATGAGGATATCAGGATATCTTATCGGCCTCGGCCTCCAGAGTAGCACCCTTAACTAATTGATTCCTCTATAACACTTTCTTGGAAGCAACTTCTTTGTTTCTCAACTTCTTGACTTGTCGGTCTAAAGTCTCAACCGGAACTTCTTTATGAGAAAGATTTTCGTTAACTCCCAAACATTCTAAGGTAACTATGGAGGTTGGGTCACCAACATATTTTTTCAACATAGAGACATGTAAAATCGGATACTCCGATGCCAACTGATTAGAAAAATCTAGTTCATAAGCAACCTTACCAACACGTCTCAAAATTTGATATGGGCCTACATAACGGGGACAAAACTTCCTTTCTTACCAAACCTCATTAAACCCTTTATGGATGAAATTTTCAAGTAAATCCAATCATGAACCTCAAACTGAAGATCTTTTTTTCTAACATCGGCATATGACTATTGTAAACTTTGATCCATTTTCAACCTTTCTGTAATAAGTTGAACCTTCTCTATAGCCTCATGTACCGATTCGGGACCTATTACGATAACTTAACCCACTTAAAACCAACCTATAGGAGATCTACACCTCTTACCGTAGAATGCCTCAAATGGAGCCATATAAACACTCGAGTGATAGCTATTGTTATAAGCAAACTCAATCAATGGCAAATGGTCATCCCAATTACCCTTAAAATCAATCACAAAGCTCTCAACATGTCTTCCAAGGTTTGGATAGTACGCTCCGCTTTCCAATAAGTTTGGGGATAAAAGACTATACTATGCTTAACACGAGTAGCAAGACCTTTATGGAAACACTACTATAACCGAGAAGTGAATTGGGTACCATGATTGGAAATAATGGACAAAGGCACTCCATGCAACTTTACCATTTCTCTTAAGTACAACTTAGCATAATCCTCCGCCGAATAGGAAACCTTGACGAGAACAAAATTAACCGATTTCTTCATCTGATTTATTATAGCCCAAATAGAGTCATGTTGTCACCGGGTTCGATGAAAACCAACAATATAGTCCATGTTCAAATCTTCTAACTTCCAAGTAGGAATGCTAATGTCTTGGGAAAAACCTCCCGATTTCTGATGCTGAACTTTCAATTGTTGACAATTAGGACACTTAGTCATTAATTCCGCAATATCCTTCTTCATCCCATTCCACCAATAGACTTCCCATAAATCATGGTAAATCTTGGTAGCTCCTAGGTGAATAGAGTACCGAGAACTGTGGGCTTTTGAAAAGATTTGTTCTCCATCATCAACATTAGGAACACACAAACGACCTCGATATCTAAGTACACCATCTACCCCTTGGGAGAAAGGCTCAACAGATTTCTTAAGAACCGTTTCTTTCAAGTCGACCAAAATTGGATCAAGACCTTGCTTGTCTTTCACATCTGCCACAAAAGATGTTTTCGTGCTGTTGTGAACTACAACACCACCCTTCGTGGATTCCACTAACTGAAGACCCGATTAGGCCAATCTATGAACATCTCCAACAAACTCCTTCTTATATTCTTCAATATAAGCAACACTACCAATGGATAACCGAATATGAGCATCCGCCACCACATTAGCCTTACTGGGGTGATAGAGAACACTCATATAATAATATTTCAACAGGTCAAGACACCTTCTTTGGCGAAGAATTAGATCCTTCTGATTAAACACATATTGCAAACTCTTGTGGTCGGTAAACACATCTACATGCACACCATACAAATAGTGCCTCCAAATCTTTAAGGAAAAAATAATTGCCGCACGTTCAAGGTCGTGGGTAGGATAATTCTTCTCACGAATCTTAAGTTTCCTTGAGGCATAGACAATGACTTTCCCATTTTTCATAAGCACACATCTTAACCCAATTCTAGAGGCATCACAATAAACCACAAAACCATGTGCCCCCTCCGGTAAAGTCAACACGAGAGCGGAAGTAAGTCTAGCCTTCAATTATTAAAAATTCTTATCACATGCTTCGGACCATATGAACTTAGCTTTCCTTTGAGTTAATGTCATCAAAGAAGAGGCAATTAAAGAGAACCCCTCAACAAACCTTCTATAATAACCAGCTAAACCCAAGAAACTTCTAATATCAGAAGGGGATAGAGGTCTAGGCCAACTCTTGGCAGCATCCGTCTTCTTAGGATCTACCTCAATGCCCTTACTTGAAACAGTGTGAGAAAGAAAAGTTACGGACATTAGCTAAAACACGCGTTTACTAAATTTTGCAAAGAGTTGTTGGTCCTTAAGAATTTGCAACACAATCCTCAAATGATCCATATGCTCATTCCCATTTCTAAATAGATCAATATATCATCAATGAACACAATCACTAACATGTCGAGGTATTGTCTAAACACCCTATTCATCAAATCCGTAATTGCTGCTGGGGCATTAGTCAACCCAAATTACATTCCAAAAAACTCATAATTACCATACCGAGTTAGAAAATCCATCTTCGAAATATCATCTTCCTTCACCCTCAATTGGTGAGAACCTGACCAAAGGTCAATCTTAGAGAAGTAAGTCGCTCCTTGAAGTTGGTCAAATAAATCATCTATCCCTGGAAGAGGATATTTATTCTTAATGGTCACCTTGTTCAACTAATGATACTCAATACACCTACGAATGGAATCATCTTTATTTGTAACAAACAAAACTGGAGCACCCTATGGAGAGATACTCGGTCGGATGAAACCTTTATCCAACAACTCTTTCAATTGTTCTTTCAACTCCTTCAGTTTTGCCGGATCCATCCGGTAAGGAGGAATAGAAATAGGTTGTGTATCAGGGAGAAGGTCAATATCGAAGTCAATTTTCCTTTCTAGAGGAATATTGGGTAATTCATCTGGGAACACTTTCGAAAACTCATTAACAACGGGGACCGACTCAAGAGTAAGGGTTTCGGAATCCATATCGCTCACCCTAACTAGTTGGTATATGCAACCCCTAGAAATCATCTTTTTAGCTTTAAGACAAGAGACAAACTAACCCTTAGGCATAGAATTTCCCCCTTTCAACTCTAGGACAGTCTCATTCTGAAACTGAAACTTGACTACACAAGTTCTACAATCAATAGAAGCATAACATGAGTGCTACCAATACATCCCAAGAATAACATAAAAATCTAACATATCAAACCCTACCAAGTCAACAAGAGTAACTCTATGGGACAAAGACACAGGACACCTTCATTAAACCCTCCTAGCCACAATAGAATCACAAACAGGAGTAGAGACATAAAAATGATCTAATAACACATCCGGAAGAACATCAAACCTCATAGCCACATATTGTGTCACAAAAGAGAAGGTAGCACCGGGATCAAGTAAAGCATAAACATCAAGTTGGAAAAATTTCAATATACCGATAACCACATCGGGAGAACACTTTTGTTCACCACAAGTTTGAAGTGCATAAAATCGGTTTTGCTTGGGAGCATTGGAATCTGAACCACTACAAAGAGATTGCGTTCCCCTCTTCCTTTAACCGTAAGCATCGTTCAATACCTTTATATTATGACGACTCTTACCACAACTAAAGCAACCATCCCTACCGGCTAGGCACTTACCCTCGTGCTTCTTTCCATACCTAGTACAAGTAGACATAGGCAATGAAGATCCACTACCATTCCTTCCTTGAGGATTAGGGTTAGACACCTTTTATTTGTCGAACAGAGGAGCATTGGAGGAACCTTGATGAGAAAAACTTTGTCGAAACCTAGGACAACCATGTCCATTGGACCTTGCATGAGAGAAATTACCATCATCGGTTTTAGCCCTCTTTGTCTCCCTAGACTTTTCCTTAAGTTTTTCCTCTTAGATCTATTGAGCATGAACCATGAGACGGGAGATGTCTATGTCATTAATGAGCATGGCGGTACGACATTGTTTATCAACCATTTTGGACACACCCAAAACGAACTTACTCATCCTTGCCCTCGGATCGGCAACCATCGTTGGAGCTTGTTTAGACAATTGTGTGAACTTCAAAACATATTTCCTCACACTCATACTTCCTTGATGAAGGTTGATGAACTCAAGAACCTTTTCTTCCCTCATCTCAAGGGGAAAGAACCTATCAAGAAAAGCAACCTTAAACTTCTCCCAATCAAGAGGACTTGCATCTTCCGGTCTCCCTTCTTTCCATTAATTGTACCATATTTGAGCCACACCCTTAAGTTGATAAGTGACCAACCCCGCCTTTTCCACCGGCATCACTCTCATGATCATCAACACCTTGTAAACCTCATCAATGAATTCTTAAGGATCTTCCCCAACCTTAGAACCATGAAACTTTAGAGGATTCATCCTAGTGAAGTCCCTCACTCTAGATGCTGCCGTACCCATATTTGGTTTCACGGGAACCGCAAACTGCCTATTGGCTTTCACGTCATGGCTTGAGAAAATACTTGAAAAGCATCCCTAAACTCCGCATTAGTCACTTGCTCGGCCAAAGGATCAACCAGAACTTGAGGAGATTGGGGAGGAGCTTCTTGTTCTGCATTCTCCCTCACATTCCTAGCATAAGCTCTTCGAGTAGCCATATCCTGTAGAGCATCAAATAAGGATTAGGAGAGAGACCTTAAAGAGTTAGATTCTATCGCACAAATTTAGAGTAACGAAAGAAGTGGAGTTTGCTAAACATCTTGTAGCCTCTCATTCATAAATGTGTCACGATTCACACTCATGAATGAGACTCTACTCGACGGGGCTTATGAGACATCCTAGGACCATTCTAAATCTTGTGCTCTAATAATCAAGTTTGGTACAACTAGATGTAATATGGCGTATAGGACCCCGAGAGACCCCATACAAGCCACTTAGCATTCATAACATAAAAAATAGAACAAAAGAGGTAACAACAACATTTCAAGTCCAAAAGTTTTATAAAAGTAAAGTAGACGTCTAAACACTTTGTCTAAATAGCCATCTAATACAATAAAATGAAATTTTCCCTAGCCCGTACATCGTGTCCGAAACTGAAAATGAGAAAAAAACTAAGAATAGTGAAAATCCATCCTCGAAGCATGAGGACTCAACAAAGATCGGGAACCTCGCAATAAACCACTAGCCACGAAACTGAGAACCGTGACTGTCAGACCATACATTGGGGAAGTGTAGGCAAGGGTATGTATTAGTACAAAGCAATGTACCAAGTATGATAGCTATGCATAAAACATTTAAATCATGCTAAAAGAGGACATTTCATGACATGCAATTGACCAAGCTAAAACATGATATAAGAAGAGTTAGAAAACCTGAGTCATAAAACATGGTAAGTGCAAGCTAACATCTTTAAAGCCTTTGAAAACATATGAGATACTCCTTGAAATAACCTTAGTTCATTATTATTGTGGGATTTAGTCTTAACCGACATAGAGACCATTTAAGCTATAACATGATCCCCTGGTGTCTCCCACATCGAAAAGGGTTGTCCTACTTGCTAAGGAAAGAACCATGAACTTCTAGCTTAGGTGGATCAACTAACTAATGTCTATCTAGACAATTATCCTATGGGGGCACATAGGTAAGGGATAAGGATATTGCTTCTAGAAATCTGACCTCTACTAACGGGATAGCCTCTATCTCAATATCCTCCTGGTGCTAAGCATAAATCCCACGGAATAGTCATTTCTTACTTTTTCTTATTATTCGTGGAAGGGCACGTCATCTTGCCAATCCAAGCTAAGTCATTATCTATGGAAAGGTATCATTCAATAACAAATCAAAGCTAAGTCATTAGGATAGCTATTTATCTTTGTTTCAATTAGGTGAGAAGACCTTTCAACCTTAGAATCCTTATTGTGTGTGAAGACCTTTCACAATCATGCTTCTATGTGTGTGTGAGAAAATCCTTTCAACAACATAACAACAACGTTATCATTGATACTTCACTCTCAAAGTATTCTTAAAACATTTACATATATTTCATAAGAACATGAACAATTCCATAATCTCTTCTTTCATAATTAAAAACCCACATCAAATATACAAAATTGGAAAACATGGGATTTACATGGGTTCATAATAAATCATCTCAAAACCTTAGTATTTCATCAATACATGCATAAGAGATCAAAATTTAATCATTTAAATCAATAATCAAGAGAACCCAGGGCAATTGAAGAAAACCCTAACTAAATTGGGGATTTCTAACTTTGAAAATAGAAGAATATGGGAACTCCATGAATGGAAAGAATCCATGGATGAAAACTATCATACCTTGAAGCCAATTTCTTATCTTCAATAGAGGAATGGAGACTTGACTTGAAACCCTAGGTTGAATTTTCTTCTTCAAGTTTCTAGAGAGAGAAATATCCTAGGGAGAGAAAGACTTAGTTTTTTTTTGTGAATTTGAACATAATGAGGTGAATGAACTAATTTGTGGATTGAAATGACTTATTTAGTTTTATAGATGAAGGGTAAAATGACGTAGTATAGGGATAAACCAATTAGAAAAAGACCTAACTACCCCTAAGATAATTGTTGACCTACCATCGACGCCCTTTAATAGACGGAACATGGACGGTCTATCATGCCTCACCGTCATTCTCACTCAGAAAGTTGGTTTAGGGGTCCTGACCTACGGACCCTTGAACATGGGCCATGGACCACAGAATGGTCTGTTGGTCTGGCTGTGGTTCATGACTTCTGAGCATTTTTGGTGGCCAATCCATGGACCACACCTATCGTCCGTGGTCCCATCCACGAGCCATGGTTGGCCTTTGTCAGATGGCACCTGCAACTTCTGGAAACTTACTGTTATGCCACTTCTCGAATCTAGGGTGTTACAATATAAGTCATGATTAACCTAATGTTAACAACTAATCTCATTAAGGACCTCGAAAAATAATAGCTAAACACTTGATGGATAGTAGGACCATACAATCCTTACACAAATAGTGAACCACCACACCCTTCTTCTATACATTAATACAACTTCATACATTCTTTCCTACGTTACCCAAGTTGCCCCCAACAACAATATAGATAAGGCAACCACTATCAATCCCCAAAAATCTTTATGCGTAATAGGAGAATATTGAACTCAAGGATTTATCACCATCCATGAGTTCTTGGCAAATATATACGAAATTCTCCACCCCAAACCTATATTTAAAAAGAGGCAAAATTGGGTAGTAGCCTTACCTTAGTTTTTGGAAATTTATCCTCTAAACTAGTACTTCAAGAACTAAAACTCTCCTACAAACTTTTACTTGAAAAGGGGGACAATGTTCAAGAACCCTAAGGTATTTTAGGGTTGTTTTTTGAAGCCAAGAAAGACCAAGAGAGCAACTTAATAAATCTTAAATTTGACAAGTTAAAAAAGAAGCAAATGATCTGATCTTTATCCCTTTAAAAGGGAGGTGCATTGGTAGTAGGTGATGCACCTACTTATCATCTACTAGCTTAGTTAAGTCTTAGTAGGGGATGCACCTACTTGGTCCTTTGGGCTGGTCAATAAGTCAAAGTAGGCGATGCACCTACTTGTCACGTACTAGCTTAGTTAAGTCAAGCAAGCAACTCACTTATTTTATTTCATTTTCTAAATCTTACTTCCTTTTGCTTTAACTTATTACTTCACCTGAAACTTTAAGCTCAAATACAACCTTAGTATCTCGAGTTTAAATGCTTTTGTTGGAGTTGACTTGGAGTATACATGCTTAAAAGTGCAAGGCAAACATTACCTTCCAATCTGTTTTAAACCAACATTACTCATCTAAGAAATATGGTCCCTCACCTATACCATAAGTCTATGTCAAGTTTCATATGAAAAAAAAGTAGAATATGTAGAATACACGGCGTTAAATTCTCCTCTCCTTAAGAACATTCTTCCTCGAATGTTAGCATAGTTAGCCAGCTCCAAACCACTTCAACCCTAAGTTAAATTATATTATTAGCCACATAGTTCATATAACCTTATACTTACCTATCAATGCATCAATTCAACACTTTGACCTGTCCCTTTAGATTGAAGTAAATGAGGATACTTGGACTTCATTGCTTGTTCTTCTTCCCATGTAACCTCTTATACTTGTTGGTTTCTCCATAACACTTTGACAGATGCTACATCTTTATATCTTAGCTCCCTAACTTTTCGATCCAGATTAGCAATAGGTACTTCTTCGCAAGTGAAATCACTCATAACTTGTACATCTTCAGTAGGAGTAATACGAGATGGGTCACCTATTCATTTTCGAAGCATTAGCACATGAAACACCGGATGAACGGTAGAAAGCTCTTGAGGTAGCTCTAACTCATATGCAACATCGCTAATTCATTGGATTATCTTATATGGCACTACATAGCGTAGACTCAACTTTCCCTTTTTACCAAATCTCATTACCCTTTTCATTGGTGACATCTTCAAGAACACCCTATCCCTTATAGAAAGTTATAGTCCTCTCCTTCTAACATCCGCAAATGATTTATGTCGACTTTGAGCTGTTTCTAGCCGATGCTTTATCACTTTGAATTTTTACATACCTTGATGAACAAGATCTAGACCAAATAAGGTAGTTTCACTTATTTCGAACCAGCCAATTGGGGATCTACACTATCTCTCATATAAAGCTTCATAAGGTGCTATTTGAATACTAGAATGGTAGCTATTTTTATATGAGAGTTCAATAAGTGGTAGATGATCATCCCAGCTACGCTTGAAGTCTAATATACAAGCTCACAGCATATCCTCAATTGTTTGAATTGTACATTCTTCCTGACCATCCGCTTGAGGGTAAAAGGATGTACTTAAATTCACTTGTGTTCCCAAACTCTTTTGAAATGACTTCAAAAAATTTGCAGTGAATTGAACTCCTTTATCAGATATTATAGAGATTGGCACTCCATGTAGTCGAACTATCTCTGTCATATAAAAACTTGCATACTCTTCAACTGTATAAGTAGTATTCACCAGCAAGAAGTGCGTTGATTAGGTGAGTTTTTCAACTATAACCCATATGGAATCAAACTTATGAAATGAGCAAGGCAAACCAGAGATAATGTCCATGTTGATCATGTCCCCCGATATTGGATGATCTATACGCTGCATAAAACTTCCGGGTTTTTGGTGCTCTACTTTTACTTGTTGACAATTTGGACATTGAGCCAAAATTTCTGCAATGTTCTTCCTCGTGTCATCCCACTAATACATTTCTTTCAAGTCATGATGCATTTTTTTACCCCGGATGGACAAAATATCTTGAATGATGCGCTTTAATCATAATCCTCTTTCTTAATTCATCTACATTAGGTACACACAGTCTGTTTTGACAATGAAGTACTCCATCTTGCGTAAGCTCAAATGCCTTTGTCATACCATGATGTACATTCTCCTTAAGCTATAATACAATAGGATCAATGTACTGATTCTCTTTCACTTCGACTACTAATGAGGAGTCTACCGCATTTTTCACAATAGCCCTTTCGTCCGGAGATTCAAGAAGGTGAACCCCCAAGCTAGCTAGTTGGTATAGATCTTTAGTTATCTCTTGTCTTCCCATGAACTGCCCATAAGTGCTTGCAATCTTCTTACGACTTAAGCATCAACTACCACATATGCTTTCCCAAGATGATACAAAATATCAATGTCATAATCTTTTAATAACTCAAGCCACCTTCGTTGTCTCAGATTCAGGTCATTTTGCTTAAAGATATATTCCAATCTCTTGTGATAAGTATATATGTCAACATGAACTCCATACAAGTAGTGGTGCCATATCTTCAAAGCAAATACCACTGCTGCTAGTTCTAGATCATAGGTTGGATAATTTTTTCATGTGGCCGCAACTGCCTTGAGAAATAATCTATTACTTTACCATGCTGCATAAATACACATACTAAGACTACTCCTGAAGCATCACAATACACTGCATACCCTTTCGTGCCTTCTGGAATTACCAGTACAGGTGTAGAAGTTAATTTATTATTTAGCTCTTGGAAGCTTCTTTCAGATGCATCACTCCATTGAAATTTGTTTCCTTTGTGTGTTAGCTTTGTTAAGGGTTCAACAATGGAAGAGAATACTTCAACGAACCTTTTATAATAACCTGCCAATTCAAGACAACTATGGATCTCCGTAGGCGTTATAGGTCTTGTCCAGATTTTTACGGCTTTTATCTTTTGAGCATCAGCCTTTATTCTTTCGTCAGATACAATATGACCTAAGAATGCCACGTATTTCAACCATAACACACATTCATAGAATTTCTCATACAACTTATGATCACGAAGAATTTGTAAAATCTGCTGCAAGTGCTTAGCATGGTCCTCTTTGGATCTTGAATACGCCAAAATATCATCTATGAAAACTATCACGAACACATCTAGAAATTTCTTGGACACCCTATTCATCAAATCCCTAAAAGTCATTGGTGCATTTGTTAGCCCGAATGACATGACTAAAAACTCAAATTGACCATACCGTGTTCGGAAAGTTGTCTTGGGTATATCTTGATCTTTGGCCCTCACTTGGTGATAACCCGACCTCAAGTCAATCTTTAAGTAACACTTTGCACCTTGTAACTGATCAAACAAATCATCAATTCTAGGGGGGGGATATTTGTTCTTAATCGTTACATTATTCAACTGTCAGTAGTCAATACACATTCTTAACGAGTCATCTTTTCTGCGTACAAATAAAACTGGTGCTCCCCATGGGGAAATACTAGTTCTTATTAATCCCTTTTTCTAACAAGTTTTTTAATTGCTCCTTCAACTCCCGTAATTCTAGCGGGGTCATCCTATATAGAGGGATTGAGATAGGTTGAGTATCTGGAATCACATCAATACCAAACTCTACTTCTCGTTCTGGAGGAAACCCCGAAAGATCTTCTGGAAATACATCGGGAAATTCATCTACCACAGGAATGGATTGAAGAGTTGGTGACTCCGCATCTATATTTTTCACTCTCACTAGATGACATATGTAGCCTTTGTACATCATGTTCTTTCCCTTAAGGTACACAATAAACTTACCTCTTGGAGCCCCAATTACCTTTCCATTTGAGGACTGCCTCCTTTGGAAAGTAGAAATGCACCATCTTAGTTCGGCAATCTACCGTGGCATAACAAGAGGCTAACCAATCCATACCTATTATAACATCAAAATCTACCATTTCTAGCTCAACAAGGTCATCCAATGTATCACGATAATAGACAGTGACAATGCAATTACGGTAAACCCTTCTAGCTATAATAGACTCACCAATCGGTGGACATTTAAAATGGCTTCACTAATAATTCTGGTGTTCTTTTGAACTTTCCAGCAATCAATGGAGGAACATATGACAATGTAGACCCCGGATCAATTAGAGCATATACAATATGTGAAAAGATTGACAATGTACCTGTAACCACATCCGACGAAGATTCAAAATTTTGTCGATCCCCAGACCATATGTGTGATTCTGAACTACACTAGAACTAGCTTCTCCCCTACCTCCTCTACCATGACCTGTAGGCATCAGTAGTCCCCTACCTAAATAAAGTGGTGATAAGGACAATGCAAAAACTGATCTAGTAGGCTGTGCAACACCACACATACCCCTATGAGGGTAATTTCTCATCAGATGCCCCGGTTTACCATTGTCACTACCCAGGGGTACCTCCTAGATGTAACAAGGCGTATAAGACCCCGAGAGGCCTGATAAAAGCCACTTAGCATATCATAACATAAATAATAGAAATGAGTGGGAATTTAAAACATTTCAATACAATTAAAGTCTTTTATAAAACAAGTGGAAGTCTAAAAACACTGTCTTAAACCAGCTAATATAAGAATATAAATCTTTGGACACAGCCCATACAATGAGGACTCATTAAAAGAAATAAAGGGGTGATCCAATCCTCGAATACGATGAGGACTCATTAAAGCTTAAATTCTTGATCAACTAAGAACCTAGCTATAAGTGTATGAATGGGGAGCACCGGACCCTACATTTGATAAGAATGTAGGCAAGAGTATGCGTTAGTACAATCATGCACTAAATATGATGGCTAGCATAAACAACATATTCATAAGCATTAGTCAACATATGACATAAGGAATGAGCATAATCAATACAATATAAGCATAATAAATGAAAGAGGAATACTCCCTTAAGTAACATCACTTAAGCTTATCCAAGACTTTGGTCATCCAACTCTAATCAAGCTTACATCATGGAAGGCATATCTAGCAACACTCCAAACAAGTCATCTTCATAACATAATCACATTAATCACACTTACTTTTAAAGACATGGGGATTCTCCTAGGTTCCTAGCTTATAAAGGCTAATGGGTATTCACCTCTTATCTTACTTACTTTTAGATTGCGGGTACTCGCCTCCAAAACCTCATCAAATGACAGAAGTACTAGCCTCCACATCATTTCATAAGGAGCATGGGTTCTCGCCTCCATGTCCATTCATCATAGTGGGAACGTGGGGACTCACCTCTTGTTCAATTCTAAGGAGTATGGGAATCACCTAATATCCTTGCATGTGGAGGTCAAGGGTAATCGCCTCTAGCCTCATTATTCATTAAGCATTTTAGTCTTGATTAATTTTAGGTGAGCATTCCTTTCAACCTAGAATCATTCATGTGATTAAACCTTTCACATTCATACAATCATGCTTATCAATTCATTCTAGGAAGTATCCCTTCCATACTACAAGATCAACATTCAACAATTCATAGTCTAGACTTTACACGCAAAGCACCATCTCATGATCATCATTTATGCTCTACTCTCAAGAAATTAACATCATATTGATCATATATGCTTCAATCCCAAGAAATTCTAATCATAATTCATCAGTCCTATAAGGATATACGTAACCCATAAAGTTTCCAACATATGACATCAAATTCACTACATCAACTCAACCTTAAAATCATAGGATAGGCATGGTTACATGTAATTTCATCCTAGATACATCAAATTCTATCCATTCAATCATAAACAATCATAATCCACTCAATTGGATAAACATTCATCATAACCCACAACAATGGAAGAAACCCTAACTAGAATTGGGGAAATTCTTCTTTAAATTACGGAATTCTTGGGGACTCCATGGGAGGAAGGATACCATGGATGAAAAGCTATCATACCTTGATTAAAAAGCCCTCACAAGCTTGAAGATTGGAGACTTGATCTTGACGTAGCTCCAATTTCTTCCTTCTTCTTCCAACTTCAAGAGAGAGAATATTTGAAAGGAGTTTTGGGTTTTCTTTTGGAATTTTTGAGAGAATGACTTGAAATAGGGAATTTTGGGGGTTAAAAATACTTATATAGGTGGTTTAGACTTAGGCAAAATGAGACCACTTCAATTTAATTAAAATCAGAAAAGACCCCTAAGCACCTAATATAAATGCCAGACCTGACCAGCGAGACTACGACCGGAGGACCGTGGATGGACCTGCAGCCCATCCTGGTCAGGCGTCGTTTGTTGTTAGTGAATTTTGGCCATCGACGGTTGGCTGGACCACGGGGCGTGGACCCACCTAAGGTCCGTAGGTCCCTTCGTAGTCCATGCATTGACCATTTCTGATGTTTCTATCCACGGCCTCACCTACAGCCCGTAGATAAACCCACGGGCCATGGTTAGCCTTCGTGAATGGCACTTGCAATTTCCCCAAAAGCACCTATTTGCCTCATTTTGAATCTAGGGTGTTACAACCACACAAAAAACAAACATCTATCCCAAACCTACATGCACCTATATGATTTCTTCCACATTGTTTACATCTATGTTGAGGAGGCCTTGATTGGCTCGTACTTTCCTACTATTGATGACCCTCTATTGGCTTTCACTTCTTTGCCCAAACTGATTGCCCCTTAACCCTTAAAACCGTAGTGGAGCACTAGTTGTAATGTAGAAAGATTATGGCCTAGACGGTCTATTTAAGAACCGAGGCCTAAACTCACCTTGGGATGGTGTAAACTGCCCCATGGATCTAGCCCTCTTAGAATGCCCTATTTCTGACTCTTGTGTCCTACTTGTTTGCCTTTGATCCTCCAATTTTGGCGCAAAAGCTTGCATCCTTGATATATCCATATCTTTATTCAGCGAAGAAATGGAACAATCTCTAACTAGATATGAATCTAATCTATCTACATATCAATGAACTCTATCCTCTATAGTAGCTACTACATTAGAAGCATACCTGGCCAAGGAATTAAATTTGTGACTGTACTATCCCACGCTCATATTTCCTGAGTGGAGATTTAAGAACTAATCCGCATGGGCGTCTCAGATCTCCAATGTCAGATAATGTTGAAGTAATGCCTTTTTGAACTCGTTCCACATGGGTGAAGGTGCATTTGTTGCCCTAGATTTCTTCCAAGCTTCATACCACAATCTAGCCACACCCTTTAATCTATATGCTCGTCACAACCCAGAGCTACACCCTAGATGTAACATGGAGTATGGGACCCAGAGAGAACCCATACAAGACACTTACCATTCAAAACATGAGAAATAGAACAAAGAAGAAAAATGACATTTCAAGTCCAATAGTTTTATAAAAGTAAAGCAGAAGTCTAAAACACATGTCTTAATAGTCATCTAATACAATAGAATGAAATTGGGACTAGTTCATATATCATGTCCAAAACTAAAATACAACAAAAAAAACTCAAATACAAGAAAAAAAACTCAAATAGTGAAAATCTGTCCTTGAAGCATGATGACTCACCAAAGCTCGAAAACCTCACAATCAACCACTAGCCATGAAACTGAGAACCTGATTGTCGGACCCTATATTTAGGGAAATGTAGGAAAAAGTATGTGTTAGTACAAATAAATGTACTAAGTCTGATTTCTATGCATAAAACATTTAAATCATTCTTAAAGAGGACATTTCATGACATGCAATTGACCAAGCTAAAACATGATATAAAAGGGTTAGAAAACATATGTCATAAAAACATGGTCAACGCAAGCTAACTTCATTTAAAGCCTTTGAACACGTATGAGATATTCCTTGAAGTAACCTTAGTTCATTATTATTGTGTGAAGTAGGCTTAACTGACATAAAGACCATGTGAGCTCTAACATGATCCTCTGTGGTCTCCCACACATAAAATGGTTGTCCTACTTGCCAAGGTTAGGCCATGAACTTCTAGCTTAGGTGGATAAACTAGCTAATCTCTAACTAGACAATCATCCTATGGGGGCACATAAGTAAGGTAGAAGGATATTGATTCTAGAAACCTAACCTCTACTAATAGGAGAGCTTCCATCTCAATATTCTTTCAGTGCTAAGCAAAAATCCCATGGAATAGTCATTTCTTACCTGTTCTTATTATCCATTGAAGGGCACGTCATTTTGTCCATCCAAGCTAAGTCAATATCCATGGAAAGGTATCATTCAATAACCAATCCAAGCTAGACTTCATTAGGATAGCTCTTAATATTTGATTCAATTAGGTGAGAAGACCTTTCACCCTTATTATGTGCGAAAACCTTTCACATCATGATTTCATGTGTATATGAGTAAATTCTTTCAACAACATAACCACAACATCATCATCATTGATACTTTACTCTCAAAGAATCCTTAATACATTTGCATAAATTTCATATGAACATGCATAATTCTATAATTTACCTTTCAAGATTCAAAACCCACTTCCAATAATCAACATTTCGAAAAAATGGTTAGATATGGATTTCATCATAAATTCATGTAATTCTATCACTACATGCTTGATTTCATTAAAACTCTCCTACATAATCAAAATCCCATATCATAAGATCATAACTTGAAAACATGGGGAATACGTGGGTTCATGGGGGAATCATCATAAAATCATAGTATTTCATGAATTCATGCATAAAAGATCATAATTCAATCATTTAAATCAATAGTCAAGAGAATCCATGAGAATTGAAGAAAACCATAACTAAATTGGTGATTTCTAACTTTGAAAATAAGAGAATTTGGGAACTCCATGAATGGAAGGAATCCATGGATTAAAACTATTATACCTCAAAGACAATTTCTTATCTTTAATAGAGGAATTGAGACTTGACTTGAAACTCTAGATTGAATCCTTCTTCTTCAAGCTTTCTAGAGAGAGAAATATTTGAGAGTTCTTCTTTTTGGTGAATTCGAAGAGAATGAACTAATTTGGGGGTTGGAATCATGTATATAGGGATCTTAGTGAAGGGCAAAGCGACGTAGTATAGAGATAAGATAATTAGGAAAAGACCAACTGCCCTTAAACTTAACTGCCAGCCCACCATGGATGGATCACTGATGACGGGCCGTGGATTGACGACAGTCCGTCCTGCACTGCCGTCGTCCATGGTCAGTGGCTGGGTTCTGGGGTCCTCACCTACAGACTCTCGACCACGGACCCTGGTCTAATCGACAGTTCGTTGATCAGGCCGTGGTCCTGGACCTTCAACATTTGTTTGGGAAGTGCCATCTACGGACCACACCTACGGTCCGTGGTTTCATCCACGGGACGTGGGTGGCCTTCGTTGATTGGCACCTACAACTTCTGAAAAAATGATGTCTTGCCCTTTCCTGAATTCGGGGCCTTACAATGCTGCTAGCTCAAGTGATTCTTTACCACTAACAAGCATAACATCCAAAGTGCGTTGGATTTGATCTACAAAATCTTGTGGATCTGCATTAAGATCTTACCAGGTGAATGATGGATGGTCCAAATTAAGAAAATCACGTATCCACATGCCTGTTGCTCTATTTTTACCACTAGTACCTGCAACTAGACCTTTTTGCCTTTGGTTGTGGCCAGTAACTATATGAGTCAATAATTGGACTACATTCTTTAAATCTTGCTCGGTAGCAGTAATTGGGGGTTCTTGAGGTACAACTTCCCCCCTTAGATCTTCTAGAGATGGAGGGGTCGGGGAAGTCTGTGATAGAGACTCATCTTGAGCCTCACTTTGAACAGCTTGACTAGGTGGTGGTTGGCTGGTCCCTTCTTGGGCAGCCATTTTCTACTCGCTTACCTATACTTTTACTCCTTCTCGTAACCGTCATCTTTTCTATAATAAAACAATTTAGCAGTTTTATATGATTCACCTACAACATTGGTTCTATTGCACGATCTAAGAAATGAAAGAAAAGAGACATCTCCTACATGTCCCATAGCCCCTTGTTTAAAAATGTGGTGCACAACACATCCATAAGCAAGACTCTACATATACACAACTTTGTAGACTCCCTAGGATGACCTTCTCTGATACGACTTTTGCCAAGCCTAAGTTCCCATTAAGACGGACAGGCACCCGATGCCCTAAAGACCCGAGAGTACCAACATGTAAATTGTGCTTCCTATGCATATAACTATGACAATCTAGAAGTTTTGAGAAGTTCACATAGTATGCACCAATACGAACCAACATAAGTAGACCCAAAACTTATATACAAGACTTGGCCGATGAGGCCACAACTTGTTAAGATACAAGACACATCTGAACTATATACACTAGTCTACAAAGCCTCTATAAGGTAAAAAACCTTAGTTTAGGGCGGGACAATGCCCCGCCTCACCCTTAACTATTATACAGTAATAAAATAGGTGCCAAAGACTTGGTAAACCCCGAATCAACATTGAGTACCTGTGCTCCTACTAAAGAGGTCTACTAGCTGGAGTACCTGTGCGTGCATCATGAAATGCAAGGTCCCTATAAGGTATGTCAGCACGAAAAAATATACTGAATATGTAAGGCAATAACATATGTAAAACAAGGCTCAAATGAAATCAGGTATCTGTATATAAGTGCATAGATCACAAAAAGAGACCACCTTTTTTACTCTTGTGGGAGAACATGTTACATTCATTTCTTTACTTTTCTATGCGTTATGATCTTTAAAAGGCATGTGATACAAATTACCAGCTGATCAGTGGTAGAAGAGGATGACCCATGCTAGGCTTTTTAACCCGTGAGATGTTGTCCTCACAATTACACAAATTATGATTGGCCCATGCTAGGATTTCACCCCTGAGATGCCACCCTTCTATTCCAATTGGTATCGGCCGATGCTAGGCATTTGCCCCTAGGCTGCGACCCATAATTATACAGAATGCTTCACTTAGATTCTTTAATCTTTGAGATTGGTGTTTTGGTGGTCATAATCATTTTTGAGATTTGGAACTACGAACTAGTAGTAGAAGACATTAAAATAATAACTTCAAGGGAGTAGCAATGAAAAAATGAGCTATGTAACATCAATGCATTACTTATGAGTTTAAATGACACAATTGACTTAAATTGACTAAGAGGAGAATCAACCAAGTTTGATTTTGCAAATACCATTTCTATTCTCTCATATAGGAGGAAAATTATAAAAATATAGAGTAATGAACATATAATGAAGTAATTCGATACACTAGGAAGAGGGGAAACATATTGTTAGCTAATAAGAGATCGTATGCTGCCACTATGTTTCCCTTACTAGGGATAGAGCTTAGGAAGTTCACTTTATTGATATTAATTGCAAATACCAGATTTCATGCCAAGGAATATGGAATCGAACAATCTTACATACCTTATTTTCTGACTAATACAACTATCACGATTCAACCTCTCTTTTTGGATGCTAATCTATAATATAAGTCATGATTAAACTAATGTTAGAAGCTAATCACATTAAGGATCTCGAAAACAGTAGCTTAACCCTTGATGAAAAGTAGGCCCATACAACCCTTACACAAATGGTCAACCACTACACCCTTCTTCTTTACATTAATACAACTTCATACATCCTTTGCCAAGATACCCAAGCTGCCCCCAACAACAATATACAAAAGGCAGTCACTATCAATCCCCAAAGATCTTTCAACATAATAGGAGAATATTGAACTCAAGGATTTACTACCATCAATGAGATCTTGACAAAGATACACAAAATTCTCCACCCAGACCTGTATTTAAAGAGAGGGAAAAATGGGTAGTAGCCTTACCTTAGTTTTCTTGAAATTTATCCTCTAAACATGTACTTCAAGAACTAAAATTCAACTTCAAACTTTTACTTGAAAATGGGGACAATATTCAAGAACCCTAAGGTGTTTTAGGGCTGCTGTTTGAAGCCAAGAAGAACCAAGAGAGAAACTTAATAAATCTGATATTTTACAAGTTAAAAATGAAGAGAAAGATCTGATATTTATCCCTTTAAAAGGGAGGTGCATTGGCCGTCTTTCTTGGCCAATTTTTGGCCATATATTGTCAAGTAGGTAACCCACCTAGTTGGCCTTTCAACTTGGGCCTTTTGAGGACTTCAACACTTGTTGGGACTTGCTGCCAATTATTCCACTATTCTTGTCAATTTGGGCCATAATTAATGCAAGTAGGTGATTCACCTATTTGGAGTTTTCACTTAGGCCTTTTTGGACTTGAGAATGTTGGGCCTTGGCAGTCCATTTTCTCCTTATTCTTCTACTCAACTTGGGCCAGATTAATACAAGTAGGTGGTAGTGTACTTGGCCCAATTACATGGTCAAAAGAGTCTTAGTAGGTGATGCACCTACTTGGTCCTTTGGGTTGGTCAATAATTCAAAGTAGGTGATGCGCCTACTTGTCACTAGCTTAGTTAAGTCTTAGTAGGTGAAGCACCTAATTGGTCCTTTGGGCAGGCCAATAAGTCAAAGTAGGTGATGCAACTACTTTTCACCTACTAGCTTAGTTAAGTCAAGTAAGCAACTCACTTATTTTATTTCATTTTCTAAATCTTACTTCCTTTTGCTTTAACATAACACTTCACCTTAAACAATAAGCTGAAATATGACCTTACTATCTCGAGTTTAAATGCGTTCGTCGGAGTTGACATGGAGCATACATGGTGAACCGTGAAAGGCAAACAACACCTTCCAATCTAGTTTAAACAAACACTAATCATCTAAGAAATATGGTCTTTCAGCTATACCAGAAGTCTACGTCAAGTGTCATATGAAAAAAGTAGCATATGGAGAATACAAGGCGTTAAAAAAAGAATATGGTTTGATATGGGAAATCGAAGAATTTTATGGAGGAGTTTGGATTGTGGGTGAGAAAGTTGAAATGAAGAAGAATTTTTTTTTAATTGAGAGGATATGGGAGGATGGGGTGGCGGGTATAAGTAAAATGAGGAAGAATGTGGATAGGTTTTGAAATTAAAAGGTTTGGGTGGGGTTTAGATGGGTTTTCCGAAAAAATTATTCCCTAGTGCGATAGAGGCTCCATGCCTGCAAGTGCACCCACCCAAGGCCCTAGTAACTGCATGCCTAGAGCGATTGACCAAGGCTCCAACTACTCAGTTCCTGGCTCGGCGCATCTACAGGGACTCTGACAAGTGTGCCCTATCCATTTGGACATTTTTTGTGCATATTATCCTCATGATACATTGTAACACCTCCGATTTTTTACTAGAAGGAAAAAACTGTAGATTTTGTATTGCAGGCATGACCTAGGGCTCCTACTTACGGTTGGTAGAAAAATCTACTAACCGTAGATGGCATCCGTAGGTGATAAGGTGAACGAGGTTAAATTTTATGAGAACTATTACTACCGTTGGTAGACATGTACGGTTCGTAGGTAGACCTACCAACCGTACATGGGCCATGGCAATAATGGTCAAGATTACAAGTTTCTAAATCTGCCTACAGTTGACCTAGACGGTCCATAGTAGGACCTACAGACCGTAGATCTCAACCGTAGGTGAGGCTCGACAGTTATTTTTAAGGGGCTTTTGGGTCTTTCCTTAATGGCTTTAACCCAATACTATGTTGTTTTACCTTCTACCCAAAGCCCTATATAAAGTTTTTTAAACCCCTAAATTACCCACTTGAATTCATTCTCTCAAATTCCCTAAACTTTACTAAATTCATCTTCCTAATATTCTCTCAATCTAAGGAAGAGCAAGAAGAGCTCGGGTTCCATTCAAGTCTCCAAATCCTCCATTTTCATGGGCTTAAAGGATCAAGGTATGTGTGTATTCACTCATGGAGTCCATTCCTCCATGGGGTCCCTAATGATTTAAAGTTTCCAATTCAACTCTCAATTGATCAAATTAGGGTTTCAATCCAATAAATATGTATTTCTTCCAATTATTATTGATTATGATTTATTACGTATTCTAATGCATGAGTTTATGGTAATCCATGGTATTTAGTTGAAATGGCATTGACCCTCGCCTTATTTATGTTTTTCAACTAGTATCCTATGATGAACCCATGAATTATAAATTATAAATTTATGAAGATATGCATCTTTTAATGAAGCTATTGTAACTGAATAAATGATGATTTTGAAAGGAAAGTATTGATGTTATGGTGAAAGGATTTGTCACTTATTATGGTGATAATGATCGTGAAAGGTATTTCTCACAAAAGAACTCAGATTGGTGAAATGTTTTCTGATCCTTGTTGAGTTATGTTTAAGGAGATATTCAATATTTTTATCTTAAAAAGTGTAGATTGGTATTGATCATTGCCTTTCCCTATGTTAAATTCATAATTGACTTTTATTTATTACGTTGGTATTTAGACTTAGCCCCGCGAGGGGTTTGAGGTTGAGGCTTGTCTTAAATGACCTAGAAACCTCTAGTCCCAAAATTACGTGCCCCTGAAGGATTGACTTAAATGACCTAGCTAGTGGATCCACTTTAACAAATGATGATATGTATGGATTATACCTTGGCAAGTAATTTACACTTCTATCGGTATTAGGGATATATCAGATTCCATGATACAACTCTTATAGTCTTATTGTCGGTTAAAGCTAAGATCCCACAAAATGATTATGTTTTCTTCAAAGTTTTTCTCTTGTCTTTTATAATAATAAAATGGACTATGTTTTATGATCTTCATGTCATATCTTATTTAAAAGCTTTTAAATGTTCCATTATGATCATGCCTATTCATTTAAGTCATTTATATCATCATGTTCATGTTTATGCAAATTGCCACATACTTAGTTTATTCCATGTACTAATGCATACTTGATACTAGATTATCTCATGAATGTAGGGTCCGACGTTCACACCTCGCACACTCGTGGCTGGACATCGATTAGGTTCTCCAAGCTATTGTTGAGTAGTATGTTCCGAAGACTTAGACATTTTATAGCCTTATGTCATTTCATTTTAAACTTTGTATGTGATGTTTGAGTTATGTCCTAATCACTTTCCTATTGATTTAATAGATGACATTGATACTTATATTAGACTTCCTCTTTTGTCAAACTCTTTTATACAAAATGTTCCTTTCGAACTCTTTAAATTTTGTTATCTTGTATGATGTACGCTAGGTGGATTGTGTAGGGCTTCTCGGAGTTCTATACGCAATGTCACATCTAGATTGTACTTTAGGTTATGAAAAACTTGGTATTTAGAGCATAAGGTTTAGAAAGGTCCTAACATGTCTCATAAGGCACGTCGAGTAGAGTCATGTTTATGGGTGTGAAGCACCCCCCAGTTATGAATGAGAGCTCTACGATCTTTAGGAAATTCCACTTCTTTCATCATTCTAAAGTGGTACGATAGAGTGTAACTCTACATATCTCTCTCCTAATCCCTATCCGACACTTTTCAAAATATGGCCCCTCGAAGAACATACATTAGAAGAAATGCGGGTGAGAATGAGGAACTAGAAGCTCCTCAAGAAGCTCCACAAGTTCCGGCCGACCCTTTGGCCAACCAAGGGTCTAATGCTGAGTTTTGGGATGCTTTTCAAGTGTTCGCTAAATCCATGATGACCGAATCCAATAGGGAGGTTGTGGTCCCCATGAACCTAATTGTGGGTACGGCGGCAACTACAGTGAGAGACTTCACTAGAATGAATCCTCTGGAGTTCCATGGTTTGAAAGTTCAAAAAAATCCTCAAAAGTTCAGTGATGAGGTATACAAGGTTTTGATGATCATGGGTAGGACGCTGGTGGAAAAGGTGTAATTGGCCACTTATCCACTTAAGGGTGTTGCTCAAGTATTTTTTAACCAATGGAAGGAAGAAAGGAGGGGGGGGGGGGAGTGATGCAGGTCCTCTGGATTGGGAAAAGTTTAAGGTTGCTTTGCTTGATATGTTCTTTCCCCTTGAGACGAGGGAGGCAAAGGCGCTTAAATTCATTAACGTTCATCATGGAAACATGAATATGAAGGAGTATTCTTTGAAATTTATACCATTGTCTATATATACTTATATTATGGTCGTTGATCATACAACAAGAATGAACAAGGTTTTTTATGTGTGTCTAGAATGGTGGTTAAAGAAGGTCGTATTGCCATGCTCATCAATGCTATGAGAATTTCTCGCTTATGGCCTGTGCTCAGAAAATCTAAGAAGACAAGATTAAGGAGTAGTCTAGGGAGGCAAAGAGCGCAAAGACCGGTGATGGTGACTTTTTACATTCATGGTCCAATGGACATGATATTTCTAAATTAGATAAAGGGTTTCTGGTCAAGGTTCCTCCCATGATCTCGCTCCGAAGTTCAACCAGGAAAAAGTGTCTACCCTAAGCTTCAAGGAGAAAATGGTGGTTGAAATGGATTTTCAGTTCCTAAATGCCAAAAGAGTGGCAACAGCCATCCAACAAAATGCTTGATAGGTACAAAAATTGCTTCGGTTGTGGCAAGCGTGGTCACCTCTTGAAGGATTGTCAATCTAGAATTGACAAAGGGAAATATGGTAGGATATCTCCGCCTAGTTTTTCGGGTTCAAGTGCTCCGAAGAAAAACTGGTTCTGTGAACTTCATACTTTTCATGAGCAAGAGGGTTCTCCTGACGTGGTTACCGGTATGTTGAACGTTTTTCATCTTGATATTTATGCTTTTCTCGATCCCGTGCTACTTTATCTTTTGTGATTCCATATGAGACTATGAGGTTGGATATTTTTTCGAATGTTTTTATAGATCCTTTTTCATGTCTCTACACCTATTGGTGAATCTATTGTGGTTAATAGAGTCTATAGAAGTTGTCCCGTCTCTTTATCTCATAGATTCACTCATGTTGATCTTGTAGAGTGTTATATGTTAGATTTTAATGTTATTCAATGTATGGATTGGCTCCATTCTTGTTATTCTTCTATTGATTGTAGAACTCGAATGGTCAAGCTTCAATTTCCTAATCAACCCATCCCATAGTGGAAAGGGAGAAGTTGTACACCTAAGGGTTAATTTGTTGTCTTAAAGCTAGAAAGAAGTTTTTTTTTGTCTTAAAGCTAGAAGATGATTTATGAGGGTTTCATATACCATCTTTTTTGTGTTAGGGATATGGGTTACGAAACCCCAATGTTTTAGTCGGTCCCCATTGTTAATGAGTTTCCGGAAGTGCTTCTTGATGATCTACTCGGTGTTCCTCCCAAAAGGGAAATAGACTTTGGCATTAACCTTTTTCCAGATACGCAACCTATATCTATTCCTTCTGACCGAATGGCTCCGGTAGACTTAAGGAATTGAAAGAGAAATAGAAACATTTTTTTGATAAGGGCTTCATTCGACCGAGTATCTCTCCATGAGGTGCTCCAGTTTTTTTTGTTCAACAGAAAGATGGTTAACTTCACATGTGTATTTAATACCATAAATTGAATAATGTTACTATTAAGAATAAGTATCATATTCCAAGAATAGATGACTTGTTTGGTCAATTCCAAGGAGCGAGCTACTTCTCTAAGATTGACCTCTGGTCAAGTCATCACCAATTGAGGGTGAAGGAATGTGACATTCCAAAGTTGGATTTTCAAGCTATATATGGTCAATATGAGTTTTTGGTAATGTTGTTTGGTTTGCCTAATGCTCTGGCCGCATTTATGGATTTGATTAATGAAGTGTTAGACAATATCTAGACATGTTTGTGTTTTTGTTTATCGATAACATATTGATCTACTCAAGGAGTTAGGGAGAGCACAACAATCTTTTGAGGATTGTGTTGCAAGTCCTCAAGGATAGACAACTCTTTGCAAAGTTTAGTTAATGTGAGTTTTTGTTGTGATCTTTGGCTTTTGTTGGTCACATTGTTTTCGGTAAAGGTACTGAGGTAGATCCCAAGATGCCGAATGTTGTTAAGAGTTGGCCTAGGCCTCTATCTCCTTTGTATATTCAAAGTTTGTTAGGTTTTGCTGGTTACTATAGAAGGTTTGTGAAAGGTTTCTCTTCGATCGCCTCTCCATTGACTACATTGACTTAGAAGAAAGTTATGTTCTTATGGTCAGAAGCATATGAGAATAGTTTCCAAGAGTTGAAAGATAGGCATACCTCCACTCCGATGTATAATTAACCAGAAGGATTCGATGGGTTTGTGGTTTAGTGGGATGCTTCAAGGGTTGGATTAGGGTGTATTCTTATGAAAAATGGGAAGGTTATTGCTTATGCTTCACTTCAAATTAAAGTCCATGAAAAGAACTATCCTACTCATAATTGGGAGCTAGCGACTATTGTTTTCACCTTAAAGATTTGGAGGCATTACTTTTGTGGTGTTCATGTTGATGTGTTTATCGACCAAAAACGTTTACAATATGTGTTCATGTAAAAGGATCTAAATCTATACCAAAGGAGGTGGCATGAGTTGTTTCATGATTATGAAACGAGTGTCTTGTATCACCTCGAAAGGAAAATATGGCGGCGGATGCTCTAAGTCGACTATCAATGGGTTGTGTTTCTCATGTTGAGAATGATAAAAATGAGTTGGTTTGAGAAGTTCATAGATTGGCCCGATTGGGTGTTCAAATTGTTGATTCTAATGAAGGTGGTGCCCTGGTTCATAATGGTTCACAATTATCCTTTGTGTCAGATGTGAAAGCCAAGCACGATCTTGATCCAATTTTGGTTGAATTGAAGGGAATGGTGCTTATAAAGTTTGTCGAAGGTTTCTCCCAAGAGGGACATAGTATGCTTCGATATCAAGGTAATTTGTGTGTTCCCAATGTATATGATTTGAGGGAGTAGATTTAATTAGAAGCCCATATTTCTTGATAGTTCATTCACTGAGGAGCTACCAAGATGTACTGTGTCTTATGAGAGGTCTATTGGTGGAATGGGTTGAAGAATGATATTGCGGAATTTGTGGCCAAGTGTCCTAATTGTAAACAAGTGAAAGTTAAGATCCAAAAGCCAGGAGGTTTATGTCAAGATATTAGCATCCCCACTTTAAAGTGGTAAAATCTTAATATTGACTTTATTGTTTGTTTACCCTGTAATCCCAGACAACATGACTCGATCTGGGTTATTGTGGATCGTATGATGAAATTGACTTAGTTAATTCCCGTCAAGGTTTCATTTTCGACGGACGACTATACGAAGTTGTACCTAAGGGAGATGGTTTGGTTTCATGTAATGCCCCTATTCCTTATCAGAGATTGTGGTACCCAATTAACTTATCAGAGTATTCCTTCGTACTCGTGTTAAGATTAGTATGACCTTTAATACCCAAACAGATGAGCAAGCAGAGTGTACTATCCAAACTTTGGATGATATAATAAGAGCTTATGTGATTGACTTCAAGGGCGATTGGGATGATCATTGGCCTTTGATTGAGTTTGGTCATAATAATAGCGATCATTCAAGCATTGGTATGACTCCATTTGAGGCTCTTTATGGTAGGAGGTGTAGATATTCTATAGGTTGGTTTGAAGTTTGTGAGATTGATTTAATAGGTCCCTACTTGGTACATGAGGCTATGGAAAAGGTTCAACTTATTAGAGAAAGACTGAAAATAGCTCAAAGTTGACAAAAGTCCTATGCCGATGTAAGAAGAAGAGATTTAGAATTTTATGTTAATGATTGGATTTACTTGAAGATTTCACCCATGAAGGGTGTAATGAGGTTTGGAAAGAAAGGGATGCTTAGTCCCTGTCATATCGGCATGTATCACATTTTGAGGTATATTGGTAAAGTTACTTATGAACTTGATTTGCCTAATGATTTAGCATCGGTACAACCGGTTTTCCATGTCTCTTTGTTGAAGAAATGTGTGTGTGATCCAACATTAATAGTACCATTGGATAGTCTTCGTATATAAGAAAGTATTTCTTATGTATAGGTTCCAGTTGAGATTTTTGACCATCAAGTTAAGAAGTTAAGAAATAATGAAGTTGCATGTGTAAAGTTCGTATGAATTAATAAAAGAGTTGAGGGTGCTACTAGGGAAGTCGAGGCCGATTTGATGTCCCGTTACTCCCATCTCTTTGCTTCTGAACCTACTCTAGCTAGAGGTATTTAGTTCGTCATGGTTCATCCTCATGTCTTAGTCATTCCTATGGTTCTTCATGCATGCATGCGTATGAAAACTTGCTTTTGAGATTTTGATTTAACTATGGTTGATTTCTTCATGATTATTTGCATTAAGTGTGACTTGCATAGATACCTTATGAAATGATGTTTTGAATTTGTTTTGAGCTAAGAATGGATATTTCTCCTTTGTTTATGTGTTTTTGATGAAGTTGTGTTCTAGTTGGATTGTTAGATCTTGTTCCTACCCTCCTTGTGATGTCTTAGGTTCCATTCAAGGATCAATGTTCCCAAGGGGTTAATGTAACACCTCAGATTTAGAATAGAAAGAAAAAAATTGTAGATTTTGGGGTGCATGCATGACCCGTGGCTCCCACCTACGGTTGGTAAAAACATCTACTGCCCGTAAATAGCATCCGTAGGTGAGAGAGTAAATGAGGTTAAATTTTAGGAGATAGATTAGGACCTACGAGGGCCATGTACGGTCCGTAGGTAGACCTACCAACTGTATATGGGCCTCGTCGAATCAAGGTCGAGATTACAAGTTTCTAAATCTACCTACGCTTGACCAGGTTGATCCGTAGTAGGATCTACGAACCGTAGATGAGGCTCGACAATTATTTTTTACGATGCTTTTAGGTCTTTTCATAATTGCTTTTACCCAATACAATGACTTTTACCTTCTACCGTAAACCCTATATAAAAGTTTTTAAACACCCAAATTACTCACTTCAACTCATTATCTTAAATTCCCCTACATGACTAAATTCATCCTCCAAAATTCTCTCAACCTAAGTAAGAAGAAGAAGAAGAAGAAGAGCCAGGGTTCTATTAAAGTATCCAAATTCTCCATTTTCTTGGGAATAAAGGATCAAGGTATTTGTGTATTCACCCATGGAGTCCTTTCCTACATAGGGTCCCTGAAGATTTCAAGTTTCCAATTCAATTCTCAATTGATCAAATTGGAGTTTAAATCCAATTAATGTGATTCATCCAATTTGGACTGATTATGATTAATTATGTGGTCTAATGCATGAATTAATGTTAATTCATGATATTTAGTTGAAATTTCATTGACCCATGTCTAAATTATATTTTTCAACTATGATCCTATGATTAACCCATGAATTACGAATTAAAAATTTATGAAGATATGCATGTTTTCGTGAAGCTATTGTAAATTAATAAATGATGCTTTGAAAGGAAGGTATTGATGTTATGGTTACACGATTTCTAACTTTCCTTATCATGTATTAGATGGCTTTTGAGACGTATGGGGATTTTCACTTTGTTTAAACTCCTTTGATATTCAAAATGTTTTCTTTTAAATTCATTAAATTCTATTATCTATGTATTCGAAGTGGCTTGTGTAGGGCCTCTCGAGGACCTTTCCGCCATGTTACACCTAGGGTATTCTTTGGGTCATGACAAACTTGGTGTTCAGAGCACAATGTTTCGAAAGGTCCTATGATGTCTCGTAAGCCATGTCAAATATAGTCTTGTTCATGAGCATGAAGAGCGCCACACTTATGAATTAGAGGCTATAATATGTTTAAAAATTCTATGTTTTCATCATTCTAAAGTTGTGCGATAACGTGTAACTCTTTATGTCTCTCTCTCCTAATCCTTATTCGATGATTTTTAGGATATGGCGCCTCGAATGTCCTACCTTAGAAGGAATGCAGGAGAGCAAATGGAATGAGAAGCTCCTAGAGAAGCTCTACAAGTTTCGACCAACCCTTTTGATAAACAAGTGTCTAATGCGGTATTTCGAGCTGCCTTTCCAGTGTTGGCTTAAGCCAATTGGGGGAATGTGGTCCCTGTGAACCATATTACGGGTACAACGACAACTAGAGTTAATGACTTCACTAGGATGAATCCCCCGGAGTTCTATGGTTCCAAGGTTGTGGAAGATACTCAAGAGTTTATTGATGAGGTATAAAAGGTTTTGATGATCATGGGTGTGATGGCAGTGAAAAAGGTTGAATCGGCTCCTTATCAACTTAAGGGTGTTTCTTAAGTGTGGTTCAACCAATCGAATGAAGAGTGGGTTGTTGATGTGGATCTCTTGATTGGAAAATTTTTAAGGTTGCTTTCCTTAATAGGTTATTTCCCCTTGAGATGAAGAAGGCTAAGGTACTTGAATTTATTAAAATTCGTTAATGGAATATGAGTGTGAAGGAGTATGCCTTGAAGTTCACATAATTTCCTAGGTATGCTCCTACTATGGTCATCGATCCTAGGACAAAGATGAGCAAGGTTGTTTCGGGTGTCTCCGAAATGGTGGTTAAGGAGTGTCGTACCTCCATGCTCATTAAGGAGATAGATATTTCTCTTTTAATGATTTACACTGAACAAATTAAGGAGTAACTTAAGGAAAGGGCTAGGGAGACAAAGAGGTCAAGGTATGATAATAGTGACTTTTCACATTCAAAGTCCAGTGGACATGGTCGTTATATGTTCGGACAAAGGTTTTTCGGTCAAGGTTTCTCTAATTCTCCGGTTCCTATGTTCAACGAGGAAAGGGCATCAAACCCTAAATCTCATGGAGGAAATCGTGGTGGAAATAGTTCTTCAGTTTGTGCATTCCAAAAGTGTGGTTAAATTTATTCAGGAAAATACTTGATTGGTACAAATAATTTCTTTGGTTGTGGAAAAAGTGGCCACCGCTTGAAGGATTGTCCATCTATACTTGACAAAGGAAATGATGGTAGGCAAGCTCCGCCTTGTGGTTTGGGTTCAAGTGCTCCAAAGAAAAACTGATTATATGGATTTCAAACTCGTCGTGAGCAAGAGGGTTCTTGCGATGTTGTTACTGGTAAGTTGAATGTGTTTCTTCTTGATGTATATGCTTTGCTTGATCCTGAAGCTACCTTAATTTTATGACGCCATATGTGGATAGGAGGTTTAATGTTGTTCCGAATGTGTTGATAGATCCTTTTTCTCCCTCTACTCCTATTGGTGGATCTATTATGCCTAAGAGAATCTATAGAAGTTCTCCCTTCTCCTTAACCCATAGAGTCACTCATGTTGATCTTGTAGAGCTTGATATATTAGACTTCGATGTTATTCTTGGTATTGATTGGCTCCATTATTGTTATGCTTTTATTGACTGTAGAACCTGAGAAGTCAAGTATCAATTTCCAAATAAGCCCATCCTAGAGTAGAAAAGAGGAAATTCTATGCTTAAGGGTCAGTTTGTTTTCTTGCCTTAGGGCTAGAAAAAATAATTTCAAAGAGTTTCATATACTAGCTTTTAAGGGTTAGGGATATGGCTTCTGAAACCCCTATCTTTGAGTCGGTCCGCGTTGTTAATGAATTTCAAGAAATATTTTCCGATGATTTACCCGGTGTTTCTCCCGAAAGCGAAATAGTCTTCAGTATTGACCTTCTCCCTGATATGCAACTTATCTCTATTCCTACTTACCGTATGGATCTAGCATAACTTAAAGAATTGAAAGAGCAATTGAAGGATTTGTTGGATAACGGTTTCACACCGAGTATCTCTCTATGGGGTGCTCCAATTTTCTTTGTTTGGAAGAAAGATGGTTCACAGCGCATGTGAATTACTACCGTTGATAGAAAAAGGCCAGCATTAATAATAAGTATCCTTTACGAAGGATAAATGATTCTTTGACCAACTCTAAGGAGCGAGTTACTTTTCTAAGATTGACCACCGATCATGTCATCACCAATTGAGTGTGAAGGAAGATCACATTCTGAAGACAAATTTTCAAACTCGTTACGGTCAATATGAGTTTTTTGTAATGTCGTTTGATTTAACTAATGCTCTCGACGCATTTATAAACTTGATGAACACAGTGTTTAGGCAATATCTTGACCAGTTTTTGATTGTATTTATCGACTTCATTTTGATTTACTCAAGGAGTGAGGATGAGTGCACAAATCATTTGAGGATTGTGTTGCAAGTCACCAAGGACCAAAAACTCATTTTAAAGTTTCATAAATGCGAATTTTGGATGAGATTTGTGTCTTTACTCGGTCACATTGTTTCTGGTAAGGGTACCAAGGTACATCCAAAGAAAACAGGTGTGGGTTGACCTTACTGGAAGGGCTTGATGGGTTTGTTGTGATTCTTTAAAGGTTTGAATAGGGTCTGTTCTTATTTAAAATGGGAAAGTTATTGCTTATGATTCACGAAAACTTAAAATTCACGAAAACAACTATCCTACCCATGATTTGGAATTAGCAGCAGTTGTGTTTGTCTTAATTGTTTGGAGGCATTACTTATATGGTGTTCATGTTGATTTCTTTACCGAAAAGAAAAGTTTACAATATGTGTTCAAGCAAAAGAATCTAAATCTTCGCCAAAGGAGGTGGTTTGATTTTCTAAAGGATTACTATCTCAAAATAAAAGGAGCAATTAGTGATTAAATATTCAAACAAGCGGATGATTCATTCCCCCATCAATTTAATTGTTTCCAAAAAAAGAAACATCTTTTACCCCTTTAAAAAAGAAGATACAAATTTATGAGCATAATCAAGTCAGTCCATAGAAAATTGAGCAAAATCAAGATGAGTCAAAGTATTTGACTGAGCAATTCATGTCTCAAGCAAGAGGTGTTTGTTGCAAATAATCTGCAATATTGAACAATATTTGTGGTAATTGTTCGAAAAAACAATTACATTTTTGAAACATCTGTGCTTTTTCTTCCTATTTTGTTAAGAAATATATATTGTTATTTTTTAAGGTACTATATACATAGGAAAAATGATAAATAAATCATCAGGAAAGAAATTGAAAACTTTCAAAACGAATGTATTTATATATTTTTTGTTATGTTATGACTATGAATATATTTTTATTTTTAACATTGAATATGAATACACTTTAAGTTGAATATTTATAAAATTTTACCAATGCGCTTGAATGTTTTTTTTTTTAAAAAAAAAACAATAAGAAATGCACTAAGTTTTATTCTAGTTACATGCTTTATGAAATTATAAACTTTTCTTGAAGAAGTTATTAACTATTTTTTCTTTATTTACTTGAGAAAATATATACATATACGTACATTCAATAAACTTAATATTTTATTTGTTAAATAATCAAGACGTTAATTACATGTCATATAATTACACTACTTTTAAATTTTTTAACTTTTTAAAATATATTATATTTTAAATAATCAAAGTTAATTACATGTTGTATAACTTCATTACTTTTTAACTTTTGTAGTTTTCTTTTACCTTTTTATACTTATTCATACATATGCAACTTCAGATTATGATCATTATGCTTCTTTTTTTCATTCTATTTGCTTTCTTTTCTTCACACAAAATTCAAGTATTAAATTTAATAATTCTTATACTTGAAAATTTAGTATTTGTGTTGTCTCTATTTAGTTTGCTTTTTACACTCTATTTGTTTTTTTATTAATTAGCTATATTCATTCATGTATTTTATGACTGTAATTAGAATCGTTGGATCATACTAACATAGATAGTTGAGAATGAATATATATATATATATATATATATATAGAGAGAGAGAGAGAGAGAGTTGTGTGTGTTTGTGTTTTTGTGAATTAGTTAATAAAAATAGAATTGTTTACAATTTGATTAGGAATGATTAATTAGTTCTAAAAAATAAAAATTTAAAATTTAAATATAATACTTACAATTTTGAAAATGGTTAGTAATTTTAGTAGTTTTCAAAAAATTTAGTCATTGCCTCATTGGAAAAGATTTGTTTTATCTATTACTCTTACTTAGCAAGAAGAAGTTGGAAGAAAACAAAAAGACGTGCAAAAGAAGTTTCAATAAAATAATTTCGTTAAAAGGTTGTATATAGTTTTTTTTTTGGTACTATACAACGAAAAAAGATGATAAAGAAAGAAATTAGGGAAAAAGGATGAATTTACCCCCGAACTTTGATAAATGGTACATCTATGCCCTCCGTTATACTTTGGGTCCATCTCAGCCCCTGCCGTCCAATTATCGGTACACACATGCCCCTCTCACTAACGGCCCCCTCATCTTGTACACGTGTCGTAATCCTAATCAACTACCCGTTTGACCATTATTTTTAACCCATAAACTAACAACCCGCCCTATAAACCCATACCCACCCGATTCACTCTAATATCCTAAGTCAATTAAAAGACCCAAATTTTCCGAGTCTCGTTCCTATCTCACAATTCCGTACTGTAATCTGTTTAGTCCATGGAAGAAGTCTCTTCACTTCATCATCACCATCTCTCATTTCTTCCATTACTTCTTTTTCAATCTCCATTAATTCTACACAAACTCTACTCATTTCTCTCTGTCAATTTTCAATTCAATCACTACAAAAACAAAAACACAAAAAAATTGAGAGTTGAAAAATGAGAATTGAGTGGAATAATTCAAATTTTGGAGGTAGAGATAGCCGAGATTTCTTCGCCGGATGTGGACTCTCTACCTCATCCTCGCCGGAACCAAATCCAGGGCAGAATTCCGGCAACACCAGAATGTTCAAGTCAAAATCAGGGTGGCTGATTGTAGACCCCACGTCCTTCTCCGACGTAACTCCGACACTAGTGCTAACGCTACTGTTAGCGTTATCGCCGTCGTAGTGACACCATTTGTGTCCTCCCAAAGCTTGTCCAGTAGGAAAACACTTGTGGCAAATCAAACACTCATGAGTCCTTCCACTGCCGTTACCGTTACCGGAGCTAGTAGTTCCAGTAGCGTTAGTAGTTGAGGTAGTCGACTGATCATCTCCTCCGCCGCCACCGGCGATGAGTTTCTGATGACTAGCTTTATGTCCTCCTAAAGCTTGATAAGATCCAAATCCCTTACCACAAACCTAACATTTATACAACATCTTCTCCGACGACATGTGGATTTTCATCACTAGCACCGGCAGTGGTAGAGATCATACCTGACTAACAGTGCCATCGCTCCGCGCAAGCATAATCAAACAAAGTGCCAAATATTCCTCTTCAGTCGACTGGCGATCCATACTCCGTGACCTCTTAGATCTCTCCCCTTTAGTCCAATTCTCAAGGTACCGAAGCTGCTGCTGACCTTTGCTCTCAAATTGAAATGTCTGCGGATTTGAAGTACCAGTTGGAGAATTCAAAGCTTCAAGGGCATCTCAATTTTAGAGTGAATCGGGTGGGTATGGGTTTATGGGGCGGGTAGTTAGTTTATGAGTTAAAAATAATGGTCAAATGGGTAGTTAATTAGGATTACGACACGTGTAAAGGATGAGGGGGCCGTTAGTGAGAGGGGCATGTGTGTACCGATAATTGGACGGCAGGGGCTGAGATGGACCCAAAGTATAACGGAGGGCATAGACGTACCATTTATCAAAGTTCGGGGGTAAATTCGTCCTTTTTCCCAAGAAATTATGAATTAAAACTCTCATAATCAATGTACTTTTTATATTTTTCAATTATGTTGTGACAATGAGTGTTTTTTTTTTTTTTTTATTGAGTATGATATTCACTCAATTTTAAAATAGTTGAATTGTTAGGTCTTTTTTTCATAATTCAAAATAAGTAAATTGTTCAAAATTTAAGAAAGTTACAAAAAATTTCTTCAAAATTCTCCTCATTATTTACATCTTACTCTTATAAAGAATCCAAAGGAATTTTCAAATAAAATAGCACATGCAATTTATTCTTATCAATTATTAATACTGAGAATTTTTTTGTTTATGACAAAAATTTATGCTGAATTTTGAAACTGTCAATTAGTGTTTTAAAAAAAAAAAAAAAAAATGAGCAGTAATATTCTCTCATATAAACTTTGTAATATCATTTTTTAATAATCAAAATTTTGAAATTACTCAATAAACATATAGTTAAGATTACGTTTATCAATGAATTGCGCAACACGCGGATACGTATACTAGTATTTTAAATAATCAAAGTTAATTACATGTTGTATAACTTCATTACTTTTTAACTTTTGTAGTTTTCTTTTACCTTTTTATACTTATTCATACATATGGAACTTCAGATTATGATCATTATGCTCTTTTTGTTTTTCATTCTATTTGCTTTCTTTTCTTCACACAAAATTCAAGTATTAAACTTAATAATTCTTATACTTGAAAATTTAGTATTTGTGTTGTGTCTTTTTAGTTTGATACATTTTATTTGTTTTATTTATTTATTAGATATATTCATTCATGTATTTTATGATAGTAATTAGAATCGTTGAATCATACTAATATAGATAGTTGAGAATTAATATATATATATATATATATATATAGAGAGAGAGAGAGAGAGAGAGAGAGAGAGAGTTGCGTGTGTTTGTGATTATGTGAATTAGTTAATAAAAATAGAATTGTTTACATTTTGATTAGGAATGATTAATTAGTTTTAAAATTTAAAAATTTAAATATAATACTTACAATTTTGAAAATGGTTAGTGATTTTAGAAGTTTTCAAAAAATTTAGTCATTGCCTCATTGGAAAAGATTTGTTTTATCTATTACTCTTACTTAGCGAGAAGAAGTTGGAAGAAAAAAAAAGACATGTGCAAAAGAAGTTTCAATAAAACAATTTCGTTAAAAGGTTGTATATAGCTTTTTTTGGTTACTATACAATGAAAAAAGATGATAAAGAAAGAAATTATGAATTAAAACTCTGAAAATCAATGTAATTTTTTATATTTTTCAATTATGTTGTGACAATGAGTGTTTTTTGTTTTTTTATTATTGAGTATGATATTCACTCCATTTTAAATAGTTGAATTGTTAGGTCTTTTTTTCATAATTTAAAATAAGTAAATTGTTCAAAATTTAAGAAAGTTGTAAAAAATTTCTTCAAAATTTTCCTCATTATTTACATCTTACTCTTATAAAGAATCCAAAGGATTTTTCAAATAAAATAGCACATGCTTTTATTCTTATCAATTATTAATACTGAGAAATATTTTATTTATGACACAAATTTATGCTGAATTTTAAACTGTCAATTAGTGTTTTAAAAAATAAAATAAAAAATGAGTAGTAATATTCTCTCATATAAACTTTGTAATATCATTTTTTAATAATTAAAATTTTGAAATTACTCAATAAAAATATAGTTAAGATTACATTTATCAATGAACCGCGCAACGCGCGGATACGTATACTAGTAACAATAACAATAACAATAACAATAACCGATAGTTACATCTGCTACCTGATCCATCAAACAACAAATAGAAAGTTAAAAGATGAAATAAAATTTTTATAATCATGGTATATAAATAAATTTGCGCAAATCTTGACTAATGAACGGGATATCTGCCACATTTCATCAACAACAAGTACGGGATAGTTTTATCCATAAAGGCAATGGTGGGAGGAATGAAATCACTTAGTAGTTTTTATTTGAATTCGAGAGATCATAATTCTCACCTTCTTCATTAGCCAATAATCACACTTTAAATGCTTTGTTTTCAACCAATCTACATATATTGTCCTTTTAAGTATGTCATAGCTTTGATACAAACCTGAATTCACATATGTACTAAGAACATGAAATTTTATTCTTTTTATACATTGGCAATTCAGGTGTGTTTCAAAAGCTTTGACATACAAATGTTATCAAAATAGCTACAGAAAGTTTAAAAATGAAAAGGAAAAGAAGAAAAAGTGTTGAACAAAAATGAGTATGAGCTTGTGTACAACTGCAATAGTATAGGACTATATATAGATATTGAGACGTTTGGAGGCAGAGTTAAGGTCACCTAAAAAACCCTAGCTAGGTCAATGTGGGCTAGGTTCACTGGGATGGGCCGGATCAATATTTTATTTTATAGGATTGAATTAAGATATTTGGAGCTAATTTAAGAATATGACTTTTTAACCCGATCCGAATAAGCTTGCTGACACGTAGGACTTGAGCAATTGAAATTGGGCCGGCCTATAAGTCAAATAAAAATAATTAAAAATAAAAATAAAAATAAAGTAAAATATTTTTAAAAATAAGTATATAACAAAATGAATCCAAACTCAAAAGTTACATAAACCATCATATGTAATTAATATTACAAGTTAATATTTGTATTTAGCAAGTTGTTGTAAATAGGTGGATGTCCGTGGGACCCACCTTAACTATAGAAAGCTATCTTCTCCAAGTAATATTAGTACTCCCTAATGCCTATAAAAGGCTTTGAAAATACTAAAGCAAACACACCAAAAGATAGTGAAAAAGTTCCTATTACATTGGCTCTCATCTTCCTCTTTCTTTGTTTTCATCATTTATTTGAATATGCTTTGCTTTTATTTTATAACACGTTATCAACACGAAGTTTTAATCACATTTTGATCTCTTAATCTAAAGATTTTTTTTTATTTAATTTCTTCACAAAGAAAAAAAAAATATCATCATTGAGTAGTTTATAAATTTATGGATTTGGGTGATTAAAAGTAATATGTTTGATATAATCGCATATTGATTCAATTCTCTTATATTCTTCACTAAAATTCATTTGTTCTTAATTTTTTTTGGATAAATCTATAGTTACTTCTAATCGGCTATTTTCTTGAGGTGAGATGAAATTATTGGACTAATTGAATCATTGCTAGTAAGTTTTTAAACATGATTCTTGAAGATGAAAATGTCAATAATATATAATATGGATTTTAAGAATTTAATCAAGTTGTTGTGTTGTTTTTTGTTCTTGTGATAATAGAGTATGATTTTTGAAGATCTTGATATTAGAATATGTCACCATGAATAATTTATTGTGGCTTTTAGATATTTATACAAACACATTTTATAAGATGAGAGTCAAGGTAAGTAAAGTTTGGATTTGATTTTTGCTATGAGATTACTTTCTTTAGAACCACATAAAGGATTTGATTTTATCATCAATATATTTATATTGCCAACAATTAATAGATGTATCACATAAGATTCATATTGAATAACAAAATTGGTGGAAATACTTCTTAATTTACAAAAAGAATGGTATTATTGTTCAATTCTTATGTCTTATTGAGATCTGATTGTATATTCTCCATTTTTGAAAATCTCATATTATTTTTCCTTATAAAGGTTATGTGGGTCATTGAAGGAAAGTTGTAATTATTAAAATAACTACACTCCCTCATTGTAAAGGAGTTGTACCACTGTGAAAAAGAAAAGGGAAAAACTATAACTTGAAAAGAATTTGTCTTAATATTCTCTCCACTAGAATATGAAGAAATCATTTTAAGCCACTTGTTTTGACTTTTACGTTGAATTTTTTCTATATGAATGACTTATTGTATTACATATGTTATATAAATATTGAATACATTAATTTGTTTTACCCCAACAATTTTAGACTTTGATTTGTGTGATTCTAACAATTTTGTTTCAGAAGAGAATTGAAGTACAAAGAAGCAAATTAATTTTATTTCTATAAGTGAACATAATATTCTTTTAAAGGCTTTTGGGCGAGTCATGTTATACCTTGAATTATTACCTCATTGGTTAAGGGTAAAATGATGAATTTAAGTTTCATTGAATCAAGAGGGTAAGATGTTGCATTTAAGTCCTAATGCACCATAGTGATGACATAATGATGACTGAGCAAACTAATATGCTTTTGATGAAAATTATAAAACACGTGATTTTGCTCCATTCTGAAAAATGAATGTGGTATCAGTATATGATAAGTCTAAAAGATGACTATTGAGATTGTATAATGAATGTGGGTGTGGCAATAGAAAAAATAATAATAGTCATCATTGTGCTAAAAATGAAGAACACTGTAATTTTTCTAAATAGTCCTTCAAAATATGAAGGTAATTGTTGTCATCAAAATGGTATGAAAGGTCATTAGAAACATGTTTGTTATGAGACCTAATAATTTGATAAGTTTATAAATCCTCCATCAAAGAAAAGGATGAAAAAGTGGTGAGACACTTGACTTCCAAAAGTGATGGCGAGGTATGTCATATGAATATGATAAATTTCAAAGCATGACAATGAACTTCTAATGAAAGGAATAATTATGAAGCATATATATGATTATGGTCAATTCCTCGAAGAGAATGTGACTTGTGGTAAGTATCATGAAAAGTGGACCCTTCTTGAAAATGAATGTGTCAAGAGATAATGAAAATTATAAATAAAAACATACTCATGTATGATTTAATAAATACCACAACTCACCCCTATGGAAGGTTAGAGAGAAATAAAAAATTTTTATGTTGGTATAAACGGTCATTGGTCAAGTACTTTTAGTACATCATAAATGTTGTGGTACGTTTTATGATGAACTATCGAAATGACAAAAGAAGGAAGTAATTCTTGACCACAAAAAAAAAACTATTTTGTCATTAATTATGTACCTCTGTATGTCAAAAGTATTTTCCTTGATATTAAAACCAAAAGGAGGAGATACTAATGAGAAAAGTAAATCAAGAAACAAGTTTTGCTTGTTATGATTTTAACCATGACAATAATGATATAAATTTCTCCTTGAAAGAGATGTTTACCACACAAAATGTTATGAAATATGTGGTAGTATCTAATGTTATTTGTGAGCTTTGATGAGCTAATGTGCTACTACCCGAAGAAATAAAAGTGCTCATGATATTGGAATTATAGTAAGTCTCGAAAGAAACTTTTTAAGTTTCAAAGAAATAGTAAAAAAAAAATTACATTGAGACTGTAAAATATGAAAAGATTTAAGATCTTTATATAATCAAAAATGAGTTATAAATATTTATGTGAAATATTACCTATGTTTTCATGTTGTTTGTGGTAACTAAATATGAGCATGATGATGGAATCACACGCAAAACAAACTAGAAGTTTATTGAAATAAGTATCAGTTGGCATGACTGATTGATGACCATCCCGGTTCAAATATGATACAAAAATAAATGAGAATTCATGTGGTTATATATATGGAAGAAATAATAAATTTTTCAGAATTCTCTTGTGTTGTTTGTTCTCATGATAAAATTATCGTTGCACTAGCAAAGGTTGAGATTGTATCTCCTGAAATTTTGAAATGTATAAAAAGGTGAATATGGGTCCGTTCACCTTCCATGTGGACCATTTACTATTATATAGATGAATCTATGTTATGGTCACATGTGATTTATCATCAACTTGCAATTTGATTTTGGCAAAGGTTATTTGCTCGAATTTAAATAAAGAGCACATTTCAAATTATAAAATTATAGTGATGATGTTGGATAATATCCAAGTGGTTTAAGCAGAAATTATATGCCTCCAATTATAGCTAAACCATTGATTATGAGAACAAAACTCCCAAAAGAAATTTGGTATGAAATGTGTTACACCATTATGCAATGCACAAAGATGAGTCCCCAAATAAGATTGGGTAAATGTTAGATTCTATAACATTAGGGGGAGAGATGATAAACAACTGGAAAAATAAGTTATAAATAATGAATTATCATTGGTATGATCCTCATTGAAAAGATAATTTAAGTCAATTGTCAGTATTTGTTGACCCTATGTTATAATCCAGTTATAAATGCTCCAAAGAAAAGTCTTTGAAGGACATAATTTATGGTACGCCTGAAGCGTAATAGATAAATTGATTCGAAAGATAAAATATCTTGAAGAAGAAAAAGAAGAGGAACAAGTGATCAAGATGGTCATAATAATGAGGCAAGTGCTTTAGAGAATAGCAGCATGGCATAACACTTCATAAAACCTTGGCGAAGGTCAGGTACCTAAAAATGATGAAAAATAAAGAGAGCTCGACAAGTTATGTCATATTAGAATCGATATCAAATATCCGTCGATGATATATTTAATATAATATAGCACTCAAAATTATAAATGTAATGAGGATCTTGAGTTTTGATTTGTCAAATGGTATGAACAAATCAATAATTGGCCAATAAAATATGTAATTCAAATATATTTTGTTTCACTTAAAAAAAAGTGATATTTTGGACTTAAGGTTCATATATATTAAGATATAATGTCAGTGGGGTACAAATAAATTATTATGCGATAAGTGAAACCATAAAATATAAAGTGCGGCTTGTGTCTTAGGATATAAAGATTTTTCGCAAAAGTTCTGACATTGTTATATGAAGATGTGTTCTCCTATGGTGGATGCAATGAAATTTCGTTCAGTCTGACAATATATGAAAAACTTGAATACGAGTGATTATCATGTCTAGCTAGATAGTAAATATTATATGAAAATCCCTGAAGGATTTAAAAGGTTCAAAAGCGATCCCATTGAATAGTACCTCAATGGATGTGAGATCGCTTAACATAAAGATCAATTTTGATTCCATTAAAATGATTAGAAAGTACCATGCCATAATGCAATTAATGCACTTATGTATCCTGCGATTATTATTCATGGCATGATAATTTTATTAATGTGCATTTAAATATAAAATTACTCTTATCGATAGAGATATCAAAGTAAATCAAATATTGATTTATAAATTTATTTATTCTAACCAATCTTGTCCAAGTTTATTGGTTATGAAACTGCATGAAATCATTTGACTTATATCAAGTTTGATCTCAAACGAGATGTATGTTTTAGTGTCAAAATATTGTCATATCGTATTAGTCTACAAGACTGTCAATATTATTATCATGAAAGTCTTTGTTATTTGAATATTTCTACAAACAAGTCAGATGAGCAATTTGTCTACGCCGACGAGGTCACAAACTAAGTGATTGTCAAAAATGTATTTGGCTGAACGCAACATATCCAACATACAAGAAAACGATGAATCAAGATAAGCTCAATGATGCAACATCTTTATTAATGTGATTTGATCACGAAGACACAATCAATATCAATATTTGAAACCAAGTATAAGATTGGGAGACATTCTTCACAAGAATTAAATAATTTTTTAATCAGGGGGAGTAAATATGCACTGCGCTCTTTTTCCCTTAACCAAGGTTTTGTCCCACTGGATTTTCCTGGTAAGGTTTTTAATGAGATAGCTCTCAAAGCGTATTACAAAGATATGCATACTCCTTTTTCCTTCACTAGGACTTTTTCCCGCAAGGTTTTAACGAGACACATTATCTCTTGAGGAACTCCAACGAGTAGTAAATACGTCATATAGTGGATATAGAATACACAGTTCTCTGGATAAGCTTGAAATTGAGAAGACAACTTAGAAGCAGCTCTGCAAGCAAGTTCTTATAAGCAGCTTACAAAAGAAGATTCTTATAAACAATATACAAGTAGCTCTTCAAGTAGGTTCCTACAATCAGCTTACAAGTACCTTCCTTCAAGCAGCTTGAAATAAATCAACAAACAATGTGTATTACAAATAATTATGTATATTTTCTTTTGTTCTTTGTACATGAACATCCAAGGGGGAGTGTTGTAAATAGGTGGATGTCCATGGGACCCACCTTTACTATAGAAAGCTATCTTCTCCAAGTAATATTGGTACTCCCTAATGCCTATAAAAGGCTTTGAAAATACTAAAGCAAACACACCAAAAGATAGAGAAAAAGTTCCCATTACATTTGCTCTCATCTTCCTCTTTCTTTGTTTTCATTATTTATTTTAATATGCTTTGCTTTTATTTTATAACACAAGTTATATTTTTACTCATTAATTGTTTAGTTTGATTATTTATATCTTTATTTGGTTAGAGTAGTATCATGTAAAAGTTATTTATTTTCTAGAATTTTTTTGTCCAAGAAAATGATTTTCTTGTACGCTTTTACCTAAGATATATACATAATAACACCATGTAACTTTTTTTAATTATTTATGTTAATATTTTAAAATTTTAAAAAAATATACAAAGAATATATTTCATTAAAAAGTTCAATAAAAAAGCATCTAACCCAATTCAATCTAAGCCAAAACCCAAACAAGTGTATTGTGATTTTAATAGTGAGACTTTTTTGTGACACGGATTGTTAGGTACTCGAGCTTTCATTTAACAATTTCGAAATGTAGAAAATATAAAGGTGGGCCTCGTTATAACAAATCAATAAGTTCTAAAGGTAAAATGATTATAAATGTTTTTGGTACTTTAAAATGCCATAAAACATAAATTCATGATATTGTACATGCTTTACATCATATTGTGGAATAACATTTTCTATAATTACAAGATGAAGCAAGCCGGTGCAAGCATATTCCCTACACATAAAATAATTTAGTCCAGTAAAGAAGTTTTACCCTTAATTTCTCAAGTCAATTTCCCCTAAATTTAGTTTTACTATTTTATGAACTTATTATAATAGTATAATGTCTCGAACTATTTGTAATATTCTCTTTGATTAGATTAATCAATTTGTAAGCAACTAATGATAAATAGAAACTAGAAAAATAACAAGACGTGATACAATTATTAGGAATCAACAAATTTCTCTACTATCACAAAATGAATACATCTAAGGTTTCTATTATTTTTCAAAACTATTTCGATACATTAGTCTGTTTAAGTTGTATAACTACATAAGTTCCTCCACTTCACTTGCCTAAAATCCACAAAAAATAATGTACAACTTAAAATAGAATATCAATCTAGGTTAAAAGTTCCTCCTCCACTTCACCTCTCTAATATTGTCATGACCCGAAAACTTGACTCATGATGGAAACTACATGAACCCACAAGTAGGTAAGCCAACCATAGCTCAAAACAACAAGTAACGAGTCCAACGTGAAAAAACCTTAAAATAAATGGATAAAAAACATAACTGATGAATAAAAAGCATAAGAGAATAAATGACCTAAATATATACAATAATATATGATCCAATCTCATGATCTGGTGAACGATGATACAAAGCTACTAAAAATGAATAGAGATTCCAAAATAGGCTAAATAAGCACAATAAGCTAGCCAAAACTATTAACATATGGAGATGAGTCAAACTAGAATGCCATTAGCTCACCCTCGATCTCTGGATGTCCCTGTTGCTGCATAAGATCAATGTTGTTGATTATCGCTCAGATCTGCATTAGAAAAATAGATGCAGAGTGTGGCATGGGTACCAAAACAACGGGTACCTTGTAGGCATCATAGGCCAACAAATGTAGATACATAATGTAAAAAAATAAGTAAAATGGTATCTAGGAGGCAAAATAATGGACTAATCGAGATAAGCCTAACCATGCACCTCGATATTCCAACCCGCAACTGAAAGATAAAGTATAATAACTAATTATCACATAACTGGACACCATAATCCCTCAAGGTACAGTTGTGTACATGAAAGGAAAATAACTCAAATGGACCCTCATAAGCCTGATGAGTACACAAAAGAGCGAATGATATCCATAGCTAAGATTAAATACATTCCAGAACTAAAACAACTGACCCTAGACTCGAACATCAACGAAGGTACACTTAAGAAGAAAATAGAACTACTCTAAGGACTCAAACCCGACTAATAACATTACTACGAGACTTAAACCATGACTAGAAGATTGGTTAGGCCTCAAACTTGACTAAGTGACAAGCCAAGGATCGAACCATGGCAAAGAGAACGGTCATGACTTGATCCTGACTAAAGAGGTATGGAAAGTCACACATCTAAAAACATACCATTATCAGGAAAATATCTTGGAATGAACCTCAACCATGGAATCACAAATAACCCACTCCATCTCAAAACCCAAGCCAAATACAAAATAGTCCAACCAAGAAAAATACATGACAGAATCACACAAAGGGCAGAACATAGGGAGATTGTTGATGAAAATCTAATAAGGGTAGAGTTGTCATCGAGCTAAGGATTAACACTATCAAACCCAAGTTTTGCTACATCAGTCTACAAGGAGCTGGAATTGACGGAACTGATGTTAGAGTTGTGTATTCTGCACCTCATGGAATGTTACAGAATGTGCCCTTCTACACTCAAAAAAATATGGAAATGGTGGTCTTCCATACCCTGAATGCTTATTCAACTGTGAAGAGACTTAACTCTGATCATTCCTCTAAGCGTTTAACTAGGATGAAGTACTCTCTATAGGTCAAGCAAGTTGCTTGAATGGTTGAGCCTCGGGGTAATCTCGAGGTACTCTATGGAAGTATATAGTCCTAGCTCTCTTCCTCAGTTCCCACTTTCTATGAGTATCTCATAGATAATGAAACAAATCCTCTACCCTTTGGGTGAAATCCTACACCATTGCACTATCCATATCAATCTAAGTAGATAATCCTATGAATTAACGAGCCATATGAGACTCTAAATATAACACCCCGCTACCATAAAGACTTAGAATTAGAAAGAAACTGATTTTGGAAATAAACAAATTTGGAAAGTTTGACAAAGTTAAGCTAAGTATGGGTTTTTGGGTCAAATTCAAATAACCATAACTCCTATCTCAGGATGATTTAGGTGTCCTACAAGATACCGTAGGAAATATCTTTGAATTTTATTTCCAACGCCACCAATTTTTCTCAATTTCAAGTTCGTGTGAGGGAGATATGCCCATTTGAAGTAGGGCTGTCTAGATAAGTAAAGTCAAAACCGGATTTTAGAAGGGTATTATGGTCTTTTCACTATCCAATTAATTAAATTCAGTTATGGTAATTAAATTGGGGTCTAAATTGTTTTGGTTCAGTTTACGCTTCATAAAAATAAGTTAGGGTTTTGAGAGAAGATAAGAGAAGAGGAGAAGAGGAGAAGAAACATAGAATCATCACGTTCTTGAAGGTTTGCTTGTGGATTTCGCCAAGGGTTGATCCCTATGAGAGATGTGAGATCACATAGCGCTGGGTTAGTTCACCCACACGTCAATCATGATTTAATTCAGTGATATTATGTTCTTGAAAGTATAGAAATTGAGTTCTTGATGGAATTTGTTGAAGTTTCTATTGGGTTCTTGATTGTTGAAGTTGTGGAGAAGTTCTTGAGTTAAATTCATGAAATTTGATGTTGTTTTGAGTAGATGCTTGCATATTTTGATTATGTATTCGAATCTAAGTGTTTGGGAAAGGAACCAATCGAAACTAGAGGGTTTAGAGTTGAAAAATGAGCAAGAAAAATCGGTGATTTTCTGGGCAGTGGTCTGGTGCATCACACCAGCCAGAGCGCCCCACTTTGGGGTCTGAAGTTTGGGCTCTGGGGAACTGTGCCACTCAAGGCGCCCCAACCAAGGTGCTGAAGTTTTAGGTCTGGCACCCCGTGCCACTCAGAGCGCCAGGGATGCCAGGTCTTCTACCCTTTCCTACGTTTTTCCGTTTGAGTTCCCTTGAAACCTACCTATGTTTTCTAGTTGATTTCTACACTCTAAGGTACGTCTAAACAATATGAAATCATCCATAACATGAAATCATGAGCCTTGAATCCATAATTCAATTCAAGGAAAGTTAATAGTCAAGTTAAGAGAAGTTCTTAGAGTCTTTCCAATGTCTTTTGCAAGTGTTTTAACTTTGTTTTAAGACTTGAGTTTGAGTTGAGTAAATAGTAATAGAGTGAAGTTCATTTCTTCAAAATAAGTACATCAGGACTATGTATTCCCAAAGAGTAATTGTTTTCACAATTAAACAAAAAAGGAAACACCGATTTCCAACAGTGCCTTTGAGCTAGTTTTCATTAAATTGTAAATGCTGTCACAATTAAGCAAGAGAGGAAACTTTGCTTTCCAAGAGAGCCTTTGAGCAATAATCTCAAACAACAGAAAGAAGTTATGTTTTTAAACATATGAGCTAGTAATATTGTAGGAGTAATATTGAGCACCGATATGGGGGAGAGTTCAGACAACTCACAGCCCCCATAAACTGTGTAGCCATCATGGGTTGAAAAGGATAATACTTTTTAGATGAATTCTTAGTGCTTTTAGCATAGACTAGTGGATCTACTTAGTGAATTAGGTTCTATGCCCTTGGCAAGGAATAGGATGGCCCTGGCAACGTGAGTCAAAATGTTGTATCATCACATAGCTCTTAAGTGATGTTTGTCGGTTAGAGAAACCCCCACATAAGTTTTTTTTTATTCTTATATACACAGAGTTATTTGTATTTTTCTATACATACAGAGTTCATATTGTATCTTTGCATACATACATAGTTTCTATTGTATTTCTAAATACATAGAGTTGTTATCCATGTTTTAAAAGCTTTTCTTTATATTGTTTCTTATATTATAGCTTTATATTGAAATGAGTTATTGGTGGAATAGTATGAAGAAAGGTATTACTGAGTTCATTGCTAAATGCCTTAATTGTCAACAAGTTAAAGTAGAGCACCAAAGGCCCGGTAGTATGGCTCAGAACATAGAACTTCAAGAATGGAAGTGGGAGATGATCAATTGGATTTCATCACAGGTTTACCGTGGTCTCGCAAGCAGAATAATTCGATTTGGGTTATTGAAGATCGAATGACTAAATCAGCCCATTTCTTACCAGTAAATACTAACCATTCAGCAGAAGATTATGCTAAGTTATATATTCAAGAGGTAGTCAGACTTCATGGAGTTCCAATCTCCACCATTTCAGATAGAGGTGCACAATTTACTGCACAGTTTTGGAAGTCATTCTAGAAAGACTTGGGTTCAAAGGTGAACTTGATTATTGCTTTTCATCCTTAGAAAGATGGTCAAGTAGAGCATACTATTCAAACTTTAGAAGATATGTTGAGGACGTGTGTGATCGATTTCAAAGGTAATTGGGACGATTACCCACCTTTCATTCAGTTTGCTTATAACAATAGTTACCATTCTAACATCCAAATGGCTCCTTATGAAGCTCTTTATGGGAGAAGATGCAGATCTTTTATTGGATGGTTTGAAGTTGGTGAAGCTGGGTTGATAGGGCCAACTTAGTGCATCAAGCTAAAAAGTGAAGGCTATTCAAAAGAGATTGAAAACACCGCAGAGTCGTCAGAAATCCTATACTAATGTTAGGAGAAGAGACTTAGAGTTCGAAGTAGATGATTGGATTTACTTGAAAGTTTTACCCATGAAGGATGTTATGAGATTTGGCAAGAAGGGTAAACTTAGTCCCAGTTATATTTATCCTTACAAAATATCCAAGAGGATTGACAATGTAACTTACGAGTTAGAGCTACCACAAAAGTTAGCAGCGGTTCATCCCGTATTCCACATTTTTATGTTGAAGAAGTGTATGTGTGATCCTTCACTTATCATACCTACTAAAGATATTGGTATCAAGGATACCTTATCTTATGATGAGATTCCTATTCAGATTCTAGATCGCCAAGTTCGCAAGTTGAGAACTAAAGAAGTAGCATCAGTCAAAGTCATTTGGAGAAATCAGTTTGTTGAGGAAGATACTTGGGAATATGAGGATGATATGAAGAAGCGATACCCACATCTTTTCGAATCTGGAGAAGTTCCAAATTAAGGTACTAATCCTTTTCTTCGCTTTTATTTTAAGTTGGCATGTTGTATTTAGATTTTTGCTTGTTGGGTGTTTGAGCTAGGTGTTAGATGTTACGCCTTAGCCTACTAAGAGTAATCTCATTCGAGGACAAATGTTCCCAAGGGGGAGATATTGTAACACCCCGCTACTAGAAAGATTTAGAATTAGAAAGAAACCATTTTTCGAAAATAATCAAATTTGGAAAGTTTGACAAAGTTAAGCTAAGTATGAGTTTTGGGTAAACTTCAAACGACCATTACTCCTAGATAAAGATGAGTTATGTCTGTTAAAAGATACCGTATAAAATATCTTTGAATTTTCTTTCCAATGCCACAGAGTTTGCTCAATTTTGAGTTCGTATGAGGGAGATATGGCTATTTGAAGTCGGGCTGTCTAGATAAGTAAAGTCAAAACCAGATTTTAGAACGGTATTATGGTCTTTTCACTACCCAATTAATTGAATTCGTTTTTGTTAATTAAGTTGGGGTCTAAACTGATTTGGTTTAGTTTACGCTTCATAAAATAAATTAGGGTTTTGAGAGAAGAGAGGAGAAGAGAACAGGAGAAAAAAGGAGAAGAAGCTTAGAATCGTCACGTTCTTGAAGGTTTGCTTGTGGATTTCACCAAGGGTTGCTCCTTACGAGGCATGTGAGATCACATAGCGTTGGGTTAGTTAACCAACGCGCCAATCATGATTTAATTCAGCGATATTATGTTCTTGATAGTATAGAAATTGAGTTCTTGATGAATATTGTTGAAGTTTCTATTGGTTTCTTAATTGTTGAAGTTGTTGAGAAGTTCTTGGGTTAAATTCATGATATTTGATGTTGTTTTGAGTAGATTCTTGCATATTTTGGTTATATATTCGAATCTAAGTGTTTGGGAAAGGAACCAATCGAAATTAGAGGGTATAGAGTTGATAAACGAGCAAGAAAAATTGGGGATTTTATGGTCAGGGGTCTGGGGTGCTACGCCAGCAAGAGCGCCCCACTTTGGGGTCTGAAGTTTGGGCTCTGGGGCGCCTTGCCACTCAGAGTACCCCAACCCAAGCGCTGAAGTTTTGGGTCTGGTGCCCCGGCCACTCAGAGTGCCAGGGATGCCAGGTCTTCTACCCTTTCCCACTTCTTTCCATTTGAGTTCCCTTGAAATGTACCTATGGTTTCTAGTTGATTTATACACTCTAAGGTACGTCTTAATAACATGGAATCATTCATAACATGAGATCATCAGCCTTGAATCCATAATTCAATTGAAGGAAAGTTAAGACTCAAGTCAAGAGAAGTTCTTAGAGTCTTTCCAAAGTCTTTCGCAAAAGTTTTAACTTTATTTTAAGACTTGAGTTTTGAGTTGAGTAAAGAGTAAAAGAGTGAAGTTCATTTATTCAAAAGAAGTATATCAGGACTATGTATTCCCAAAGAGTAATTGTTTTCATAATTAAACAAGAAAGGAAACACTGATTTCCAATAGAGCCTTTGAGCTAGTTTTGAGTAAAGAGTAAATGCTTTCACAATTAAGAAAGAGAGGAAACTTTGTTTTACAAGAGAGTCTTTGAGCTGAGGTTATGAGCAATAATCTCAAACCACAGAAAGAAGTTATGTTTTTAAACATATGAACTAGTAATATTTTGGGAGTAGTATTGAGCACCGATATGGGGGAGAGTTCATACAACTCACATCATCCATAAACCATGTATCCATCATGGGTTGAAAAGGGCCATACTTTTTAGATGATTCCTTAGTGCTTTTAGCATAGACTAGTGGATCCACTTAGTGAGTTAGGTTCTATGCCCTTGGCATGGTATAGGACGGCCCTAGCAGCGTGAGGTAAAATGTTGTATCATCACATAGCTTTTAAGTGATGGTTGTCGGTTAGAGAAACTCCCATAAACATATTTTAGTATTCTTATATACATCAAGTTATTTGTTGTTTTATATACACATAGAGTTCATATTGTATATTTGCATACATACAAAGTTTCTATTGTATTTCTAAATACACAGAGTTATTATCCATGATTTGAAAGCTTTTCTTTATATTGCATTTATATTATTGCTTTGTATTGAAATGAGTTAAGTTGGGTTGAGTTGAGCCCATGTATGTTCTTTCAATGCCTTTCAAGCTTATGCCTTATTTTAGAATTCCCCTCGCATGCTTGTACATTCAATGTACTAACGCCATTTGGCCTGCATCATTGTTATGATGCAGATACAGGTAACCAGGATCAATATCCAGTGCTTCTTTGATTCTAGTTGAACTTCAGAGTTGTTGGTGAGCCTCCTTGCTTTTGGAGGACCCCTTTTTACTACTTTATAGTTAGTCCACTAGGATGTCGTGGGTCTTGTCCAGACATCCATATCAGTTGTTAGAGGCTTCATAGACAGTTAGTTTGATGTTAGTTCTCGAGTCTTTCTATTTTAGTTATGCTTAAGTCTTGAGTTTCCACTTTGGCCAGCGAATGTTTAATTATAATACATTCTCAATTATCTTTGAGCTTTCAGTTTACTTTTAAAGTACATTTATGTTTGAGTAAAGTATTTCGCTAAGAGTTAAGCCAGGCTAAGGATTCACTTAGGGCTAGCAATGGTTCTCGAGTGTAGTCCCGCCCATGGTGTAGGCTCGGGGCGTGAGACTAAAGCTGGAACAAATTGATACACTCTATCCTCTATTGACTGCACAATATTGGGAGCATACCTAACAAAGTAATTAAACCTGAGGCTATACTCATGCATACTCATACTGCCCTACTGAAAATATAGGAAAAACTCAGCTTGGGCATGTGAAAGGTCATGTGGTAGATAATAATCTCTAAAGGCCTTGGAGAAATCCTTCAATTTAGAAGGAGATGCTTAGCTCCCTTGGATTTAGCCCATGCGTCATACAATAATAGAGGTACATCATGTAGCCTAAAAATTATTTACTCTACTCCCTTTGTAACTGTAGCTCGCATCACCTTCAACACTCTATAAGTCTGATCAATAAAATTATGGGTGTCCTTATTAGGAAAAGATCTGGTGAAAAGTAGAAGACTCAAGCTCAGAAACTAACATACTCTGGAACACTCACCCACATATTCTCTAGGTCCTTCCACTACTTCCAATTGTTGTTCCTATGTAGCAGTTATACGAGCTATCAATTTAATAGCTCACTCAATACATTGTCCCTCTAGGCTACCAGAGGTGTGATAGGTGTAAGAGGGTCAACAACTCTTTCACCTTCATGTATCAATCGGGCTTGGGGAGTTCGATGTAAGCCTAATCTAACTCTAGTTGAAGCTTGAGGGGCTGTAATGCCTGGAGCAGGAAACTCACTCTGAGCCTTTATCTATCTCCCTATTCATCTAAAGGGTGTTGTTGTTTTGGAACTGCAAACTTCAAGTCTAACTCGGGTGCTTTTGAAATCTGAAAGGTTTAAACTTTCCATGAATCCTAGTTCCTTTTATTTTGTTAACTTCTTGTTGCTATTTATTTTATTCGGAATGAAAAATACAAAAAGATGTTTTTAATTTGTGTTTGAATTACACTCTTTTTTAGACCATGACTTATAGCAAGATATGACACTAACAAGCTAGGGTGGAAAGCATCCTCCTACAAGGGTAAAGGAAAAAATAAGGGGTTCTCAAGCTTCCGGTGATAAAGATAAGAGTGTAAAATTATATATTGATGGTATGAAGAAATATTACACCCTATACAAAGCTACATGGACATTTATGTCGTAGAATTTTTTTTATATGATAAAGTTTGAAGATGTGTATCCTTGCACAGTCGAATAGTACTGGGATAGAGATCGGTTCCCCTTAGATGACTTACAAGGAGCTTATTACCCCGAGGAGGATTTTGAGTTTTATGCGCCATACCAAGATAGATAAGAAGCATTTATCATTGACGGAGAAATACTATTTTCTCTCAGCTTTGATTCTAAATTAGCTTTAACGGGAATTGTTCCACCTAGATCACTTAATTTACTAATTTTGAGATACTAGAGGCATTTGGAATGTGCTAATTTTTACTTGACTAGCCGGCGCATCGAGGCCTTTTCTTGCATGATTTTTTCTACTCGTGATCTTCTACATAGTTTCCTACACTTTTGGCTACAACTTGACACCCCTAGGAGTTTAATCTGTTGTAATATGTTCAACCTCTTTAATCTTTAGTTGGGTAGCCCCTATTGATTGATCATTACCTATTTGCAGGTTAGATTCCTTATCTTATCATCTTCGCAGTCGACAAACCCTTTGGGAATTTACTCTTTAGCTGGGCGGCCCTTACTAATACCCCTGGGAGTTTACGCTTATGCCGGGCAGCCCCTATTGGTTTCTAATGGGTACAAATATTTACTGGTGACTGCATACTCTAGATTCATATGCATTGCCTATCACAAGTATACTTGTTTGTTGATTGTACTCTTCGATTTATGGTAGGGTTGAGTTACTGTTTTGACTATATTCTTTTCTTTGTTGTTATTTATCTGATAGCGGATAGGCTTTGTTTTTAGAACTGTAGTTGTTAGTCCTCTTAACCCTGTGTAGTTTTCTCTAAATCTTAGTTCCTTGCCAGTAGGTTGTTGGCTTGCGTTCTAGGTATATTCTTGACTACACTTCTTATTCTTTGCATCATTTTCTATTCCTTATTGCTTGTCTTCCTTAGTATCTCATGTTTAGTTACTTATTCGATGCATTCCTTATTCCCTTTTTATGCTTGTTTTATCTTTTGAGCTAATTTGGCCTATACCTACTGAATTCTATTTTTGTACTCATACTACACTTCTTCTCCCTGCAGCTTATAATTTGGACTATCGTCAGTGGTGTTCAAATACTAGGGTGAGCTCCTACAATTCAGAGTTGCCGGTTTCAATCTTTTTAGGCTAGGATTAGTCTTTATATTATATTCAGAGACAACCTATAGTTACTTTTTATTTGTAAAATCCTTGTACTCTTTATTTTGTTTAGATGCTCGATTACCGAGTAATGCCAAGTTTAGGGATGGTTCCTTCTGTTGCATTTATATTGATTACCCTTTTTCTATTTCGTTATCAGTTTTGTGCTTGTTGTTGTTGACTTCCACTTGGTAGTCCGTTGTTTATAGCTCCAGATTCAGGGGTAGGCTTACCTTTTTGTGTGGAGTAGTAGGTGCCATCATGACCTGAGAAATTAGGTCGTTATAGTTTTGTATTAGAGCTGTAGGTTTACATGAATCATATGTATTGAAGCAAATGCATGGTAGTGTTGGATCATTGTAGAGACGTCTATATATTATCTTCGGGAGTCTATACGACATTCTAAGGAAATTGTATTCTTTACTCTTCATTGTGTGCCTTAATTTTGGTTAACCTCCAAAACTACTTCTTTAAAATCTACTATCTCCTTGATAGAGAGCACGAGGTATTTGATGGACGTGGATGTAACATCATCACATTTCACGATAAATTTAGCACATGTTCAGGTTAGAGGGCCTCAAGTGGGCACGTACCTTGAGGTCGAAGGCATTCTACAATATTTATAGAGCATTTGGTAGCCCTGGTTCTGACAGGGTCATACACAACCTCGACTACTCGAGATTCAGTATAAGGAGGTCTGTGCTTCTTCAAGGGGATACTTAAGACATGTGCGGTTCTTGGTGCAATGGGTGCTTCTCAGAGTAGAGTTGGGTTTACTAGTCCCCAATAGGGTTCGTCGTCCGTTTCTGACTATATGTTGGAATTTCTTGAGTGGGCCAGGCTTAGTCCCACATTATTTACTACAAATAGGGAGATTAGTCAGGGGATCAACTGAGGGTTGGCCTTCGAATTTCGATTGGTGTTAGAGTATCTAATAAAAGTGGGGTCTATTTTTCCTAAGTTATTGGTAATGTAATAGTTATGGAGCAGGCATGCCTTGAGACTTAAAGAGATAGGGGTAAGATGCATCGCCCTTTGTTCCATGGTGACAACATTCCACTTTGAGGTGGGTATCAATTTATTGAGGGTCATCTTCCTTCTTGACCTATCAAGCCTATTAGGGTAGCATTTCAGGTTCTAGGGGGTTTTGAGGTAGTTCATGGTACGTAAAATAAGTAGATTTCAGGATTAATTTATCATGATAGTCATTCTTGACCTTGAGGTGTTGGGTTTCATGTTACTTAGAAGGGTCTTCACAATAAGTTTCCCTTGGTGACATTTGTTATGAGTGTCACGAGGTAGGCCACTATGTCAGAGATTGTCGCAGGCCCAGTGAAGATAGTTAGGGGTGGTTCTAAGTATTGCAGAGGTAGGCAAGGCAGCTCATCATGTTCTTCACGCAGGGCTTTAGAATACATAGCTTGCTATGATTGTGAAGGGTTTGACCATTCTCTGAGAGAGTGCCCAGGTGGGGGTTTCTTTTCTAGACATCGTAAACATCTTATATTCTAAAAGCAAGGTTGGTCAGATCTTGTTGTACCTTTGGGGAACTTGGCTATCAGTCTAAATCTTGTCCTTGGAATGGGACCATAATAAGAGGTATTCAGTTTGGACATTTTTTGTGGGTTGATAAAACCTTCAGTTAGAGGTGGCACTATTTGTTTTTCCAGGTTCTACTTTAAGTGCTCCTGTTGAGATTGGGCATAATCCATTATATGATTCTATAAGCGGACTAGAGGCCGAGGCTCCAGGAATCCCTTCTTTGGATGCAATTTTGTGGCTTCATACCATTGTTCTTATTTTTGTGTTTTTTTGGATTTTCATGCATATTCATGTTTCTTTGAGTTGTTATCTATTGTTTGTGTGTTATGGCAGCTTTATTTGAGGATTATGTATATGATTTAGCTCATGTAGATTATTTTTGTAAAGAGTGGATGGACTAGGTCGTATATTTTCTATTGAGACTAGTTGTTCTGTAGCTCCGCATGTCTTTCCATTGATGGTTTTTATTATGGTGGTAGTTTTGGGATATTCAGTTTCCCTTTTCCCCACCATTTTTTTACCTCCCCTGATTTGAGAAAGACCAAAAATGCAAAATTTCAAAAGTTACAGGTGCCACCGACGAGGCCAACCCACGACCCGTGGTCTGAACCATGGACCGTAGGTAAGGTCCGTGGCTGGCCACACAATAATTCTGGAAAACCCCGACCTACGCCAGGACCTACAAAGAGTAGCTGGGACCACGGTCCGTTGTCCAAGGTCATGGATTGTGGTCCTCAATACCCAGTCCCAGACACCAAATGATGAGATGACAGGACCAACCATAGGTCCATCCACGGTCCTTTGGTCATGCTCGTCGTTGGCCCCGATAGCCTTTTAGTTAGGGGTCGTTTGGTCTTTTCCCCTATGCGTTGGACACCTAAACTACGTCGTTTAACCCTAAACAATGTAGTTTTGGTCAGTTTAACCCTAGTACCTTAATCAGATCTTTACCTAATCGATTATTCTCCAAAATCAATCAATATTTCGAATTTAAGAGGCGACCAAACCTTTCCAAGAACGCAACGAATCTTCTTCAGTACTAGCCCTAAAATTGAAAGATTCCTTCGTGAAATTCGTCACCAGGTATGTGGGATTTCACTAGTGGGTTCCTTCCATCCACTAGGTCCCTAGAATTCAGTGAGATTCTTGATTCCCTATATCTTGTTAAAACCTAGGAAAATTGTTGTGAATTAATGAGTCCGAGTTTTGCACTCATTTAGAGATTTGTTTAGATAGGTTTAGTGTCCTCATATGCCTAAATTGTGCTATGAACTGATAAGAAATCCTTGCTTTTTAGGTATATGGGTGGACAAACAAAGAAAGGACATTAATAGGAAAAAAGGACAACACGAGCTGAAAAAGAGATAGGAAAGCAAGCCTGAAGATCACCGAGAGAACTCGGCAGATTGCCAAGTCACCCTCTTATTGCCTAAATTTATAATACACTGAGCGTGGAACAAGAAGAACTTAGGCGAACTACATCCTCGATCGGCGACTCACCGACTGCATCGGCAAAGGGAAACCATGTCGCTAAAAGAACTGAATTAGATCAAGGTGAGTTCAGACTGGTGGGCTAAAGACCAAAAACCTCATCGCAGAAGTGATCGGCGATACCGATCTGGATCGCCTAAAATTACAGTGCTTAAAGGAAAGAAATGTGAAGAAGGAAGGTGAGAGAAAAGGATGATCGGCGAGTCACCGAATGGTCGGCGAAACCCGACTTTCCTTACCGATCGGCCCAAAAATCCAGCCCTCAAATTAGTATAAATTGATTTTCGGAAGAGAGAGAAAGCATTCAGAAATTGTGATGAACAAAAAGTTAGAGAGCAAAAACACTGCTATTGTTGATTTCAAGTACTTTTAGCAAGGTTTTGCAATTGGGTTTTGTAATAGAGAAGATACTATTCGTTTTTGAGTTTTGAATTTCATTTTACCGAGCTATGGAAAACGTGGCAGGTATTGAATTTCATCTTTTTACTGTGATTGGCTAAACTCTAACCTTGGGGGTTTGACAATGTGACCAACTGCTGTGTTTGGCTTAATGGGTGTTATCAATTAGTAAATTGTGGTGTTAATTTGAAGTGGGTCTGAGTTATTATTGTGGTTTAACTTCATTATTGCATGTCTAGTGTGATATACCTATGAGTTTTGTGCTTGCTTGAGAGAGAAGTATAGAACTAAAGTAGTAATTTGGCATCCTTAGTAGTGGGTCATGATTGTTTCAGCTTGAGAAAGTGAAGCTTGAGATTCAGCCTTTGTATCTAGCTCGAGAGTGTAGATTTGATGAGAAAAGTGGGCTGATCACCTTATGGATAGTGTTGAAGTTTGAGTGAATTCAGTGGAAATAAGGTAATTGTTCGAGAGAAAATTTCCTTACTTATAGTCTATTCTACCCACGACAAATTAACTTTATTGGTAATGATGCACACCCGTTAAGTCAAGCTCGGTAGTTGGTTAGTCAATCCCCCAAGTCTTCTCTCGTTATTTGATTGTACCTTGTGGTTTGTTGAAGTTGGTTGGTAACAACATTCTGGATTTTGACTTCTAGACTTTTAAGTGTGGTGTTTGCTCAACTGAAAAGGTCACCGTCATACTTTCATAGTTGAACTCAAAAGAAAGCTACTCTCTGTGGGATCGACCCCAACTCATCTAGTTGGGTTTATACTGATTTACGATCGTTGACACTTAGGACCGGATGTAGTGTCTTTGAAACTTCAATCAAAATGGCGCCGCTGCCGGGGAGTAGTGTTGTTTAGAGTTCCTTTATTGAAGTTACAATTGTGAGTTTGTCAGCTGTAGTTAAATCAGTTTAGACTGCATTGTGTTAGTATTGGTTGAGCTGAATATAAATAAGGATGAATGAGAAAGAGGTGAATAGTAGCATGGCAGGCCACCGAGATGGCATTGAGGATATTAATAGTGCGTCAACCCAACACAATCGGGAGAAATGGGTACAATTTGCCTACCAGCAACTGATAAGAATGCAATATTTGAGGTCACAAGAAGAACTGTTCATCTCCTCCAAATGAAGGGACTTTTTGGTGGGCTGGCTCATGAAGATCTGCATGATCATGTGAGGAATTTCATAGATTTGTGCAGCCCGCTGTCATTTAAGAATGTGCCACAAGAATCAGTCCGGTTTAGACTATTTCCACTATCTTTGACGAGGGAGGCTAGCATGTGGTTGACCGAGCTACCAAAGAATTCTATCATTCGTGAGATGAGCTCATCACGACATTTAATGCAAGATTCTTCCCTCCGTCGAGGATGATGAAACTCAGGGATAACATTCAAGGTTTTGAGCTATTGGAGGGTGAACCTATCCATGAAACGTGGTTGAGGTTCAAGAAACTCCTACATCAATGCCCAACTCACGAGCTACCAAATGATTTGCTACTTCAATATTTTTACCGGAGTCTTGATTAGGTTAATAAAGGAGTGGCTGATCAATTGGTTCGAGGGGGAATAATGTTTAGAGTTGAGGAGGGTTCTTCCTCATGTTATTTAAAGCCGGGGGAGAATAAAGGTTGGAATTCCAAAAGATACGAGGAGGGTTTTCACCCATGCTATTTACAGCAAGGTGGGAATCAATATTGGAATTATAATAAAAGGGATGAGCAAATAAGGTACTACCAGGAATGGGCCGAGCAAAGTGATTCTTGGAGAAGAGAGAATGGCCGTGAAGAAGACCACACTCAATCGAGTGAGAGTCCGAAGTCAAAAGGCAGTACAAGTAGTCCCCGAGTGAATGACTTACTATCACGTATCATTGACAAAGTGGAAGGTTCAGATGATTTGTTACAAGGGATGAAAGCCAATTTGTCGTCATTGAACAATAGAGTGAACTCTTATGCAGATGCAATCAAGATTCTTGAGGATCAGTTGAGTTTACTTTCAGCACAATTGGACCAAAATATGACGAGGGAAAATATGGACAGAGGTCTAGCTGTGGTTACTCATAGTGGTAAAGTAGCTGTGGTGATGTGACAGGCAATAGTGAAGCTCAAGTGCATGAAGAAGAGAAGGGAATGGAAGAAGAAGAAATACCTATCCATTAAAGCATTGCCAAAGGGTCACAAAAAGATATGGAAAAACAATATCCAATCCCAAAACCTACGCAGCCTCTACCCAAAATATCTCCTCCATTTCTCCAATGCCTCAAGAAGAAGAATGAGGATGAGAAGTTTAAGAAGTTCCTGTCGGTGTTCAAGACATTATCGATTAATCTCCCTCTAGTGAAGGCATTGTTGGAAATGCCGGGTTGTGCCAAGTTTATGAAGGAGTTAGTCACAAAAGAAAACAAGCTTGGACTTTGAAACCATTGAAGTTTCTCATAGTTATAGTGCAATTTTGACAAATGAGATGATAAAAAAGAAAGAGGACCCCAGAGCTTTCACCATTCCTTGCACCATCGGCATGCTCCAATTTTACAAGGCCCTATTTGATTTTGGAGGAAGCATCAACCTAATGCCGTACGCAATTTACAAACAACTTGGGTTGGGTGAACCTAAAGCCATGATAATGAGACTCTTAATGGCAGACATATCAATTAAACACCCCGTGGGGATACTATATGACATCTTGGTAAGGTTTGACCGATTCATTTTCCTGGCTGACTTTGTCATCCTTGACTGCGAAATTGATACTGAAATTCCCATTATTCTAGGAAGACCATTCTTAGCAACGGGGATGCATTGGTGGATTTTAAAAGTGGGGAATTCAAATTTTGGGTGAATAAGGATGAAGTGATCTTTAATGCATGTAAGTCAATGAAACACCCAAGAGATATTCACGTGGTTTCTACTATTGATGTTATTGATGAGGCGGTGGCTAGTGTGAGCCATTTGATGTGTATGAGTGAACCGCTTGAAGCCGTACTTGCCAACTATGATGCGTTTGAAGTCCAAGGCTATGAAGAGGTAGTAGCTGCTATTTTGGGTTTGGGAGTATATTCCAAGACCACATTGAAGCTGGACATTGATTTGAAAAACTGGGAAAGTCCTCCTGAAAAGCCATCAACGGAAGAGCCACCGAAGCTTGTGCTGAAAGTTCTTCCTCCCCATCTCCGATATGCTTTATTGGGAGCGAATAGCACAATACCCATAATCATTGCAGCTGATTTGCTCGAATGACAAGTAAAATTGCTCCTAGAGGTGTTGAGAAGATATATCAAAGCTATAGAGTGGACTATCGCTAACATAGTGGGTATTGCTCTCGCCATTTGTACCCACAAGATTCAGCTTGATAGTGGATGTAAACCGAGTGTTGAACATCAGAGGAGATTAAACCCACCGATGCAAGAGGTAGTAAGAAATTGAGATAATCAGGTGGTTGGATGGAGGTGTGATCTACCCTATTGCGGATAGAAAATGGGTAAGTCTGATACAATGTGTACCGAAAAAGGGAGGCATCAAGGTAGTCCCAAATGACAAAGGGGAGCTTGTGTCTATGAAACCGGTAACCAAATGGCGAGTATGTATGGATTACCGAAAGTTAAACTCATGGACCTGAAAAGATCATTTCCCCATGCCTTTCATGGATCAAATGCTTGATCGACTATCAGAAAGAGGATGGTATTGCCTTTTGGATGGTTACTCTGGTTATAATCAAATCTTCATCACTCCAGAAGACCAAGAAAAAACTACCTTCACCTGCCCATATGGAACCTTTGCATTCAAGTGGATGCCATTCGGGTTGTGTAATGCTCCGGCAATATTTCAACGTTGCTTGCTTTCTATTTTCGCTGACATGGTGGAGGATTCAATGGAAGTCTTCATGGATGACTTCTCGGTTGTAGGTGACACTTTGAAGCGTGTTTAGCACACGTGGGACAAGTTCTCCAAAGATGTGTGGAGACCAATTAGGGTCTTAACTGGGAAAAATGTCACTTCGTGGTTAAGGAAGGGATAGTTGTTGTTCACAAAGTGTCACAAAAAGGGCTGGAGGTTGATAAAGCAATGATTGAAGTGATCGAGAAGTTACCATCACCAATTTCTTTGAAGGGTATTCGTAGCTTCTTGGGGCATGCTGGTTTTTACCTGAGGTTAATCAAGGACTTTTCAAAAATTGCACACCCTCTATGCAAACACTTGGAGAAGGAGGTGAAGTTTAACTTTGATGATGCGTGCATGGTGGCCTTTAAGTGCTTGAAAGAAAAATTGATCTCCACTCCGGTTATCATTAGTCCCGATTGGTCTGAACCCTTCGAAGTTATGTGTGATGCAAGTGGCATGGCATTAGGCATCGTGTTGGGGCAGAAACCCAACAAACTATTTCACCCCATTTACTACGCAAGTAAAACTCTAAATGGTGCTCAAAGTAACTACACAGTGACAGAACAACAATTACTTGCAGTAGTATATGCGTTTAAGAAATTTCGGGCCTACTTGCTAGGCACTAGAGAGGTTGTTCACACTGACCATGTTGCACTACGTTATTTGATGGCAAAGAAGGATGCTAAGCCAAGATTGATAAGGTGGGTGCTATTGTTACAAGAATTTGACTTTGAAGTCTAAGATAGAAGAGGCTGTGAAAATTTTGTGGCTGACCACTTATCGAGATTGGAAGGCAAGGAAAATGAAATACTGGAGGTAGACATAAATGATGCCTTTCCCGATGAATAGGTATTTACAATAGCTTTCCAACAAACTCCTTGGTATGGTTATTTTGCTAACTATATAGTGTGTGGGCTGATACCGGAAGAACTAAACTTCTATAAAAAAAAGATTTTTGTTCGATGTCAAGAAATACTTTTGGGATGAACCATACTTGTTCAGAGAGTGCGTAGATCATATCATTAGGAGATGTGTTCCGGAAGAAGAATTCTATGATATTCTCCACGCTTGTCATTCTTCATCGGTTGGGGGTAATCATGTTGGAGTGCACATGGTTGCTAAGATCCTCCAAAGTGGTTACTACTGGCCATCCCTTTACAAGGACGCTCATGAGTTTTCTAAGAAATGTACCCAATGTCAAAGACAAGGTGGAGCATCCAGAAGACATGAGCTTCCTCTCAAACCGATTTTGGAAGTTGAGTTATTTGATGTTTGGGGAATCGATTTCATCGGTCCATTTGTGAGTTCATTTGGAAACAAGTACATCTTGGTGGCGGTAGACTATGTTGCGAAGTGGGTGGAAGCTGTAGCGTTGCCAATCAACGAAGGGAGAAGTTTTGTTCAGTTCCTAAAATGCTACATCTTTGCTAGGTTTGGCACTCCTCGAGCTATCATTAATGATGGTGGGTCCCACTTTTGCAATAGGCTTTTTACATCAGCATTGAGCAAATATGAGGTGAAGCATTAAGTAGTAACGCCATATCATCCTCAGATAAGTGGCCAAGTGGAAGTTTCAAATAGAGAGATCAAAAATATTTTGGGTAAGACCGTATTTGCAAAAAGGACTAATTTGTCTAGAAAACTAGATGATGCTCTGTAGGTATATCGCACTGCCTACAAGACACCAATCGATATGTCTCCTTATCAGCTAGTCTTTGGGAAATCTTTCCATTTACCAATTGAATTGGAGTACAAAGCATTATGGGCATTAAAGGCTCTGAATCTGGACTGGGAAAGAACTTCAAAAGGAAGAGTAGATCAACTCAATGAGTTGGATGAATTCACGGTTAAGGCCTATGAGAGTTCTTGTCACGACCTAGGGGTACCCCCTAGATGTAACACGGCGTACTTGATCCCGAAGGGGTCTCATACAAGTTCTTATCACAATCATAAACATAAAGTCATAGAAATGATGCGGAATTAAAAATATTGTTTACAATCGAAGTCTTTCATAAATCATAAATAAAAGTCTGAACATTGTCTCCATCAGCCATCTAGTACAATTGAAGTCTTAAAATAGGGTCACAACCCTTACAATCGAAAACTGAAAGTCTAATACATTTGAAAGGAAAGTAACATCAACATAATACTCGTCCTCGGATCCATGAGGACTCACCATAAGCTTTGGGGAAAAGACTATTAAAACTTGTATCAAGAGAAGGACACTTCAATTGCCGGAACCTACACTTTGTTGAAAAATGTAGAACAAATACGGGTAAGTACAAAAATGCACTAAGTATGATAGCCATGCATAAAAAAAATCATTGAAAACATGAAAAAAGGGACATTTTAGTTATAAAGCATGCATTTGCTAAGTTTGAGAACCATCATACACTTCTAGTGTAAAACGCAAGTCACAAGCATATTCTTCATATAAATCATTATAACATAATGGAACCATTTCTTAGGTAACCCTAAGTCCTACTTGTGCAATGCGTGAATGACATCCCATAATACCACCAACACTAAGTATTCCTTTTGGACCACCATAGTCCTACATATCATTCTTAACCTCATCATAGTTAATACTCATAGATAAGGAAACTTTCATGTTCATTAACTCACATTAAGGAAAGTCAATCATAGCAACAATCCAATTAACATTCATAATTCATAAGTCATCATAGCATAAGAGAACCACACTACAACCCCTTTCAAAGTCCACCTGTACTATGCATGAATGAAGTCCCATACCCCCATTCACACTAAGTAGAGCTCCTTGAGAAGTCATAAGTGATAGCCCATGTTCCTTGTTCTTATCACAGTTTGTATTCTTGTCATATACGTAAAATAGCCATAACCGGCATAGTCCATGTGAGCTACATGGAATCCAGTGTCATGTCCCACACCGAAAAAAGATGTCCTACTTGCGTAAGGTAGAACTAAATGCATTAGGTTTTAGGTGGACCCACTAGCTAAAAGCCTATGTGGGCACATAGTTACGGGATAGGGAGATTGCTTCTGGAAACCCGGCCTGTTGTATTGACGGGGGAGCTTTTAACTCATGAGGTTAACTTTAGAAACCCGGCCTATTGTATTGACGGGAGAGTCTCTACCTCATATTCCATATCCACTCGGTGCTAAGCATAATTCCCTTTAAGTTCATGTTAAGTTTTTACTTAAGTTCATGTTTATGGAAGAATGCCCTAGCACTCAAACAAACATGGTATCATGGTAGATCATAGATTCAATAGGTGAGAATGGCCTTACAAACTAAAATCATCATTATATGAGTAAACCTTTCACATCATATTCATAGTGTGTTCATGAGAATAGCCTTTCAATCAACACACCTAGATAATCATATTCATAAATACTTTATGCACGTTCGTGTGTAAGGATATAGGGAAGAAGGATCTTTCAATGAATACCACAATTTACACTATAGCCATAGGATCTTCATACTGATAGTAAATCTTGTAGCACATGCACAATTCTCATAAACTGCTCTTCAAGGGTCATTGATCTTGATTCATCAATATCTCTAGAATTACTTCATTGAACATGTATAATAACCTAATTGAAATAATCAATTCATCACATTCATAATAGTATAGCATTGTACTAGTCATTGACCCAAAATCATACTTTGAGATCCAATTTTGGAAAATAGGGAAATTCTTGGATTCATGGGGGACTTTATCATAAAACCACCATAAAACAGCAATTCAATTATAATATAAGACAATTAAATCATTGAAATCATTTTTAAGAAGAACCCATGACTTAGATTGAAAACCCTAGGTTTTGGAGAATTACCTACTTTGAAATTGAGAGTTTGAGGGCTTCATGGAAGAAAGCTAACCATGAATCAAGAGTACCATACCTTGATTGAATATTTCCTCACAAATTTGAGTAGGGAAGATGAGTTCTTGAGCCCTAATCTTCAAGTTCTTCTTCTTCTTCAATGGAGGTTTTAGAGAGAGAAATATTGTGAGGAAGATGAAGTTCTTGGGTTTTCTTTTTGATTCTATAAAAGTTACTTAATTGGGGGAAACTTGAGTCTAAAAAGCTTTTATGCTTATTAGGAAAAGAGTAAAATAATGTGGGTTCAATTTTGGAAGAATAAATGAAGACCCTAAGGCTTGAATTTAAAATCAGCCTATAAGCACGTTTTAGCTCACCTAATGCACACCTTAGCTCGCCAAGGGCACTAGGCGACACACCTATTGGTCCCTTGACTTGCATAAATTTCCAGAATGCTCCATTATGGAGCATCTCTCATGTGCGATGTGGAGGGCCTTTGGCGATGCGCCAAGTTGGCCAGCCCCGACCTAGGTGGCCTAATATTCCAGTAGCTAGGCCGAGGGGGGGGGGGGCTTCCCACTAGGCGAGGGAGGTCCATTTAGCTAGTCGCCAATGGACTTGGGTGATGTTGATGCCGTATCGCCGAATGGTCCAAAGAAAAAAAATGTTTTCCTTCACTTTTCTTAGGTGATTTAGGCCCTTGCCCTCTCTCTAGACTCTTACCCTATTCATTTGAGCTCTAGTTAAGCCTACACATTTCTGGAGTGTTACATTATCTCCGCCTTGGGAACATTCATCCTCGAAAGATGATCTAGGCACCTTAAGGAAGTAAAGACTCAAGACTAGCAGCCCATCATGCATGCAACATAAAAATAATGCATGATTCAAGGGAGGAAACATCAACTCCATCTCAATTACCATCAATCCAACATAAGGAAGTAGGAACTGCATCTACCAACCCAAAATGCATGAAATTCAACATTTCTCATGTTCATAGGAGGAACTACCTTCTCCAACACAACATTATGGATCCAATATGCCATGTCATAAAACACTAACGCATGTTCATCAATTCATCCCATGAAGTCAAATAGGCAACATCATACCAAAATGCACAACAACATCTGGAATACATAATTCATGGAACTTATTTTATTACTAAATTTGAATTATTTTCAAGAACATGCATAACATAAGGAAATCATGGAAAAACACATATATCATACATGACTCCCAAAACTAGGAACTCAAGAAGAACTACTTACCTCAAGCTTGAGTAGGAGTAGAAGGAAAAAAAATGATGATAACGGGAATTCATATCGGCCTCGGCCTCCCATGTAGCACCCTCAACTAAATAATTCCTCCATAGAACCTTCATGGAAGCTATTTCCTTATTTCTCAACCTTTTAACTTGTCGGTCCAAAATTTCGACTGGAACTTCCTCATAGGAAAGGCTCTCATCAACCCCCAATCCTTCTAAGGAGATAATGGCTACCGGGTCAACTATGCACTTCTTAAGCATGGAAACATGACAAACCGGGTGAGCAGGAGCTAATTCATTCGGTAAGTCTAACTCATATGCAACTTTCCCAGCATGTCTCAAGATTTGATATGGGCCCACAAACCGGGGACTAAGCTTCCCCTTTTTTCCAAACCTCATCACACCTTTCATAGGTGAGATTTTCAAGTAGACCCAATCATTAACTTCAAATTCTAAATCCCTTCTTCTGACATTGGCATAATACTTTTGCCGACTTTGAGCCGTTCTCAGCCTCTCTTTAATAAGTCAAACTTTCTCAATGGCCTCATAAACTAATTGAGGACCAGTAAGAGCAACTTTACCTACTTCAAACTAGCCAACCGGAGACCTACATCTCCTACCATACAAAGCTTCAAAGGAGCCATGGCAATGTTTGAGTGGTAACTATTATTGTAGGCAGAATCTATTAATGGTAAATGGTCATCCCAATTACCCTTGAAGTCTATTACACATTCTCTCAAGATATCCTCCAAGGTTTGGATGGTACGTTCCGCTTGCCTATTGGTTTTGTTATGCTAAGCCATGCTAAGCTTAACTTTAGTACCAAGCCCTTTTTGGAATGACTTCCAAAAGTGTGTAGTAAATTGAGTACCCCGATCCGAAATAATCGACAAGGGAACCCCATGTAACTTCACTATCTCCTTGATATACAATTTGGCATAGTCTTCCGCCGAAAAGAAAACCTTGACGGGAATGAAATGGGCTGATTTCGTCATTCTATCTACAATGACCCAAACGGAATCATGTTGCCTTCGGGTACGAGGCAATCCTACAAAAAGTCCATATTCACCTCCTCCCACTTCCAAGTGGGAATATCTATATCTTGGGACAAGCCTCCAGGCTTCCGGTGCTCGGCCTTAACTTGTGGATAGTTCGAACACTTGGCTACAAAACCCGCTATATCCCTATTCATACCATTCCACCAATAGGCTTCCCGTAGATCACGGTACATCTTGGTGGTGTCACTCATCAAATCCCATTAAGACGGACAGGCACCCGATGCCCTAAAGGCCCGAGAGAACCAATATGTAACCTGTGCTTGCTATGCATATAACTATAGCAATCTTAAAGTTGTGACAAGTTCACTTGGGATGCAACGATACGAACCAACATAAGTACACCCAAACCTTATATACAGGACTTGGCCGTTGTGGCCACAACTTGTTAAGACACACTTGAACCATATACATTAGTCTACAAAGCCTCCAAAAGATAGAAAACCTTAGAGTAGGTCGGGACAAACCCCGCCTTACCCTTAACTACGATACAATACCAAAATGAATCTACCAAGGACTAACTAAAACTCCGAATCAACCTGCAGCTCACCAAAAGTAGCTGAGTTCCGTGTTATCCTATTGAGGAGGTCTACTAGCTGGAGTACGTGTGCCTGAAGCATGAAATGCAGCTTCCCTGCGAGGGACATCAGTATGAAAAATTGTACTAAATATGTAAGGCAATAACATATATAAAATAAGATATCGAATAAAACCAAGTATCAATATATGTGTGCATAAATCAGAACAGTAGACCACCTTTGTTAACTCTTGTAGGATCATGTATGCTACATTTTTGTCTTTACCTTTCTGTTGTGTTATGTATTCTTTATAAGGCATGTGATACGAATGACCAGCTGATCAGTGGTAGAAGAGGATGACCCATGCAAGGCATTTTAACCCTGGGATGAGGTCCTTATAATTACACAAATTGGGATCGGCCCATGCTAGGCTTTCGCCCCTGAGCTACCACCCTTTTATACCAATTGAGATCGACCCATGCTAGGCTTTCGCCCCTGAGCTGCCACCCTTATATACCAATTGGGATCGACCCATGCTAGGTATTTTCCCCTGGGCTGCCAACCATAATTATACATATTGCTTCACTTAGATTCTTTTATCTTTGAGATTGTTGTTTTGGTGGTCATAATTATTTTTGATATTTGGAACTACGGATCAGTAGTAGAAAACATGAAAATAATACTTCAAGGTAGTAACAATGACATAAGGGGCTATGTAACATCAATGCATTACTTGTGTGCTTAACTGACATGACTTCAACTAACTAAGAAGAGGATTCATCAAACTTACTTTTGCAAATACCATTGCTATACCAGCACATAGGAAGATAATTACAGAAGTATAGAGTACTGAACATATAATGAATTAATTCTATGCACTAAGGAGAGGGGGTAATATTGATAGCTATTTGGAGATCGTACGTTGTCACTACGTTTCCTTTTCTAGGAATTGAACTTAGGAAATTCACTTATTAATATTAATCACAAGTATCAGATTTCATGCCAAAGAATATTGAATCGAATAGCCTTACATACCTTATCCTCTGACCAATATAACTATCACAATTCAGCCTCCCCTTTTAAGTTTTAATCTACAATATAAGTCATGATAAACTAAAATTAGCAACTATCACACCGTGAGCCTCATAAAACAATAGTTAACTTTGACAGATAATGAGCCCATATAGCCCTTGAAATAATGTGTATCACCACACCCTTCTTCTCTGCCCAATACATACATTATATATCATTTTCCAAGATTACCCAAGCTGCATCAACAACATTACACATAAATCAGCCTCAAATATTCTTTATCATACAACAAATTATTGAACTCACCATCCCCTTGAGTTTTTTATAACATCACACCCATAATTCCTCACTCAAACTCATACATAAAGAGGAAGAAAATGGAGCAGTCACCTTACCTCAATTTCTACAACTTCTCCTTATAGCTTGAATTCCTCTAGAACTTCAACTTCCCTTTACACTTAAACCAAAAAAGAAGAGAAAAGTATTTTAATAATTAAGAAAAGTGAGCAGTAGCTTGTGGGAACTTTTGCCTTGTACTTATAATTAAGCTTGAATAACATGTTTTGTAGTCTTCCATGGGACAATTAAGCTAAATCCATAAGTGTTTCTCTTACCTTGGTTTGCAGATATGAGGGTTTCTTCAAGAACCCTAAAAGAAATTTTTAGGCTGCTCTTGAGAGAAAAGAGAGAGATAGCTGAAGTAAATTGTGAATTTTTTGTGTTAAAATGAGTGAAAAGATTAGTTCATATTGGGTTTATATGGAGCTTTCTTGACCATAAAAAACAATCCTCTAGAACCTCTTTTTTATGGTCCATTTTCCGCCACTAATTGGTCAAGTAGGTGATGCACCTATTTATGTACATCAAGCAGCTCAAAAGGTTAAACTAGGTGATGGACCTACTTGCTTTCACTTCGGCTTAAATATATTTGGACTTGACAGATTTGGCTGCTGGGCTTTAATTTCATTTTCCTTTTATTGAACTTAGTTTGGGCCTCAAGTGAGTCCATTAGCATAGGCCCAAATCTGATCCATAAACCTTGGTCTTTTAACTAGATCCATATAGCTCAAGTAGGTGATGCACCTACTTGGTTCTTTGGGCTGGTCAATAAGTCAAAGTAGGTGATGCACCTACTTGTCACCTATTAGCTTAGTTAAGTCAAGCAAGCAACTCACTTATTTTATTCCATTTTCTAAATATTAATCACTCTTGCTTTAACTTAGCACTTAACTTTCAAGTTTAAGCTCAATTACCACTTTACTGTCTCGAGTTTAAATACTCCCGTTGGAGTTAACTTGCAGTACACATGCCGAAATGTGCAGGGCATCACATCACCTTCCGAGCTAGTTTAAACCAACACTAATCATATAATAAACATGGTCCCTTACCTATACTATAAGTCTATGTCAAGTATCATAAGAATAGAACAAACATATGCATTATACGGGCTGTTACATCCTCCCCCCCTTAAAACATTCGCCCTTGAATGTTAGCATGGTTATCTAGCCCAAACAAGTTCAAGCCTAAGTTAGTACTACTATTAATCACATTGAACATATAGACTTATACTAACTTGTTAATGACTCAACTCAACATTTTCATCTTTCTCATCGGTCTGGAAGAGATGAGGATACTTCAATTTCATTGCTTCTTCCGCTTCCCATGTAACTTTTTCTACTTGTTGGTTCCTCTATAATACTTTTACAGAAGCTACTTCTTTATTTCTTAACTTCCTAACTTGTCGATCCAGAATAGCAATGGGTACTTCTTCATAAGTGAGATCTCTCGTAACCTGTACATCTTCAGTATGAGTAATACGAGATGGGTCACCTACGCATTTTCGAAGCATTGAGACATGAAACACCAGATAAATGGTTGAAAGTTCTTGAGGTAGCTCTAACTCATATGTAACTTGGCCAATTCTTCGGATAATCTTACATGGACCTATATAGCGTGGACTCAACTTTCCCTTTCTACCAAACCTCATTACCCATTTCATTGGTGACACCTTCAAGAACACCCAATACCCAATATAAAATTCTAGTCCTCTCATTTTAACATCCGCATTTGATTTATGTCGACTTTGAGCTGTTTCTAGCCGCTGTTGTATCACTTTAACTTTTTCCATAGCTTGATAAACAAGGTCTTGCCCAAATAAGACAGTTTCACCTGTTTGGAACAAGCCAACCGGGGATCTACATTTTCTACCATATAAAGCTTCATAAGGTGCCATTTTAATACTTGAATGGTAGCTATTGTTATAAGTGAATTCAATAAGAGGTAGATAATCATACCAGGTACCCTTGAAGTCTAATACACAAGCTCGAAGGATATCCTCAAGTGTTTGAATTGTACACTCTTCCTGACCATCTGTTTGGGGGTGAAAGGTTGTACTTAAATTCACTTGTGTTCCCAAACTCTTCTGAAATGACTTCCAAAAATTTGAAGTGGATTGTGTTCCTCTATCAAATATTATAGAGATTAGCACTCTATGTAGTTGAACTATTTCTTTAATATACAACCTTGCATACTCTTCCGCTCTATAAGTAGTCTTCATGCCAAGAAGTGCGTTGCTTTGGTGAGTCTGTCGACTATTACCCATATGGAGTCAAACTTCCGAAATGAGCGAGGAAAACGAGTGACAAAATCCATGTTTATCATGTTCCACTTCCAAATTGGAAGTTCTATACACTGCATATAACCTCCGGGCTTTTGGCGCTCTACTTTTACTTGTGACAATTTGGACATTGAGCCACGAATTCCGCAATGTTCTTCTTCATATACCCCCACCAATACATTTCTTTCAAGTCATGATATATTTTAGTTGACCCCGGATGGACATAATATCTAGAATGATGTTCTTCCATCATAATCCTTTTTCTCAATTCATCTACGTTAAGTACACATAATCTGTTTTGACACCGAAGTACTCCCTTTTGCATAAGATCAAATGCCTTTGTCATACCCTGTTGTACATTCTCCTTAAGCTGTAATAGAATAGGATCAGTGTACTGCTTCTCTTTCACTTCCACTACTAATGAGGATTCTGCCGCATTTTGCACAACAACCCCTTCGTTTGGAGATTCAAGAAGTCGAACCCCCAAGCTAGCTAGTTGGCATAGATCCTTAGTTATTCCTTGTCTTTCCATAGACTGCCCATAAGTGCTTGCCATTATTTTATGACTTAAAGCATCAACTACTATATTGTCTTTACCGGGATGATACAAGATATCAATGTCATAATCTTTTCATAGCTCCAACCATCTTCGCTGCCTCAGATTTAGGTCCTTTTGCTTAAAGATATATTGCAAACTCTTGTGATCAGTGTATATGTCAACATGAACTCCATACACGTAGTGGCGCCATATCTTCAAAGCAAACAAAACTGCTGCTAGCTCTAGATCATGGGTTGGATAATTTTTCTCATGTGGACGCAGCTGCCTTGAGCCATAAGCTATTACTTTACCATGCTGCATCAATACACAATCTAAGCCCACTCCCGAAGCATCACAATACACTGCATATCCTTCCATGTCTTCTGGAAGTACCAATACAAGTGTAAAAGTTAATTTATTCTTCAGCTCTTGGAAGCTTCTTTCAAATTCATCACTCCACTGAAACTTGGTTTGTTTATGTGTTAGCTCTGTTAAGGGTGCAACAATGGAAGAGAATCCTTCAACGAACCTTCTGTAAGAACCTACCAATCCAAGAAAACTACGGATCTCCGTAGGCATTGTAGGTCTTGGCCAGTTTTTCACGACTTCTATCTTCTGGTTATCAACCCTTATTCCTTCATCAGATACAATATGACCTAAGAATGCCACAGATTTCAACCAGAACTCAAATTTAGAGAACTTTGTATACAACTTATGATCACGAAGAATTTGTAAAACCTGTCGCAGGTGATTAGGATGGTCCTCTTCCGATCTTGAATACACCAAAATGTCATCTATGAATACTATCACGAACATATCTAAAAATGGCTTGAACATCCTATTCATCAAATAGATAAAAGCTGCTGGTGCATTTGTTAGCCCAAATGACATGACTGAAAACTCAAAATGACCATACCGTGTTCGGAAAGCTATCTTGGGCATATCTTTGTCTTTGAACCTCACTTGGTGATAATCGGACCTCAGGTCGATCTTTGAAAAACACCTAGCACCTTGTAACTGATCAAACAAATCATCAATTCTAGGGAGGGGGTATTTGTTCTTAATCGTTACCTTATTCAATTGCCGGTAGTCGATACACATTCTTAACGAGCCATCTTTCTTGCGTACAAATAAAACTGGTGCTCCCCATGGGGACATATTAGGCCTTATGAATCCTTTTTCTAACAAGTCTTTTAATTGCTCCTTCAACTCCCGTAATTCTGCCGGGGCCATTCTATACGGAGGAATGGAGATAGGTTGAGTATCTGGTATCACATCAATACCAAACTCTACTTCTCGTTCTGAAGATCTTCAGGAAATACATTAGGAAACTCATTCACTACCAGAATGGATTGAAGAGTTGGTGGCTCCTCATCTATATTTTTCACTCTCACTAGATGACATATGTATCCTTTGGACATCATCTTCTTTGCCTTAAGATAAGAAATAAATTTACCTCTTGGTGCCCCAACATTACCTTTACACTTAAGGACTGCCTCTTTTGGAAAATGGAAATGTACCATCTTAGTTCGGCAATCTACCATGGCATAACAAGAAGCTAACTAATCCATACCCATTATAACATCAAAATCTACCATTTCTAGCTCAACAAGGTCAGCCAATGTATCAAGATCACAAATAGTTACAATGCAATTACGATAAACCCCTTCTAGCTATAATAGACTCACCAATCGGTGTAGACACTTCAAATGGCTTCACTAATAATTCTGGTTTTCTTTTGAACTTTTCAGCAATAAATGGAGTAACATATGATAGTGTCGACCCCAGATCAATTAATGAATATACAATATGTGAAAAGATGGACAATGTACCTGTAACTACTTCCGGTGAGGCTTCTAAATTTTGTCGATCCCCTAGAGCATATGTGCAATTCTGAACTCCACTAGAACTAGCTGCTCCCCTAGCTCCTCTACCACGAAAAGTAGGCATCTTTCCCTTACTCAAAGAAGGTGTTGATGATGATGATGCAGCAACTGATCTAGTAGGTTGTGCCATACCACCCACACCGCTATGAGGGAAATTTATCATCATATGACCTACATGCAAACCTACATGCACCTAGATGATTCCTTCCACATTGTTTACCAGGCTGTCGAGGAGGCTTTGATTAGCTCGTACTTCCCTGCTCTTGATGACCCGCTACTTGTGAACCTTGGCTTTCACTTCTTTGCCCAAACTGATTGCCCCTAAACCCTTGAAACCGTGGTGGAGCACTAGTTGTAGAGTAGAAATATGATGGCTTAGGCGGTCTATTAGAGAACCGAGGCCTAAACTCACCTTGGGATGGTGTAAATTGCCTAATGGATCTGTCCCTCTTAGAATGCCCTGTTTCTGACTCTTGTGTCCTTCTTCTTTGCCTTTGATCCGCCAAATTTTGCGCAAAAGCTTGCATCCTTGCTATATCCATATTTTTATTCAACGAAGCAATGGTACAGTCTCTAACCAAATATGAATCTAATCTATCAACATATCGATGAACTCTATCCTCCATAGTATATACTACAATAGTAGCATACCTGGCCAAGGAATTAAATTTGAGACTGTACTCTCTCACACTCATACTTCCTTGGTGGAGATTTAAGAACTGATCCGCACGGGCATCTCAGATCTCCAATGGCAGATAATTGTCAAGGAATGCCTTTCTGAACTCTTTGCAGGTAGCTGAAGGTGCATCTGTTCCCCTAGATTGCTTCCAAGCCTCATACCACAATAAAACCACACCCTTTAATCTCTATGCTTCTAGCTCAAACGCTTCTTTAGTACTTACATGCATAACATCCAAAGTGCATTGTATTTGATCTATAAAGTCTTGTGGATCTTCATTAGGATATGACCTGGTGAATGATGGAGGGTTCAAATTAAAGAAGTCACGTATCTGTGTGCCAGCTGCTCTATCTACACCACTAGTACCTGCAGCTGGACCTTCTTGCCTTTGGCCATGGCTAGCAACTATACGAGTCAATAATTTGACTGCATTCCTCAAATCTTGCTAGGTAGCATTAATAGTGAGTTTTTGAGGTGCAACTTCCCTCCTTAGATCTTCTGGAGATGGAGGGGTCGGGGAAGTCTGTGATAGAGACTCATCTTGAGCCTCACTTTGAACAACTTGATTAGGTGGTGGTTGGCTAGTCCCTTCTTGGGCAGCCACATCTACTCGCTTACCTTTACTTTTACTCCTCGTAATCGACATCTTTGCTAAAATAAAGCAATTCAGAATTTAGATACGATTCACCTACAATATTGGTTCTATCGCACGATCTAAGAAATGAAAGAAAAGAGTCAACTCCTACATGTCCCGTAGCCTCATGTTTATAAATGTGGTGCACAACACATCCATAAGCAAGACTCTACACAGACACGACTTTGTAGACTCCCTAGGATGACCTACTCTGATACCACTTTTGTCATGCCTCAATCCCATTAAGACGGACAGGCAGCCGATGCACTAAAGGCCCGAGAGAACCAACATGTAACTTGTGCTTACTATGCATATAACTAGGACAATCTTAAAGTTTTGACAGGTTCACATGGGATGCAGCGATAAGAACCAACATAAGTAGACACAAAACTTATATACAAGACTTGGCCGTTGAGGCCACAACTTGTTAAGACACACTTGAACCATATACATTAGTCTACAAAGCCTCTAAAAGATAGAAAACCTTAGAGTACGTCGGGACAGACTCCGCCTTACCCTTAACTACGATACAATACAAAAATGAATCTACCAAGGACTTAGTAAAGCACCAAATCAACCTGGAGATCACCAAAAGTAGATGAGTGTCGTGTGCTCCTATTGAGGAGGTCTACTAGCTGGAGTACCTGTGCCTGTAGCATGAAATGCAACGTCCCCACGAGGGACGCCAGTACAAAAAAATGTACTGAATATGTAAGACAATAACATATATAAAATAAGAGTTCGAATGAAACCAAGTATCGATATATGTGTGCATAAATAAGAACATAAGACCACCTTTGTTAACTCTTGTGGGATCATGTATGTTACATTATTGTCTTTACCTTTCTGTGTGTTAGGATCTTTATAGGGCATGTGATACGAATGACCATCTGATCAGTGGTAGAAGAGGATGACCCATGCTAGGCATTTTAACCCCTGGGATGCGGTCCTCATAATTACACAAATTGGGATCGGCCAATGCTAGGCTTTCTCCCTTGAGCTGCCACCCTTATATACTAATTGGGATCAACCCATGCTAGGCATTTACCCCTGGGTTGCCACCCATAATTATACAGATTGCTTCACGTAGATTCATTAATCTTTGAGATTGTAGTTTTGGTAGTCATAATCATTTTTTATATTTGAAACTACGCACCAGTAGTAGAAGACATGAAAATAATACTTCAAGGCAGTAACAATGACATAAGGATCTATGTAACATGAATGCATTACTTGTGAGCTTAACTGCCATGACTTCAACTGACTAAGATGAGGATTCACCAAACTTGCTTTTGCAAATACCATTACTATACCAACATATAGGAGGATAATTACACAAGTATAGAGTAGTGAACATATAATGAAGTAATTCTATACACTAAGGAGAGGGGGAAATATTGTTAGCTATTTGGAGATTGTACGCTGCCACTATGTTTCCTTTACTAGGAATAGAACTTAGGAAATTCACTTATTGATATTAATCGCAAGTATCATATTTCATGCCGAAGAATATTGAATCAAATAACCTTACATACCTTATCCTCTGACCAATACGACTATCACGATTCAACCTCCCCCTTTTAGGTTTTAATCTACAATATAAGTCATGATAAACTAAAATTAGTAGCTATCACACCGTGAGCCTCGTAAAACAGTAGCTAACTTTGACGGATAATGAACCCATACAACCCTTAAAAGAATGTGTATCACCACACCTTCTTTCTCTGCTCAATACATACATTATATAACCTTTTCCTAGATTACCCAAGCTGCACCGACAACAATATACATAAAACAACCTGAAATATTCTTTATCATACAAGTAATTATTGAACTCACCACCCCCTTGAGTTCTTTATAACAACACACCCATAATTCCTCACTCAAACTCATACATAAGGAGGAAGAAAATGGAGCAGTCACCTTACCTCAATTTCTGCAACTTCTCCTTATAACTTGAATTCCTCTAGAACTTCAACTTCCCTTCACACTTAAACCAAAAAGGAAGAGAAAAGTATTTTAATAATTAAGGAAAGTGAGCAGTAGCTTGTGTGAACTTTTTCCTTCTACGTATAATTAAGCATGAATAACATGTTTTGTAGTCTTCCATGGGAGAATTATGTTAAATCCATAAGTGTTTCTCTTACCTTGGTTTGCAGATATGAGGGTTTCTTCAAGAACCCTAGAAGAAATTTTTAGGCTGCTCTTGAGAGTAAAGAGAGAGATAGCTGAAGTAAATTGTGAATTTTGTGTGTTAGAATAAGTGAAAAGATCAGCTCATATTGGTTTATATGGAGCTTTCTTGACCATAAAAAACAATCCTCTAGAACCTCATCTTTTTGGTCCATTTTCCGCCACTAATTGGTCAAGTAGGTGATGCACCTGCTTATGTACATCAGGCAACTCAAAAGGTCAAACTAGGTGATGCACCTACTTGCTTTCACTTCGGCTTAAATATATTGGACCTTGGCATATTTGGCCGCTGGGCTTTAATTTCATTTTCCTTTTATTTAACTTAGTTTGGGCCTCAAGTGAGTCCATTAGCATAGGCCCAAATCTGATCCATAAACCTTGGCCTTTTAACTAGATCCATATAGCTCAAGTAGGTGTTGCACCTACTTGGTCCTTTGGACTAGTCAATAAGTCAAAGTAGGTGATGCACCTACTTGTCACCTACTAGCTTAGTTAAGTCAAGCAAGCAACTCACTTATTTTATTCCATTTTCTAAATATTAATCCCTCTTTCTTTAACTTAGCACTTAACTTTCAAATTTAAGCTCAATTAGCACTTTACTGTCTCAAGTTTAAATACTTCCGTTGGAGTTAACTTGCAGTACACATGCCGAAATGTGCAAGGCATCACATCACCTTCCGATGAATAGAATACCGCAAACCACGAGCTTCTTCTAAAATTTTCTCTCTCTAAGTACCCCATCTCCCTCTTAGGATAATGACTCGACGGACTTTTTTAGAACCACGGGCCAACTCTTTCTTCTCATTCTCAAAGTGCATCTGCTACCACATTGGCTTTGCCGGGGTGATAGAGGACGCTCATGTAATACTTCTTTAAAAGTTCTAACCACCTTCTTTATCGTAGATTTAAGTCCCTTTGGCTAAATATATATTGGAGACTTTTGTGATCGGTGAAAACATCTACATGGAATCCATATAAGTTATGTCTCCATATTTTCAAAGAAAATACTACCGCTGCTAATTCTATATCATGAGTCGGATAGTTCTTCTTATGTACCTTGAGTTGTCGCGAAGCATACGCAATTACTTTCCCGTGTTTCATGAGGACACATCCTAAATTAACTTTTGAGGCGTCACAATAAACAACAAAACCATCGGTACCCTCCTGCAAAGTCAAAACCATAGCGGAGGTAAGCTTATCTTTCAATTCTTGAAAGCTCTTCTCACAAGCTTCCGACCAGACAAAGTTAGCTTTCTTTTGAGTCAAGGTCGTCAAAGGAAAAGCAATAGAGGAAAATCCCTCTACAAACCTCCTATAGTAGCCGGCTAAACCCAAAAAACTTCTAATATCGGTCGGTGATAGAGGTATAGGCCAACTTTTGACTGATTCCATCTTCTTTGGATCTACCTTTATACCCTTGCTTGACACAATGTGACCTACGAATGCCACAGACCTTAGCCAAAACTCGCATTTTCTAAACTTTGCAAATAATTAATGATACTTGAGGACTTGCAACACAATTCTTAAATGGTCCATATGGTCACTCTCACTCCTAGAATAGATCAGGATATCATCGATAAACACAATGACCAACATGTCAAGATATTGCCAGAAAACCCTATTCACAATGTCCATAAATACCACCGAGGTAATAGTTAGGCCAAATGACATCAAAAGGAATTCATAGTGCCCATACATAGTTCAGAAAACTGTCTTGGGTATGTCAACCCCTCTCTCCCTTAGTTGGTGATATCCCGAACGAAGGTTAATTTTCGAGAAGTAACTAGCCCCTTGAAGTTGATCAAACAAGTCATTTATTCTCAGAAGGGGATACTTATTCTTTATGGTCACTTTGTAAAGTTGGTGATAGTCAATGCATATTCTAAGAGATATATCCTTCTTTCTAACAAACAATATCGGAACAGCCCATGGAGAGATACATGGTTGAATAAAACCCTTGTCTAGAAAATCTTTTAATTGCTCTTTCAACTCCTTTAACTCCGCTGGAGCCATTCTATAAGGAGGAATGGATATAGGTAGCGTATCCAGAATAAGGTCAATACCAAAATATATTTCCCGTTTGGGAGGAATACCGGGCAAATCATTGGGAAAACCTTTCGGAAACTCATTCACTACCGGAGCCGACTCTAGAGGAGGGGTTTCAGATTCAACATCCTTCACCCTAACAAGATGGTAAATACACCCCTTGGATATCATCTTTCTATCTTTAAGACAAGAACCAAATTGAATCATAGGAATAGAATTTCCACCCTTCCACTTTAAAATAGGCTCATTCGAAAATTGGAATTTAACCACTTGGGTTCTACAATCAATAGAGGCATAACAAACATGCAACTCATCCATACCAAAAATCACATCAAAATTTAACATGGCAAGTTCTACCAAGTCAACAAGAGTAACTCTATGGGACAAGGAAATGGGACATCTTCTATACACCCTCTTAGCCACCACGGAGTCAGCAACCGGGGTAGAAACTGAAAAAGGCTCTAACAACTCTTCCGGGGGAACATCAAACCTCATAGCCACATAAGGCATCACAAAAGATAAAGTAGCACCGGGATCCAACAGTGCATGCACATCAATAAAGTAAACTTTCAACATATCGGTCACTATATCCTGGGAACTCTCTTGGTCACCTCGGGTTTGGAGAGCATAGAAGCGATTCTTTTTAGGAGCATCGACATTAGAACCACTAGGAGGAGTTTGCTTGTCATCTTTCCCCTTGGCCGTATGTGTTGGGCAATCCTTCAATTGATAACCAATCTTACCACAACCATAGCAAACACCCATGCCGGCAAGACATTTACCATCATGCTTCTTACCGCACTTAGCACAAGTAGGCCTCACCATAAAAGATCCACCACTATTGACTCCTTGAGGCTTAGGGTTAGACACCCTATATTTGTTTACCCTTGGAGCATTAGAGGAGCCTTGGTTGGAGAACTTTTGTTTGAACCTTGGTCCCCCTTGACCCTCAGACTTACTCTTGGAATAATTCCCATCCTCGGTTCTTGCCCTCTTTACCTCTCTATTCTTCTTTTAAAGTCTTGACTCCTCAACTTGCTGAGCATACACCATAAGACGAGAAATGTCCATAGTATCATGGAGAATTTCTACTCGGCATTCTTCTTCAATCGAGTCAGACACACCTGTTAGAACCTACTCATCTCATCTCTCGGATTTGACACCAAAGACGGAGCATATTTAGATGATTCGGTAAATTTGAGGGAGTATTCTTTCACGCTCATGTTTCATTGATGAAGAGTGATGAACTCCTCAACTTTTTCTTCCCTCATCTCCCAGGGAATGTATCAGGCAAGAAAGGCTATTTTGAACACTTCCAAATCTATGGGACCTGATCCTACCGGCCTATTGTCCTTCCATTATTTATACCAAATTTGGGAAACTCCCTTCAATTGATAAGCAGCCAATTCCACTTTCTCCACCGAAGTTACTTCCATGATGTCAAGTATCTTGAAGACCTCTTCCCAAACACATTAGGATCCTCTCCCATTTTAGAACCATGAAACTCGGGAGGATTCATTCTTTCAAAGTCACTAATCCTTGAAGCGACTGAATTCACTTTTGGATTAGCCGGAGGAACCACTTCCCTATTAGCTTGGGCAGTCATAGCTTGGGCTTGAGTTGTCACGACTTGAACTTGTTCTGTCATAGCTTGAGTTAGTATTAGAAAAGCCGACCTAACCTCCACATCCATCATGTCCAGTGGATCAATTGGAGCTTGATCATCTTGAGAAGCTTGATTACCTTGAGGAGGATCTCCTCGATTCAAATTCCCCTTTTCCACCCTTCTAGCATTCCCCCTTCGTGTATTCATTTCTTGAAGACACAAGAGAAGGGTTAGGAAAAGAACTTTATAGAGTTAAAAATATAAGGCACGACTAAAGAGTAATGAAAGAAGTGAGATTTCCTAAACATCTTATAGCCTCCCATTCATAAATGTGGCACGCTTCACATTCATAAACAATACTCTACTAGACGTGGCTTATGAGACATCAACATAAAATCATCCCAAAATCTTATGCTCTGATACCAAGTTTGTCATGACTCAGGGGTACCCCCTAGATGTAACACGACGTACTTGACCCCGAAGGGGTCTCATACAATCCCTTAGCTTAATAATAAACATAAAGTCATAGAAATGATGCAGAATAAAATGTTTTGTTTACAGTCGAAGTCTTTCATAAATCGTAAATAGAAGTCTATACATTGTCTCCATAAGCCATCTAATACAATCGAAGTGTCAAAATAGGGTCACATCCCTTACAATCGAAAACTGAAAGTCTAATACAAATGAAAGGAAAGTAACATCAACATACCACTCATCCTCGGATCAAAGAGGACTCACCATAGGCTTTGGGGAAAAGACTATCCAAGCTTGTATAGAGAAGGACACTTCAATTGCCGGAACCTACACTTTGTAGAAAAATGTAGAAGAAATATGGGTTAGTACAAAAAGACACTAAGTATGATAGCCATGCATTAAAAAATCATTGAAAACATGTAAAAAGGGACATTTTAGTTGAAAAGCATGCATTTGCTATGTTTGAGAACCATCGTGCAGTTTTAGTGTAAAACGCAACTCACAAGCATATTCTTCATATAAATCATTATAACATAATAGAACCATTTCTGAGGCAACCCTAAGTCATACTTGTGCAATGCGTGAATGGCATCCCATAATATCACCCACACTAAGTATTCCTTTTGGACCACCATAGTCATACATATCAATCTTGAACCTCATCATAGTCAATACTCATAGATAAAGAAAATTTCACGTTCATTAACTCACATTAAGGAAAGTCAATCATAGCAACAATCCAATTAACATGCATAATTCATAAGTCATCATAACATAAGATAACTACATTACAACCCCTTTCAAAGTCCACTTGTGCCATGCATGAATGAGTTCCATACCCCCATTCACACTAAGTAGAGATCCTTGAGAAATCATAAGTGATAGCCCATGTTCATGTTCTTATCATAGTTCGTATACTTGTCATATAGGGAAAATATCCATAACCGACATAGACCATGTGAGCTACATGGAATCCGGTGTCATGTCCCACACCGAAAAGAGATGTCCTACTTGCCTAAGGTAGAACTAAATGTATTAGCTTTTAGGTGGATCCACTAGATAAAGACCTGTGTGGGCACATAGTTACGGGATAGGGAGATGGCTTCTAGAAACTCGACCTATTGTATTGACGGGGGCTCTTTCATTTCATGAGGTTAACTTTAGAAACTCGGCCTATTGTATTGACTGGAGAGTCTCTACCTCATATTCTATTTCCACTCGGTGCTAAGCATAATTCCCTTTTAAGTCTTTACTTAAGTTCATGCTTATGGAAGAATGCCCTAGCATTCAAACCAACATGGTATCATGGTAGCTCATAGATTCAATAGGTGAGAATAGCCTTTCAACCTAGAATCATCATTATGTGAGTAAACCTTTCACATCATGTTCATAGTGTGTTCATGAGAATAGCCTTTCAATCAACACACCTAGATCATCATATTCATAAATACTTCATGCATGTTCGTGTGTAAGGGTATACGGAAGAAGGATCTTTCAATCAATGCCACAATATACACCATAGCCATATGATCTTCATCCTCATAGTAAATCTTGTAGCACATGCACAATTCTCATAGACATATAAAATTCTCATAAATTTCCCTTCAAGGGTCATGGATCATGATTCATCAATATCTCTAGAATTACTTCATTGAACATGTATAATAACCTAATTCAAATAATCAATTCATCACATTCCTAATACTATAGTATTCTACTAGTCATTGACACAAAATCATACTTTGAGATCCAATTTATGAAAATAGGGAAATTCATGGATTCATGGGGGACTTTATCATAAAACCACCATAAAACATCAATTCAATTATAATATAAGACAATTAAATCATTGAAATCGGTTTTAGGAATAACCTATGACTTAGATTGAAAACCCTAGGTTTTGGAGAATTCCCTACTTTAAAATTGAGAGTTTGAGCGCTTCATGGAAAAAAGCTAACCAAGAATCAAGTCTACCATACCTTGATTGCAGATTTCCTCACGAATTTGAGTGGGGAAGATGAGTTCTTGATCCCTAATCTTCAAGTTCTTTTTCTTCTTCAATGGATGTTTTAGAGAGAGAAATATTTTGAGGAAGATTAATTTCTTGGGTTTTCTATTTGATTATATAAAAGTTACTTAATTGGGGGGAATTTGAGTCTAAACAGCTTTTATACGTATTAGGAAAAGAGTAAAATAATGTGGGTTCAATTTTGGAAGAATAACTAAAGACCCTAATGCTTGAATTTAAAATCAGTCCATAAGCACGTTTTTGCTCGCCTAATGCACACCTTAGCTCGCCAAGGGCACTAGGCGATACACCTAATGGTCCCTTGGCTCGCCTAAATTTCCAGAATGCTCCATCATAGAAAATTTCCCATGGGCAATATGGAGGGCCTTTGGGCAATCCGCCAAGTGGGTTGGCGAACCCGGACCTAGCTCGCCTAATATTCCAATAGCTAGGCCAAGGGGCGGGGGAGGGGGGGGGGCTGCCCAATTGACTTGGGTGATGTTGCTTCCCCATCGCCGAATGGTCCAAGGGAAAAAAAAAATCCTTCACTTTTCTTAGGTGATTTAGGCCCTTGCCCTCTCTCTAGACTCTTACCCCATTCATTTTAGCTCTAGTTAAGTCTACACATTTCCGGAGTGTTATAGTTTTGCACTCTACAAGGAAAAGATGAAGAGATGGCATGATTCCAGAATCCTAAGGAGGGAATTCTGAGTTGTAGATTTGGTGTTGTTGTATAAATCTCGATTAAAACTCTTTCCGAGAAAGCTCAAATCCAAATGGTCAGGCCAATTTAGAGTGACAAGGGTGTTCACCAATGGGGCAATTGAAGTCGAAGGAAAATAAGGACATTTCTTCAGAGTCAATGGACAACGCCTGAAACTATACTTTGGAGAATGCCATGAAATTTCTTTGATTGAACTGGTGTATGTGGAAGATGCTTGAGAGCATCACCACGTCGTGCCACGACGTTAAATAAGGTGCTTCTTGGGAAGCAACCCAAGTATTAGTTTTTCAAATAAATGTCCGTTGATTGTGCGAGATGACGACACCATTGGCGGATCGCTGAGTAGTTCGGCAAGCCGGACGCAGTCTTCCTTCTGGATTTTGAAGATGGAGTTGTGATACTGGAGCATTCGGTGGAATATTTTATCACTCAGCTCCTCGCCGAAGTGATTAGGTGACCCGACTTTCCACGCCCTTCTGCCTCAGCTCTATAGCCTGACCCAATGAATCATTCGGTGAGATTGCATGTCCAGTAGGCACATCGCCGACCTATTCAGCGAACTACTTCAGTTCCGCCCTTTTGCCCCTTTCTGATCATGTGGCATACTGAAAATAATGGCGATATACAGATCATTGGGTGATTCACCTAGAAGTTCGGCGACTCTTACAATTCCTCGCCAAATGGGCGCCTTGTGAATATTCCTTGTCACCTTGCTCTACGCATTTACATACTAGTAGTTTATCTTTACTTTTCATTTTTTGTCGTGTTTGTTCTCTACTCACATTGGAGACAATGTCGAATGCTTTTGGTGGTGGTGTGTGTTTGGTCAGAGAGTTATTTAAGTATCGATTATGATCAATACCGTTAACTTGAATAGTGCTCTCAACCAAACAAAAATCAATGCGCAGCTACAATGATGCTAAATGAAGTTACATAGACAATATGTGAACTTTTTGCATCTAGTTGTGACTCGTCGGTTATCGAATGGAGACTCTTGTGATGAACATTGCACACTAGCGAAAGTGTGGAGTCTTGTTTGATATTGGTGGCAATGACTTGTGTGATGAGCTTACCATGAACCTTGTGTGATGACACCTAGAATATGCCCCATTGGTCCGGTTGACTAAGTAATGCAAGCTCTTGTAATAATCTTAGGCACCAATTTTGAAGAGTGAAACAATTTGACAATATACCTCTTTTGTGGCCAACCTTGTGAGTGTGTGAACTTTGCTTGAAACCCTTTTTGAGCCATATCATTTTCTTGGAAGAAACTTGATGAAATTGTAAACCCTCTTTATCCATTCACCCATAATCCTCATAAAGTGTGGTTTGTTTTAATAGCCAATTTAGGCCAAAAGCCTAAGTTGGAGGTGTGGTGAAAAGAGAAGGTAAATCAAGAAGTGGAAAGAAGTCCCCCTTGATCAATGGTTTTGAGAAAGAGTGAATCCCTCCATACACAAAAAAAGAAGAAGAGAAGAATGAAAAAAAAATGAATGAAAAAGTTGTAAAATAAAGTTTTGAAAGTTGCAAAAGAAATGGGGTGTCCAGTAGTCCATTGGAAGTTGAATAATGGGCTGAATTTTGAGCATGAGTGGAAATGCTGAAGAAAAGGAAAAAAGTGTTGTTCATACCACATTTCATGAGGATAGCAACCACTAAGCCTAAATGACCATACTTTTACACTCAGCCCCGTTACAAGCCTTGAAAAGACCTTCTTGATCTTGAGTGTGCTGAAATGAATGTTGGTTGGAAAATAAGGGCAAACTTATGAGTTAATTCATGCATGTGTCCATCATTGTGAGTGTGAGAGTTGTATGTGATTCTAGAACTATAAATGGTTGAACAATTGTGTGTGAATATGGAATCATCTTTCTTGTGAGGGCATTTGAGTGCCTTTGTTGAACTTGAACTTGCATTTAAAGCAAGTATTAAGAACTTGAGAATCTTTGATAATAGTGAGTCACAACTTGTATCTTTGAGTGCATAATTGATCTTTGCATGAGTAAGAGGAATCTTGTTTTGTGCGTTCATGATTGAGTCTTTTGTAGCAATGTTTGAGACATCCTTTTTGAACGACTGAACTTGAGGACAAACAAAGTTTAAGTTGGAGGTGTTGATGAGACCGAGTTTTGCACCCATTTAGAGCTTTGTTTAGATAGGTTTAGTGTCCTCAAATACCTAAATTGTGCCATGAACTGATAAGAAATCCTTGATTTTCAGGTACATGGGTGGAGAAACAAAGCAAGGACATTAATAGGCAAATAGGACAACACGAGCTGAAAAAGAGATAGAAAAGCAAGCCTGAATATCGTTGAGAGAACTCGGCGGATCGCCAAGTCACCCTCTTATCGCCTAAATTTACAGTACACTGAGCCTAGAATAGGAAGAACTTAGGCAAACTACATGCTCGATCGGCGACTCACCGACTGCATCAGCGAAGGGCAACCATGTCGCCAAGGTGGGCTAAAAGACAAAAGGGCGCATAGCGGAAGTGATTGGCGATACCGATTTACAGTGCTTAAAGGAAATAAATGTGAAGAATAAAGGCGAGAGAAAAGGACGATCAGCAAGTCACCGAATGGTTGGCGAAGCCTGACTTTCCTCCCCGATCGGCCCAAAAAGCCACCCCTCAAATTAGTATAAATTGATTTTTGGAAGAGAGAGAAAGCATTCAAAAATTTTGAGGAACAAAAGTTAGAGAGCAAAAGCACTGCTATTGTAGCAAGGTTTTTCAATTGGGTTTTGTAATAGAGAAGATATTATTCATTTTTTACTTTTGAATTTCATTTTACCGAGTTATGAAAAACGTGCCAGGCATTGAATTTCGTCTTTTTACTATGATTGGCTAAACCCTAACCTTGGGGGTTTGACAATGTGACCAATTACTGTGTTTGGCTTATTGGGTGTTATCAATTAGTAAATTGTGGTGTTAATTTTAAGTGGGTCTGAGTTATTATTGTGGTTTAAGTTCATTATTGCATGTTTAGTGTGGTATACCTCTCAGTTTTTTGCTTTCTCGAGAGAGAAGTATATAACTAAAGTAGTAATCTGGCATCCTTAGCAGTGGTTCATAATGGTTTCATCTTGAGAATGTGAAACTTGAGATTCAACCTTTGTATCTAGCTTGAGAGTGTAGATTTGATGAGAAAAGTGGGCTGATCACCTTATGGATAATGTTAAAGTTCAAGAGAATTCAGCGGAAATAAGGTAATTGTTCGAGAGAAAATTACTTTACTTATAGTCCATTCTACCCACGATGAATTAACATTATTGCTAATGATGCACACCCGTTAAGTCAAGCTCGGTAGTTGATTAGTCAATCCCCCAAGTTTTCTCTCGTTATTTTATTGTACCTTGTGGAATGTAGATATGGGTTGGTAATGACATTCTGGATTTTGACTTCTAGACTTTTAAGTGTGATGTTTTCTCAGCTGAGAAGGTCATCGTCATACTTTCATAGTTGAACTCATAAGAAAGCTACTCTCTGTGGGATCGACCCCAACTCATTTAATTGGGTTTATACTGATTTACGATCGTTGACACTTAGGAATGGATGAAGTTCCTTTGAAACGTTAATCAAAATGGCGCCGCTGCCGGGGAATAGCGTTGTTTAGAATTCCTTTATTGAAGTTACGATTGTGAGTTTGTCAGCTGTAGTTAAATCAGGTTAGACTACATTGTGTTAGTATTGGTTGAGCTGAATAGAAATAAGGATGAATGAGAAAGAGGTGAATAGTAGCCTATCAAGCCACTGAGATGGTATTGAGGATATTAATAGTGTGTACAACCCAACCCAATTGGGAAAAATGGGTATAATTTCCCTACCATCAGCTGATAAGAATGCAATATTAGAGGTCACAAGCACAACTCTTCATCTCCTCCAAATTAAAGGACTTTATGGTGGGTTGGCTCATGAAGAACCGCATAATCATGTGAGGAATTTCATATATTTGTGCAGCCCATTCTCATTCAAGAATGTGCCACAAGAATCAGTCTGGCTTAAGACTATTTCCACTATCTTTGACGGGGGAGGCTAGCATGTGGTTGACCAAGCTACCAAAGAATTCTATCACGTAGTGGGATGAGCTCATCATGGCATTTAATGCAATATTCTTCCCTCCCCCGAGGATGACGAAACTCAGGGATAACATTCAAGGTTTTGAGCGATTAGAGGGTGAACCCATCCATGAAACGTGGTTGAGGTTCAAGAAACTCCCACTTCAATGTCCAACTCACGGGCTACCAAACGATTTGCTAATTCAATATTTTTATCGGAGTCTTGATTCGGTTTATAAAGGAGTGGCTGATCAATTGGTTCGAGGGGGAACAATGTTGCCATCATTTGAGGTGGCTTCATTTTTTCTTGATGACATGAAGAAAAGAAACAAAGAAAATGTTGGCTCAAATGGAGCTACTACAGGAGCATGTGTTGGAGAATGCGAGAAAGCCCAAGGGAGCAAGTAGAGTGTTTAGAGTTGAGGAGGGTTCCTCCTCGATTTATTCAAAGTCGGTGGAGAATAAAGGTTGGAATTCCAAGAGATACGAGGAGGGTTTTCACCCATGCTATTTACAGCAAGGTGGGAATCAAGGTTGGAATTATAATAAAGAGGAAGAACAAAGAAGGTACTATCAAGAATGGGCTGAGCAAAGTGATTCTTGGAGAAGAGAGGATGACCGTGAAGAAGACCATACTCAATCAAGTGAGAGTCCGAAGTCAAAAGGGAGTACAAGTATTCCCCGGGTGAATGACTTACTATCACGTATCCTTGACAAAGTGGAAGGTTCGTATGATTTGTTACAAAAGATGAAAGTTGACTTCTCGTCATTGAATAATAGAGTGAACTGTCAAGAAGTTCCTATCGGTGTTCAAGACATTATCGATTAATCTCCCTCTAGTGGAGGCATTGTTGGAAATGTCGGGTCACGCCAAGTTTACGAATGAGTTAGTCACAAAAAAAAGAAGCTTGGACTTTGAAACCATTGAAGTTTCTCATAGTTGTAGTGCAATTATGACTAACGAGATGATCAAAAAGAAAGAGGACCCCCAAGCTTTCACCATCCCTTGCACCATAGGCATGCTCCAATTTGCCAAGGCCCTATGTGATTTAGGATCAAGCATCAACCTAATGTCATATGCAATCTACAAACAACTTGGTTGGGTGAACCGAAAGCCACGACAATGAGACGCTTAATGGTAGACAGATCAATTAAGTACCCCATGGGTATACTATATGACATCTTGGTAAAGTTTGACCGATTCATTTTCCCAGCTGACTTTGTCATCCTCGACTGCGCAATTGATGCTGAAATTCCCATTATTCTAGAAAGACCATTCTTGGCAACCGGGAGAGCATTGATGGATGTTGAAAATGGGGAATTTAAATTTCGGGTGAACAAGGATGAAGTGACCTTTAATATATGTGAGTCAATGAAGCACCCAAGTGATATTCACGTGGTCTGTACTATTGATGTTATCGATCAGACGGTGGCTAGTGTGAGCCATTTAATATGTATTAGTGAACCACTTGAAGTCGTACTTGCCAACTATGATGAGTTCGAAGTCCAAGGCTAGGAAGAGGTAGTAGCTTCTCTTTCGGGTTTAGGGATATATTCAAAGACCCCATTGACGCTGGACATTGATTTGGAAAATCGGGAAAGTCCTCCCGCAAAGCCATCAACGGAAGAGCCACCGAAGTTTGAGCTGAAAATGCTTCCTCCCCATCTCTGATATGCTTTCTTGGGAGGGAATAGCACATTACCCGTAATCATTGCAGCTAATTTGCTTGAAGGGCAAGTAAAATTGCTCCTCGAGGTGTTGAGAAGATATATCAAAGCTATAGGGTGGACTATCGCTGACATAGTGGGTATTCCTCTCGGCATTGGTACCTACAAGATTCAGCTTGATAGTGAATGTAAACCGAGTGTTGAACATCAGCGAAGATTGAACCCACCGATGCAAGAGGTGTTAAAAAAGGATATAATCAAGTGGTTTGATGTAGGTATGATCTACCTTATTGCGGATAGCAAATGGGTAAGTCCGGTACAATGTGTACCAAAAAAAGGAGGCATCCCGGTAGTCCCAAATAACAAAGGGGAGCTTGTGTCCATGAGACCAGTAACCGGATGGTGAGTATGTATGGATTACCGAAAGTTAAACTCGTGGACCGAAAAAGATCATTTCCCCATGCCTTTAATGGATCAAATGCTTGATCGACTGTCAGAAAGAGGATGTTATTGATTTTTGGATGGGTACTCCGATTATAATAAAATCTCCATCGCTCCAGAAGACCAAGATAAAACTACCTTCACCTGACCATATGGAAGATTTGCATTCAAGCGTATTCCGTTCGGTTTGTGTAATGATCCGGCAACATTTCAACGTTGCATGCTTTCTATTTTCGCTGACATGGTGGAGATTCAATGGAATTCTTCATGGATGACTTCTTGGTTGTAGGTGACACTTTTGAAGCGTGTTTAGCACACTTGGGACAAGTTCTCCAAAGATATGTAGAGACCAATTTGGTTCTTAACTGGCAAAAATGTCACTTTATGGTTAAGGAAGGGATAGTTTTGGTCACAAAATGTCACAAAAAGGGCTGGAGGTTGATAAAGCAAAGAATGAAGTGATCGAGAAGTTACCACCACCAATTTCGGTGAAGGATATTCGTAGCTTCTTGGGGCATGCCGACTTTTATCGAAGGTTCATCAAGGACTTTTCAAAAATTACACACCCTCTATGCAAACTCTTGGAGAAGGAGGTGAAGTTTAACTATGATGATGCGTGCATGGTGGCCTTCAAGTGCTTGAAAGAAAAATTGATCTTCACTCCGGTTATCATTAGTCCCGATAGCTCTGAACCATTCGAAGTGATGTGTGATGCAAGTGGCATGGCATTAGGCGTCGTGTTGAGGCAGAAACACAACAAACTATTTCACCCCATTTACTACGCAAGTAAAACGCTAAATGGTGCTTAGCGTAACTACACAGTGACAGAACAAGAATTACTTGCAGTAGTATATGCGTTTGACAAATTTCGGGCCTACTTGCTAGGCACTAGAGTGGTTGTTCACACTGACCATGCTGCACTACGTTATTTGATGGCAAAGAAGGATGCCAGGCCAAGATTGATAAGGTGGGTGCTATTGTTACAAGAATTTGACTTTGAAGTCAAAGATAGAAGAGGCTGTGAAAATCAAGTGGCTGACCACTTATCGAGATTGGAAGGCAAGGAAAATGACGAGTTGGAGATAGACATAAATGAAGCCTTTCCCGATGAACATGTATTCACCATAGCTCTCCAACAAACTCCTTGGTATGCTGATTTTACTAACTATATAGTGTGTGGGCTGATACCTAAAGAACTAAACTTTTATCAACAAAAGAGGTTTTTGTTTGATGTCAAGAAATACTTTTGGGATGAACCATACTTGTTCAAAGAGTACGCATACCATATCATTAGGAGTTGTGTTCCGGAAGAAGAATTCTATGATATTCTCCACTCTTGTCATTCTTCACCGGTTGGGGGTCATCATGGTGGAGTGCGCAAGGCTTCTAAGATCCTCCAAAGTGGTTACTACTGGCCATCCCTTTACAAGGACGCTCATGAGTTTGCTAAGAAATGTACGTAATATCAAAGACAAGGTGGAGCATCCAGAAGACATGAGCTTCTTCTCATACCAATTTTGGAAGTTGAGCTATTTGATGTTTGGGGAATCGATTTCATGGGTCCATTTGTTAGTTCATTTGGCAACAAGTACATCTTGGTGGCGGTAGACTATGTTTCTAAGTGGGTAGAAGCTGTAGTGTCGACAAACAACGAAGGGAGAAGTGTTGTTCAGTTCCTAAAATGCTACATCTTTGCTAGGTTTGGCACTCCTCGGGCTATCATTAGTGATGGTGGGTCCCACTTTTTCAATAGGATTTTTTCATCAACATTGAGAAAATATAGGGTGAAGCATAAAGTAGCAACGCCATATCATCCTTAGACAAGTGGCCAAGTGGAAGTTTCAAATAGGGAGATCAAGAATATTTTGGCTAAGACCGTAAATGCCAATAGGATTGATTGGTCTAGAAAACTAGATGATGCTCTTTGGGCATATCGTACCGCCTACAAGAGACCAATCGGTATGTCTTCTTATAAACTAGTCTTTGGGAAATCTTGCCATTTACCAATTGAATTGGAACACAAAGCATTATGGGCATTAAAGGCTCTGAATCTGGACTGGGCAAGAACTTCAAAAGGAAGAGTAGATCAGCTTAATGAGTTGGATGAATTCAGGGTTAGGGCCTACGAGAGTTCTGCACTCTACAAGGAAAAGTTGAAGAAATGGCATGATTCAAGAATCCTTATGAGGGAATTCCGAGTTGGAGATTGGGTGTTGTTATATATTTCTCGATTAAAACTCTTTCCAGGAAAGCTCAATTCCAAATGGTCAGGCCCATTTAGAGTGACACGGGTGTTTACCAATGGGACAATTGAAGTAGAATGGAAACAAGGCCCTTCCTTCAAAGTCAATCAGATTATCATGTATTCGTGAAATCGCTGCTTAGTTCTTTGCATGAAACTCAGGACCCTAGTTGTGTAGATTCGTTTAGTTCATGAATTTCACTAGCTAGGTCAGATAAACAAATATACATGCCTCAGATTTTGAATGTTTCATTATCAATACTTAAATGTTACATTCTCAGTTAGCATGTTAGAATAATGAGCTATCCAGAATATTTCAGTTATGTTGTATTGTATACATTTCCAGTTGGGAGTAGACTTAATATCGAGTTGGACTATGGTTCAGTTACCTTCATAGTCACATACTGTGTTCCCCGTAGGTTAAGTCCCCTCTGTGAGAATTAATTGTAGTGATCACGCCAGTCATGCCTTTATACCCCTGGCAAGGTATATTGGGTCCTCTCGATGGGGCGTATACATCTGACTCCACGTGTAGTTCACGTTGTTTTATGTCGGTTATTAGTAGCTCCCAGATTCAGACTTTAGCTCATTTGACCAGGTTTTCAGTTATATTTCAGTATTCCATCTCAGCATGTTATGTACTTGGTCATTGCATTCAGTTAAGTTATTTTCAGTATATTTCAGTATTTCAATCATGTTCAGATTATATAAGTTCTCAGTATTTTTTTTTCAAGTTATATGTTTGTTCAGCTTTTATCTATATCCTTCATGCTCAGTACATTACAAGTACTAACACATACCTCTATGCTACATCCTTTCATGATGTAGGTTCAGACACTCATCATCTAGATCACGCATAGATCGATTCCCAATCCATACTTACCAGCATCAGTGGTGAGTCCTCATACTTTGAGGACAACATACTTGTTTTCCATTTCAACTTTTTATTTCAGTTTCAGTTTTGGTAGAGTTAGTTGGGGGCATGTCCCAGTAGCTCTAGTCAGTTAGAGGCTTTTCTATACATAGTATTAGATTCAACTTTAGATTGAGTGTGATCTTTCAGTCGTTATTGAACTCTTAGATATTTTTATTTATATTCAGACTAGTATTAGGTATTCCCCATCATTCAGTTATTTCATGTTTTAAGCATCCACATTAGTTATCTTTCACAGATATGTTCATATTGCTCATGACATGCCAGCTCAGGGTTAGCTTGGGGTTTTTCGTGATCCTAGGTCTTGTATTTACGTCCAGGGGTAGCCTTGGGGCATGAATAACTTGGTATCAGAGCATTAGGTTTAAGAGTACTAGGATGTCTAAAAAGCCGCACTAATTAGAGTCTCTTTCATGGGTGTGAAGTGCACTACATCTAATGAGAGGGAGGCTACGAAGTGTTTTAGGACAACTTCACTTTCTTTGCTATTCTTATCGTGCGCAAGGTATGATCCAACTTCTCGCTTCTATTCCATCGTTATGCATTTCAGATTATGCCTCCTTCTAGATCTTACGCAAAGAATGCTAATGCCCACAATGCTAACGCAGTCCTTCCAGTTCTAGACCAGGAGGTTTTGAATGCAGAATTTCGGAATGCTATTTAACTTTTGGCTCAGAGAGTGGCCAACAAGAACAATAAGGACGCCGTAGTTCCTGCTAATCACGGGTCAGCAACAGCCAGGGTTTGAGATTTTGTTCGGATGAATCCTCTAGAATTTCTAGGGTCAAGCATTGATAAGGACCCACATAACTTCATTGATGAGGTTAAGAAAATATTTGGAGTGATGCAATTGATTGGAAATGATAGGGTAGAGTTGGCATCGTACTAGCTTAAGGATGTAGCTCATATCTGGTTTACTCAATGGAGAGAAAACAAGGGTACGGATGCAATTCCTATTACTTGGGAATGCTTAACTGGATCTCTTCTGGATAGGTTCTTCCCGAGAGAGTTGAGGGAGGCTAAAGCTTAGGAGTTCATGAATTTGAGACAAGATAAAATGTCAATCCAAGAGTATGGCCTTAAGTTAACACAACTCTCCAGGTATGCTCCACATATGGTTGTTGATTCGAGGGAACATATGAGTAATTTTTTTTTTGGGGTATTTGACTTAGTGAAAACAGAGTGCCGGAATGCTATGTCGCTAGAAGATATAAATATCTCTAGACTTATGACTCATGCTCAGCAGGTTGAGGGAGACAAGCTTAAGGAAATGGCTAAGGTCATTAAGAAGGCTAGGACAGGTAACTATGAGTACTCTAAGAAGAAATCGGGTGGTGGAATTTGCTCTCAGTTTCAGCAGAGGTTTACAGTCCCAACACCTTCATCAGCTAGTGCTCCAACCCTCAGGTTCTGACAGGATCAGAAAGGCAGGGCATCACACTCTAAGTCTTAGGGTAGTGTTTCAGGTAATGGGACTTTCCCAACTTGTCCCAAGTATGGTAAGAACCGTCCAGGTGAGTGTTTTGCAGGAAAAAAGTGCTTTGGGTGTGATCAGTATGTCCATAGGTTTAAAGATTGTCCTTCTTCAAGTCAGGGGAAATGAGGTAATAATATTAACAGGTCTTAGTCTACCGCTCCAGCAGTCCCAACATGTCGCCCAACTCAGCGGGGTGCTTCATCTAGTACAGGTGGTGGTCAGCACCAGAACAGGTTGTATGCTCTCCAGGCTCGCCGGGATCAGGAAGATTTTCCTGATGTGGTCACTGTTACTTTGCGAGTCTTTCATTTAGATGTTTATGCTTTGTTAGATCCAGGGGCTACTCCTTATTTTGTAACTCCCTATATAGCAATAAACTTTGGTGTCAGTCCAGAAACTCTTTCAGAACCCTTCTCAGTCTCTACTCTAGTTGGTGGCCCAGTTATATCTAGATGGGTATATAGAAATTTCCCTGTCACAGTCTCTTAGAAAGTCACCTGAGCAGACCTTGTAGAGTTAGAAATGGTGGATTTTTATATCATTCTAGGCATGGATTGGTTACATTCATGTTATGCCTCAGTCGATTGTAGAACTAGAATCGTTCGGTTTCAATTTCCAAGCGAGCCAGTCTTAAAATGGAAGGGTAGTATTTCAGTGCCTATAGGTCGATTTATCTCTTACCTTGAGGCCTTAAAGATTATTTCCAAAGTGTATGTCTATCATCTTGTTCGGCTTAATGATTCAAGCTCCGAAACCCCAACTCTTGAGTCAGTCCCTGTAGTAAATGAGTTTCCATAAGTGTTTCCAGAAGATCTTCCTAGAGTTCTTTCCCAAAGGGAAATCAACTTTGGAATAGATCTCTTTCCAAATACCCAACCTATTTCGATTCCTCCTTATAGAATGGCTCAAGCTAAGCTTAAGGAATTGAAAGAATAGTTGAAATACCTTCTAGATAAGGGCTTCATTAGACCTAGTATTTCCCCATGGGGTGCTATAGTATTGTTCGTGAAAAAGAAATATTGTTCCCTCACGATGTGAATTGATTATCGTCAGATGAACAAAGTCACCATCAAGAATAAGTATCCTATCCCCAGGATTGATGACTTGTTCGACCAACTTCAGGGTGCTAGTAGCTTTTCTAGGATAGACCTCAAATCGGCTATCATCAACTAAGAGTTAGAGATAGTGACATTTCGAAGACAACCTTCAGAACACGGTATGGTCATTATGAATTTGTAGGTATGTTGTTTGCACTAATCAATACTTATGCAACTTTCATGGACTTAATGAACAGGATGTTCAAACAGTATTTGGACTTATTCGTTATTGTCTTCATTGACTAATTTTCAGTATTCAGTCTCAACATGTTATGTACTAGGTCATTGCATTCAGTTAAGTTCTTTTCACTATATTTTAGTATTTCCATCTTATTCAGATTACATAAGTTCTCAGTATGATTTGTTCAGCTTATATGTTTGTTCAACTTTTATCTATATCATGCATGTTCAATACATTCTAAGTACTGACACATACTCTGCACTACATCCTTTCATGATGTAGGTTCAGGTACTCAACATCCAGATCACACATAGATCGGTTCTCGATCCATACTCAGCAGCATCAGTAGTGAGTCCTCATACATCGAGGAGAACAGACATGTTTTCCATTTCAAATTTTTTATTCAGTTTCAGTTTTTCTAGAGTTATCTAGGGCATGTCCTAGTAGCTCTAGTCAGTTAGAGGCTTTTCTAGACATAATATTACATTCAACTTTAGATTGAGTTTTATCTTTCAGTTGTTATTGAACTCTCAGAATTTTATATATATTTAGACTATTATTCGATATTCCCGATCATTAGTTTATTTCATGTTTTAAGCTTCCGCATTACTTATGTTTTCACAGATATGTTCAGATTGCTCATGATATACCAGCTCACGGCTAGCGTGGGGTCATTCGTGATCCTAGGTCCCGTGTTTATGTCCAGGGGGTAGCCTCGGGGTGTGACAATTGTTCTATGTTTTCACTTTGATACTAAGCCATGTTTGATCGGTGGTTAGCCTAGCTTTTCTCGATTTGAAATTTTTATGGTATTGAGCCTAGTTTGCTTAGGTGGTTGCCTTAGTTTCCTACTTTTCTTTTGAGTAGTAGTTGGTAGATTACTAATTTTCATGAGTTAGGTGTTGGGTAGTTGGCCTTATTTAGTTGTGATAGAACTTTTTGGTTTCTTTCTTTGCCTTGGTGTTTTCCTAGTCACAGATTTGTGCTTTCGCTCGTTCGATCTGCTTGGATTCGTCCTCTCCTTGTGGTCTTGGAGTTTGGTTATGGCTAGCCAGGATTTGGAGGTGTGATCCCTTCTCTTCCTTATAGTTGTCATTGTTGGTTCCTTGTTGTTGTTTTGATTGCAGTTGAGGCTAGGTGTAATCTAAAGTGAGAGTGGCGGTACTCATTTGTGGATTTAGACCTTAGATTTCATTGGAAAATGGAAATTTTCGAAGAAGGTTCATCTTTAAGATGGGGTTAAAGTAATTCATGGAATCTATGAGTTTGTTCTTGTTTAAAATGTGTCATTTGCTTTTATCATGCTTGGCAGCTTGCTTGATTTGTGATGGGAGATTGTCCCTTTGGGCCACTACTGACCAGCTCACTATGTTGATACGCCACCTGCCAACTTAGATTCCCTAAGAATGGGGTGTTTGTCCCAGAATGGTGGTGGCAGATTAGTTAGTGCGATCATGGTGTTAGATTTTCAGAAGTTCCTTTGCTTGGAGTAGGTCCCTGGAGCCGAGCTCATTGTAGACTTATCATTCACAGGATGGTTAACTTTGTATTAGCATGATTAGCTTCAAAGGTTCTGCTTCAGCTATATTTGTTTGTCTTTGAGAGTAAGGAGTGGATATTTTTTGCTTTTCCCTGGTCTACATTCCTTCATTTGGAAGTTTACATTCTTCGATGTTCATATAATATATGTACTTCTTTCAAGATTTTTGTTGTGGGGTATTGAAGATGGGATTCAGATGGTAGTAGAGATGTTTAGGATAGCTAAGGGCCAGTAGAACACTCTTGATGGTTAGAAGATTTTAGATGTGGAGCATAAGTTCAGTATTTGTATTCGTGAGTTAGGTTGCATCTTTATTGCTATATGTTGCTCAATTAGTTGATTCCGATGTGATGTTGGTTTTCTCATGTGAATATAGTGCCTTAAGGCATATTCACTTCTATTGGGAGAGAGTTAGAGCCCAAACAACAATAAGAGAAGTTTTTGGAGTTTTGAAGTGAATTCAAGGTTTTCCTCTTAGCTTGAATTCTGTATTGGCGTTGTTCAATCTGAGAGGGTTTCTGAGGGTCTGGGGAAACATGTGGACCCGATATCCTTGTCTTTCCGTGCCTTCAGGTTGTAGCTATCCTTTTACTTTCACAGAAAAAAGTCCTTTTAGTAGAGGATGTTTTAATGACCCTCCATGTCATTTTCTTTGTTTTTTAATCTCTATTCAATGTTTAAGCCTCTCATGTAGTGTCCACATGTCATTTATGACTTGTTTAGAATGATATTTTAGTCTCCTAGTTATTACTTTTACTTTTATGCAGGTTTTCTTATTTTGGAGCCTTTGAAACTTGAACAGTTGACTTTGGTCAAAAGTTCAGAAATAAGGCCTCAAAATACACTTCTAATGGCTTCATCAGGTCTGGAAGTACCATTTTAGGCAAGGGGCATGGTTGGTTAAGGGCTCGATGTTTTTGGTGTGAGTTTGTGCAATTGGCGTTCTAAGTTGGAAGCTTAAGCTAAAGTTTGACTCCGGTCAACATTAATTCCAAATGTGCATGGATGTGAATTTTGTCATCGCGGTTAGCTTCGGAATGTCAAATTTTTCTAGCATGATCTTTTGTGTTGTTTCCGAGGCGTCTGGTGTTATTCCAAGCTCTTTGTGGATTTTTCCAAAAAATAGATCTTGGGTGTGGGACCCACCATTCGTCAAGACGACCTCAGATAGAAGTTTTTATTTTCCATTGAGTGTGGAATGTGGGATTTAGTAGGGGTAGAATGTCTAGTTTATTCTTATTGGGACCCAAATGAATCCCCAAGTCTGCTTAGGGACTTCACATATTAGCAAAAAATAGTGTTGTTGGTGCATACTTTAAGCGACGAGAAAATCTTTTTGAAACTAGGATTTCTGGTATTTAAATATTGAAAATTAGCATCAGTCCTCATTTTCTAAATGTGATTTCTTGAGTTATAGAGCTCGAGCTGATTTTAGTTGTGTTGGTTCAGGTTATTCCACTGTTATGCTTGTAGTTCTGATGGAAGTGGAAAAAGTTTTGGTTTAAGGCAATTCTCATTCCTAAGGGGCTCCCTTTTCTCCTTGAATGGTGATTTTTGTGGATGTGTATGTTAGGCTATTTGGGGTAGGGAATTGTGGCCTGTTTTAGGATAGAAGCTCCGTTAGTCGACTTGCACCTTTGAAAGAGTCAATTTCAGGATTTCTAGCATGGGTCCCACATTCCCAATTGACTCAATTTTTGGTCTATTTCCAATTATTGCATATTTAGTGTCTTAACATCCGTAATGACTTCATGATCAATAATTGGATAGTGTGGCGGTGTTTGTAGGAACTTCAGAAGTAAATAGCTCTTGTGCAGTGGATTCAGAGCACTCGTGATTGTCTTCGAGGCTGGCTATGGTCTCCTTTCTTGATTGGGCTTCATAGATAATGCTTAGTATAAAGTACATGAGATAACGGATTGTATTTGTTAGGTAGTTAGTCCCCTCTTGTTACTCTAGCTTTTCTTTATTCCGTAGTAGCATTGAGCTTACATTGGGTTGTAAGAGACTTAGTTTAGGCTTGTATCCTTGGTAGTGGTTTAGGTTATCTTGTTCATCCTTCATAGTGTTGACACTTGTGTCCTTAGGCAATGATTGATACATAGAAGCCTTAGATTGTATTTTATCTCCCTTGTAGCTATCAGTTGCTCCCAATAGGGCTTGTATCGGGTTATGCTTCTTTTATTGGTGCTTGAGACCTTTGGAGCTCATCGTAGTCGTGAGTTGGAACTAGCTATGGTCATTCATAGACTGGAGAAATATAATTGGGATGGGGCGTTATAACTTGAGTATGCTCCCCCTCTATTAATTTGCAAGCTTAAGTTTACCCCTTCACTTGTTGTTTAGTAGTGGACCTATTATGCTCCTTGAACTTTATCCAATATATTGTTCGTCTCGAGGCTGTGTTCGAGGATCAATTGCATCCCACATTAGTACTCTCTGCCTTGGTAGCGTGGGTTGGTGTCACGACCCGGGCCTACACCGTGAAAGTGATACGGTGTACAAGACTTTGAAAAGTCTCATACAAGCCTCATAGCATTCATGAACATAAGAGCATAGGAAAATAAAGCAGAATTTAAAACTTTTCTTTTACAATCGAAGACATTTTCATAAAAACAAGTGGATGTCTTTTCTATACTTTGTCTCAAACCATCTACAACACTTTGAATAAACTTTGGGACATAGCCCATACAAAAGCTCTAAACATAACGTAAAAGACAAAAGGGAGCATAATGGGTTTTGTCATCGAAACTATGAGGACTCACTAAGTCTTCAACTCCAAGCTCTTTAGAAACCTATCTTTCAAGTATAGAGCATCAAATCTCCAAATCCTACACTTTAGTAAGAATGAAGAAATATGGGTTAGTACATAAAGTAATAAGTATGATAGCCATGCAAAAACCATGCTTAAAACAGACATTTTGGTTGGAAACCATGCATAAGCCAATTTTGAGAAAACTTCATGAATATAAGCATAAGAGGCACAAGATACGACCATATCATCATACAAGTCATTTCATCACATTAGAACATAATGAACATATAAGACATTGCATCCCATTAAAGCTTTCACCTTAAGTAACCCCAAGATATACTTTGTGCAATGTATGAATAGCGTCCCATACCACCATCCACACGAAACTACCACATTAAGGACACCTAAAGTGAACTTGACATTCTTCCTTTTTACCTTCAAGCATTCCTCCTTTTCATCTTTAAACAATACTCATACAGAAGGAACATAAGCATTTCATAAATCATATCAACACATTAGGACCATCATCCAGGGCAACCCTAAGTCATATTTGTGCAATGTATGAATAGCATCCCATACTACTACTCACACTAAGTACTCCTTTGACACACCATAGACAGGTACATTCATATTCAATAAGTCATGACAAGGAAGTAACTCATAATATAATCAGAGTAAGGCATGCATTATTACATTAGACATTTAAGTCAACATTCTTCATTAGCTTCACTAAGAGCACATTCATACATTAGTCATTAAGACATTAGAGAACTAACTATAGTCCTCTCAAAGCCTACTTGTGCAATGCATGGATGGCATCCCATACAACCACCCACACTTCATAGAACTTCTCAAGAAACCATAATTCACATCTCACACGATGGGAATAAGTGTTTAACTGACATAGACCTTGAGAGCTAAATCATGGAATCCGGTGTCATGAAACCCCACACCGAAGAGAGGTGTTCTACTTGCCTAAGGTAGAACTAAGTATGTTTAGCTTAAGTTGATCCACTAGCTATCCTATGCTGGAACATAGTTATGGGATAAGAAAGACGTTTATTGAAACCCTTGCCTAATATTGGGAGAGTTTTCATCTTACCATATCCATTGGGTGCTTAGCCTCCATCCCATAGAGTATTTCATTCACATTAACATTATTGTACATGAGAGGGCAACCAACATTAGGCCTACTGACCCAAGGTACACTACATATGAAATGGCCACCACCATTAGGTCTACCGGTCTAAGGTACATTATAAGTATAGCTCATGTATTTTCAAAGAAAGAGCCACCAACATTAGGTCTACCGCTCCAAGGTTGATCATTTCACACAAGAAAGGGCCACTAACATTAGGTCTACCGATCCAAGGTTTATCATTCATTCATTACTTTCTAGACTCATCATGAAGGGCTACCACCATTAGGTCTACCGGTTCAAGACATAGCCTAGAATACTTCATCATTCATTTAGGAAAGGTCTACGAACATTAGGTCTACCGATTCAAATTATTACATTCATTAGTCATTTATGAAAGGGCTACCAACATTAGGTCTACCTTTTCAAATCATTAAGACATTATACATTAACAACCCAAGAAGAGGATGCCTAAGCCTACCAAGTCAAAGTACATCATTCGACCAGACTTTCATTCATTCAAGAAGAGGATGACTAAGCCTACCAATTCAAGATACCATAATTACATTACTTTCATTTATACAAGAAAATGATGCACAAGCCTACCAATTCAAGATATACACTACAATGAAGAAACCCTTCACATTCTATCATCATCATTCATGAGTGTTAATTGAGAATATGCTTTCAATCATAACATAATTACATTCTAAACTTGATCATAACTCTTTCATTGATATCACACACATATACTTCACATCATAATAATCATACATAGATCCTTCATGAACTTGCCTTCCAAGGCCATGAACCAACATCAAACCATAAACCTAAGTTACAACCATAGATAAGGAAGTTGACATGATTCAATAACTAATTCAATATAAACAAAAACAATTCAACATACTTTCATGATAAATCAATTCCCAAATCACAATTCACAAATTAAGAATTTGGGGGGAAACATGGGTTCATAGAAGAAATTGACCATAATTCATCAATAATTCAACAGTCCATTCATAATTCATCATATAAAACCTGTTGAAAATGTTTTGGAATTGAACCCATGCATAGATTGAAAACTAGGGTTTTGGGGGGATTTTGGAGACTTGAAATCATCTTTGAAATTGGCTCCTTGAAAGAAACTAAGTCAAGGATGAAGACCAACATACCTTTAGGGAAGAAAATCCACGAAAATTTCTTGTGAAAGTTGAAAACATCACCTTGAAAGCTTGACTCCTTCATCTCCAATGGAGGTTTCTAGAAAGAGAACTTTTGGAGGAGAAGGAAGGTTTCTAATATGAGGTTTTGAAATAATGAATTGAAAAGGAGTTTTAGTACCTTTAAAAGCCTTAAAATACCTAAATAAATCAATAATAACCGTCCCCCACCTAAACTAACTTAAAAAGGAATTTACTAAACTAACCCCTCACTTGGCCGAATTTGGACAACAATCAGGTGTCATTGACGCCCCCTGACCTACGAACCGTAGGTGGGGTGATGCCCCGTCCTGTAGGTCCATGGGTCAGGTCTGCAAATTTTCATTTTGGGTCCTTGACTTACGGACCAAACCTTACGGAGCGTGGATGGACCTACGTGGCGTAGGTCCCATCCGTAGGTCCTCATTTTTTTGACAGCTTCTTGATTCTTGGGCATCTTTGGGGGTTAGACTTAGGGTCCTCCTCAAAGACCCTTTGGTTGGTCCTTGGGGAGTCGTACCTTGACGTTTAACCCCTAAACCCTTTAACCAAAGATCGGGACAACATGTTACAACCTCAAACCTCATATCTACCCAAAGACAAACTCGTTAGGCTCCAGTTTCACCTATTCATTTTTCGGGTCGTTACATTATCCCCCACTTGGGAACATTTTTCCTCGAATGACACTTTAAACACATTAAGGGATTAATGACTCAAGACTAGCAGCCCATCATGCATGAAACATCATAAATAATGTACAAACTAGTAGGAAACATCAACTACATCTCAAACATCCTCCATGCAACACAAGAAAGTAGGAACTACATCTACAAACTCATTATGCATGAAAACTTCAGCATTTCTCATTTCATTGGAGGAATTACCTTCTGCAACTCAAATCATGCTCATCTTAACATCATTAGGCACATTATGCAATTTCTCTTAAAAGCACATTTAGGCATGTTCAACATTCATCTCAGGAAGCATATAGGCAATTCATACTAAATGCACATCAACATGAGGAACATGATTCATAAAACTCATTTTCTCATTCAAACATAAATTCATCAAGAACATGCATATCATAAGGATACCATGGAAACACATAATCACACATGACTCCAAAACATGAAACAAGCCAAAACGGAACTCTTGGTCTCAAGATTGAATAGGAATAGAAGGAAAGAGATAAGGATCTCGGAACTCTCAACAACCTTACTATTCAACATACCATCCCCCCCCCTTAGGAGTAAACCCATACTAGGGTCAACATGAAAACAACATAGAAACCTCAATAAAACATTCATAACTAAAAGGAACTTATCAACATTGTCATGGAAGGAACTCCTTTACCCTTCTATCTCATAACTCGCCGGTCTAAGGTTCCAACCGATAGTTCTAAACTAGGGAGGTCCTCATTAAGCAACTCTTGCTCACAAACAATCTTACCAACACCACTAAAGGTGAAAATTCAAGTCAACCTAAATCATGAACATCAAGGATACCCAATGACCTTGCTATCTAAGCACATTATCTCTCCCCTTAGGAGTAAGCCTACACAAACTCCTTTAAACAACACTTCTTTCAATTCTAAGGTCGGAGCAAGTCATCACTAAACTTTCACACTCATCACACAATATGATTCTAAACCATGATAATTACACTTCTACCCCTCTTAGAGTAGTCTACTCACTCCACACATCTAGGTATTACTATAACACCCTTTTCATCAAATTTATCAACATACCTCAAAACTCATCATGACTAAGTCAGGTTCTACCCTCAACTAAACATAACCATAATGCAACTCATTCATACTAAAGACAACACCACAATCTATCACCTCAAATCTAACAAGTCACATAGCCATAATTGGCACCACAACCAACGTTTCTCCATCACTCCTTCTAGCATAAGCCTTTCAAGTGGTCATATCCTAAAGAACATCGGATAAGGAATAGGAGAGAGAACTTATAGAGTTTAACTCTATGGCACGACTTGAAGAATGAAGAAGTGAGAATTTCCTAACATCCAATAGCCTCCTATTCATAAATGTGGGGCGCTTCACACTATTAACAAGACTCTACTAGACGTGGTTTGAGACATCCTAAAACCATCCCAAAACTTTGTGTTCTGATACCATATTTGTCAAGACCTGGGCCAACACCTCGGAAGTGACACGGCATACAAGACTCCGAAAAATCTCATACAAGCCTCATAGCATTCATGAACTTTAGAGCATAGGAAAATAAAATGAAATTTAAAACTTTTCTTTCATAAAAACAAGCAGAAGTCTTTCCTATACTTTGTCTCAAACCATCTACAAAACTTTGAATAAACTTCGGGACATAGCCCATACAAAAGATCTGAACATAAAGTAAAAGACAAAAGGAAACATAATGGGTTTTGTCCTCGAAACTATGAGGACTCACCAAGTCTTCAACTCCAAGCTCCTTAGAAACCTATCCTTCAAGTATAGAACATCAAATCTCCAAACCCTACACTTTAGTAAGAATGAAGAAATATGGGTTAGCACATAAAGTACTAAGTATGATAGCCATGCAAAAACCTAGCTTAAAACAGACATTTTGGTTGGAAACCATGCATATGCCAATTTTGAGAAAACTTCATGAACATAAGCATAAGAGGCATAAGATACAACCATATCATCACATTAGAATATAATGAACATATAAGGCATTTCATACAATTAAATCTTTCACCTTAAGTAACACCAAGCTATACTTTGTGCAATGTATGAATAGTGTCCCATACCACCATCCACACTAAACTACCACATTAAGGCCACCAAAAGTGAACTTACAATTCCTTTTTACCTTCAAGCATTCCTTCTTTTCATCTTTAATCAATACTCATACATAAGGAACATAAGCATTTCATAAATCATATCAACACATTAGGACCATCATCTAGGGCAACCCTGAGTCATACTTGTGCAATGTATGAATAGCATCTCATACTACTACTCACACTAAGTATTCCTTTGAGCCACCATAGACAAGGTACATTCATATTCAATAAGTCATGACAAGGAAGTAACTCATAATACAATCCAAGTAAGGCATGTAACATTACATTAGACATTTAAGTCAACATTCTTCATTAGCTTCACTAAGAGCACAGTCATACATTAGTCATTAAGACATTAGAGAACTCACTATAGCCCTCTCAAAGCCTACTCATGCAATGCATGGATGGCATCCCATACTACCACCCACACTTCATAGAACTTCTCAAGAAACCATAATGCACATCTCACATGATGGGAATAAGTGTTTAACCGATATAGATCATGAGAGCTATATCATGGAATCCGGTGTCATGAAAACCCACACCGAAGAGAGGTGTTCTACTTGCCTAAGGTAGCACTAATTGTGTTTAGCTTAAGTGGATCCACTAGTTATCCTATACGGGCACATAGTTATGGGATAAGAAAGACGTTCATTGAAACCCATGCCTAACATTGAGAGAGTTTCCATCTTACCATATCCACTCGGTTCTTAGCCTCCATTCTCATAAAGTATTTCATTCACATTAACATTATTGTACTTGAGAGGGCCACCAATATTAGGCCTTCTGACCCAAGGTACATTACACATGAAAGGGCCACCACCATTAAGTCTACCTATCTAAGGTGCATTATAAGTATAGCTCATTGACTTTCCAAGAAAGGGCCAGCAACATTAGGTCTACCGCTCCAAGATTCATCATTTCACACAAGAAAGGGCCACCAACATTAGGTCTACCGATCCAAGGTTTATCATTCATTCATTACTTTCTAGACTCATCATGAAGGGCTACCACCATTAGGTCTATCGGTTCAAGACATAGCCTAAAATACTTCATCATTCATTTCGGAAAGGGCTACGAACATTAGGTCTACCGATTCAAATCATTACATTCATTAGTTATTTATGAAAGGGCTACCATTATTAGATCTACCAACTCAAATCATTAAGACATTATATATTAACAACCCAAGAAGAGGATGCCTAAGCCTACCAAGTCAAGGTACATCATTCAACAATAGTTTCATTTATTCAAGAAGAGGATGACTAAGCCTACCAATCCATGATACCATAATCACATTACTTTCATTTATACAAGAAAATGATGCACAAGCCTGCCAATTCAAGATATACATTACATAGAAGAAACCCTTCACATTCTATCATCATCATTCATGAGTGTTAATTGAGAATATGATTTCAATCATAACACAGTTACATTCTAAGCATGATCATAACTCTTTCATTGAGATCACACACATATACCTTACATCATAATCATAAATAGATCTTTCATGAACTTGCTTTTCAAGGCCATGAACCAACATCAACCCATAAGTCTAAGTTATTAATGTAGAGAAGGAAACTGACATGATTGAATAACTAATTCAATATAAACATAAACAATTCAACATATTTTCATGATCAATCAATTCCCAATCACAATTCACAACTTAAGAATTTGGGAAAAAATGGGTTCATAGAAGAAATTGACCATAATTCATCAATAATTCAACAATGTATTCATAATTCATCATTTAAAACCTTTTGAAAACGTTTTGGAATTGAACCCATGCATAGATTGAAAACTAGGGTTTTTGGGGGATTTTGGAGACTTGTAATCATCTTTGAGATTGGCTCCTTGAAAGAAAATAAGTCAAGGATGAAGACTACCATACCTTTAGGGAAGAAACTCCACGAAAATTTCTTGAGAAAGTTGAAAACTTGACCTTGAAACCTTGACTCCTTCATCTCCAATGGATGTTTCTAGAGAGAACTTTTGGAGGAGAGGGAAGGTTTCTAATTTGGTGTTTTAAAATAATGAATTGAAAAGGACTTTTTATACCTTTAAAGCCTTAAAATACATAAATACATCAATAATAACCGTCCCCCAACTAAACTAACTTAAAAAGGAATATACTAAACTAACCCCTCACTTGGCCGAATTTGGACAGCAAGTTGGTGTCATTGATGCCCCCTGACCTACGGACCGTAGGTGGGGTGATGCCCCATCCTTCAGGTTCGTGGTTCAGGTCTGCAACTTGTCATATTTGGTTCTTGACCTACGGACCAAGCCCTACAGGGTGTGGATGGACCTACGGGGCGTCGGTCCCATCTGTAGGTCCTCATTTTTTTGACAGCTTTTTGGTTCTTGGGAAGCTTTTGGGGTTAGACTTTAGGGTCCTCCTCAAGGACCCCTTGGTTGTTCCTTGGGGAGTCATACCTTGACGTTTAACCCCTAAACCCCTCAACCAAAGCTAGGGATAATATTTTACAACCTCAAACCTCACATCTACCTAAAGACAAACTCGTTAGGCTCTAGTTTCACCTATTCATTTTCTGGGTCGTTATAGTTGGCTGGTCTTATATCTATGTTATTGTGAGTGTCTTGTTTAAATTTTTGTGATGATATTCATTGCATTAGTTGTTCACTCTCACGTGTTCTGTGGTATTACCCCGACTCATGTATTGGTACATCTTTATCATTCATTGAGAAAAACTTTTTCAACTAAGCTTTTATCATAAACTTGTTTTAACGGGAGTTGTACCACCTGGATCACTTGATTTATTGATTTTGAGATATTGGAGGTGATGAATGGTAGATTTTCACTAATTTGAGGAATATTTTGTTCCATTATTAGTGTCTCAATGCCTAATTATGTCCTTTTCTGATGATATTTTGATGATTTGCAGCTATGAAGGGTAAGGGACAAGGCAAGGATGAATACATGGAAGAAAGGCTAAAAACATGAAAAGAAGTGCAAACTCCACATTGTTTATCGCCAAATCTAAAGGGTGGATCGCCCAATTGGCATGACCTTCCCTAAAGTGATAGTACTCAAAGTTGTAAATTTCAAGGCAAGATTGGCAAACTAAACCATGAATTGGTGACTCGCCGAGTGAAATAGGTGAACAAAATGATCATCGTCGAAGGTGACAGGCATGGATAAACTACAAAGGCTTAAAATGTGAACAAAGGTGGTACTAGACGATTCACCAAATGTGAAAGGCAGACTCGAACAAGCTCACTGATAGAGGTTCAAACACATGAAGCCTCAAGCAGGAGAAGGGCGAACTAAGTAGCAGACAACGATCTATAGAATCATCTTGGTGAGCCCGACTAATGTCGCCGAATTGGTGACCCAATGAATTTTGGGCTAAAATTTTCAAATACTATAAATATTCCAAAGTAGAGAGAAAATAAAAACTTTTTATGGGTCATACATTGGAAAAAGACTTTGAGAGAGAAAAATCCTAATTCTTGTATGTGCTTTGAACTCTTAGTTTGGGAATTTAACCTCTTCACTCTTGAATTTGACAAAAATTGAGGTTGAAATCAAGTTGGGTGTTGATTATTATTGCTTAATTTCATCACATCAATGACTTCACTCATGAAAGGTATAGTTTCTTTACCTTTTTGTGATGGGTGGATAAAACCCCAAGTTCAGGGGTACAATTATGGATTGGATGTTGATTTAATGTAGTGAGTATTTTGTTGTGATCTGTTTTATTTATATTCATTTATGGATTTAGCTAAACTAGTTTCACGGCACGTGTGTTGCACGTGTGTATCGTATATATTGTATACGCTGTTGTAAAATATAATTAATATTACTAAATTAATATTTTTAGTAAATAATTATAATTGAAAGAACATAGAACAAATTCTTTGAAATGATTAGCAGATATTGTCATAGAGTAACCTGTATTTTGAGATCAAAATACATTGAAAGTTTAAATGTAGGGAGAAAGTGACATTTCTTTAGTATTATTAATTTTACTTCACTCAATTTTGTAAAGAAATCTAACCGACAAAATTATAAAAAAAAAATCCATACAAAAAATGTTACCATTGGCCTTTCCTCTTGAGGTTATGAACATAAATGATAGACACAAATTAAGTACAATTTTTCTCTTAAGTATTCATACTTGAAATTTAGTATGTGCATGACACTAATAAGTATTACCATAAATATTTCAATATTTTATCTTTTTACGTAATCTATCTTTTACTAAATATTAGTACTCAATTAATATTTGAGTAAGACTATCATAGTGAGGTAATATATAAACAACATAACCTTTGGTGAAAAATATTTCATTTTTTAAAGTTTCTACCTTATCTTTGTAGAAATGTATTCTTCTCCTTTTTTTGCCGCATATATATCATATAGTTGTTGTCTAATGAAGGTATCTAATATCTTACAAAAGTTGTATCATTATATAAAAATTAATTCATGAATAAAATTTAAAGTGTTATTCATAGAATCTTTTATTTGATTTAAGATTATTTTATGATCAATGACTATTTTCTTATACATTTTTATATAGCTAGCAAGGAGTGTATCTTGTGACATATCATTTTCTCAAATTAAAATGAACACAAAATAACAGGAAATTCATACTTAAAAAATTTCTTACTCATACTTAATATAAATATAAAAAATAAAAAATATATGGAACAATACATAGCAATTGAAGAAGGAAGACGTAAATATATGTTCATGCTATACTCACTATAGTGTTCCATTTGATTGAAATATCTTGCCACCAACACTTTATTTTCTCCGTTCATTTTTTCTTACATGTCTATTAATTTTTTTTTTATCATGACTATTTATCATATTATAAGTAAAAAGGAAAATCTATTTTTAAAATAGTGGATTGAACATCAAAACTAATAATTCAATAGACGACATTGATGCCCATTGTTTTCGCAAAATTAGAAAGAAACTTCTTTTTTGAGGGTAAAAGAATAAAACATGAAAAAACAAATAAGAAATATCTTAGCCAAAACGTCTGAATATTTTAATATTAGTTTATTACTATTTACTTTCATACAACTTTTTGTCACTGTTAACTAATGAAAATCAAAAGAAAAAGTACGAGTGTGAATTGATGAATGATTTTCTACAATTTCTTCACCAAATCTTTTTTATGTGGTGCCTCGAATTTCGTTGAATTTTGAACTTAATCAACTGTTGCAAATAACCCTTGAGATTTTTATAAGAAGAAGAAGAGTGGAAACATTAAAAAAAATGATAGTTTAAAAGTGAGAGGAAACCCTTCTATTTATAGCTAACAAATAGTAGTATGAATAGGTGCTAATTGTGCCTTATCAGAAAAGTTACAACCTTTCAAAAAAGTCACTACTCATCGGAAAAGTCACAACTCATTGGAAAAGGTTAAACCCTTTGAAAAAGTCACAATCCTTTCGAATAATCACAAACCTTTGGAAAAGTCACAACTCATCGAAAATGTCACAACCTATCAAAAAAGCCACAACTCTTTGGAAAAGTCACAACTCTTTGAAAAAAATCACAATTCTTTAATGTGAAAAGGTATCTACTTTTAATATAATTAAATTAATAAATATAATAATTTGAGTATTTTAAATTGAGGGTATTATAGTAATTCAACATTCAAGTTTGGGAGTTCATGCTTTTAAGGTAGTATAGATAGATAGATAGATAGATAGATATAGATATAGATAGAAGATATAGATAAGCATGGGTTAATTCATGGGTTAAGGTTGCAAACTTAATTCTACTGTCGATCGTTGATTGATGCTCCAAAGAGATTGATTGGAATAAGTAATTAGTCAAATGCTTGCAATTTAGGTTTGATGCGTATTATTTGCTTGAAAGAGAAATTATGTGTCAGATCTATTTGCTCAAATCTTCTTGAAAAAGAGATTTTGTAAGGTAGTGGGTTGTTTTGTAAATCACATAGATGAGACCCAAAAGAGATTTTATGAAATGATATTATGAGATCGAAAGAAGATTAGTGTCATTAAAGATGACCCAACCTATCCATGTTTGTCTAGCTTATTATTGAGCACCACAGTTACCCCAATGTAACATTGAGTTCAATCCCCGTACCCCTAGACTGATTTTTTAAAATATTTGAATTTGTGATATTTTAGTTTAATCTTGAGTTGTGATAAAAAAATTATTTTACTTAAATTTGGTGGAATCATCCACTACACTTTTAACTGCTACAAATGAATGCATTTACAATTTAGCGTTCGTAATTTAATTTCTTGACTTACGCCATTCTCTATGGGATTCGACCCTGACTCTTAATTGGGTTTTTTTATTGTCAGTGATCGTTTATTCTCTTAATTGATTTGGAGGATACTTTGAGTATTATCAAGAGGCATCTGAGACGTGCTCAGATTTTACCTAACTAGTCGGCACATCAACGCTCTTTCTTGAATAATTTTTGCTAATCTTTATCCTCTATGGAGTTAGTCACTCTTTTGGCTATAGCCTGACGTCCCTTGGTGAGAGGTCTAGGCTCTGCCGTCTTTAGCTTGGCGACCATTATGGATTGATCATTACCTATTGGTAGCTTTGAGGCCTTGTCTTATCCTCATTAGAGTTGACACGCCCCTAGGAGTTTACTCCTTAGCTTGGTAGCCTGGCGCCCCTAGGAGTTTAATCATTAACTAGGAGGCCTTTACTAATGCACTTGGGAGTTAACTCTTTAGTTTGGGGGGGCGGCATTATTGGTCACTAATGGTTCGGGATTGTTAGTAATGGTCCTACTACATACAATACAATCCTATACATTGTCTATCACTAGTATACTTGTTTGTTGATTGCACCCTCCAAATTATGTGGGTTTGGTTGGGTTATTTTTGTTTATTGTACTTTTTGGGCTAATGGGGGTTTGACTAGGTTATTGTTTGACTATATTATGTTACTTATTTTTATTTATCTGTTAGATGATAGGCTTTTGTTTTAGAACTGTGGCCCTTAGCCCTCCTTATCATGGGTAGTTAGCTTTGTATCGTAGTTTCTTGCGAGTAAATTGCTAGCATCCAACTGAAGTACATTCTTGACTTGACACATGGACCGTACTACACTTTTGCTCCCTGTAGATCATAGTTTGAGTAAGCTCCGTTAATTTGGAGTCGTGCGGAGCAGCTTGGAGTTTGGAGACTAGTGTGAGCTCCTAGCATTCAGAGTTGTTGGTTTCTGTCTGTTTTTCTTTTGCTAGGCTTAGTATTTATATTTTATTCAAATATTTCCTACACTTAATCGGTATTTGTAAAGATATTTTACTCTTATTTTGATTAGATGGTCGATTACTAACTTATGTCAGGTGTTTGGATGGTTCATTGTGTTGCATTTCTATTGATTACCCTTTTTTGCTTTGTTATAAGCTTATATGATTCTTCTTGTAGACTTCCACTTGGTAGTTCGTTGTTTATGGCTTCGACTTAGGGGTAGGCTTAGCTAGTGGTGGGATGATGTAGGTGTCATCATGACCTAAAAAATCGGGTCGTGACAGGTATATTATAATTTTAATTTTTTTTCTCAAATAATTATCCATTCTTCAATGGCCTATCCCGAATTGATTATTATATTTAAAGTTGTATATTATTCTTTTGTGGATATTAGACAGGTGAAGTGGATGAGGAACTTGTACCCTTGATTGATAATTGTATTTAAGTTGCATCTATATTTTTGTGTGGATGTTAGACATGTGAAGTGGAGGAGCCTATATGCTTATGCAACTTAAATAGACTAAAGCTTCAAAATAGTGTTGAAAATAATTGAAGATTTAGAAATATTCAACTTGTGATAGTAATGAGAAATTCGTTAATACCTAATAATTGTATTACGGTTTTGTTGTTTTAGAATTGTCATTATTCATTAGCTACTTATAAACTGAAAAATCAAACAAACAAGAACCAAACCAATGGTTCTTATTTTATTTAGTTTGGTGTTAGGAATAATGAAAGCATACTCATGGCCCTTCGTGATAGATTCTAAATGTTGGTGTTATATACCACAAATATAGTAAAACACAGTTGAAAATAAAATAACATAAACTGAATAAATAAATCTTTAGGCCGAGGCACGAATATCCCGCTCTCTTTAAGGAGATTCAAGTCCACTGTGGTATAAACTACACCGATCCAGCAGTATCACTCTTGACTTGTCCCCTCCAGGATACAGTAACCCAACAACGTGTACAACTCAATAAACTCTGGATTAGTTGAAGAGTCCAAAGCTCCATAAAAAGAACACCTTCTTCAATATATAATTACCCTCTTTTGTATAGTGAATATAGTTGAAGACTTATAATATTTTCTTTGTCTCAACTCTCTCTTTCACTACACTAACCTCAATATAAACTTCTCTTTTGTTACATTATTTCAGTTCTACCCAATACAAAGTAAGACCACACTATTTATAGGTGAGGAATTCTTCCTTACAATGAATAGGAAGATAATGGGTATTAAATTGGGTAAATGAATAACCCAAAGGTTACATAAGTTACAAGGTATAACGAGGAAGAATAATGGGTGAAATTAGTGGTAGATCATGATAATAGTGGTTACAAAAGTAACACCAAAATAATGACCACATTCTTGTCAACTTTTACCCACTAACATATGTACTTAATATTTTAATTTTAATATTAAAATGCATAAACACCAAAATTCCCCCACTCATTTCAATATTAAAATAAGAGAGTGTTTCATAATTTAGTTGAAGGTAGACTATTGTGCACAATGAAGGTGTGCTCTGCAGTAGTGGTCTCAGACTTGAACTATAATTGTTTAAGGAAAATAAAGTATCACTGCTTAAAAACAATAATTTGGTGTTGACATAAGCTTTAATAGTTAGCACATTACGGTCTTGTACTATCCCGATTTCATGAGTGTTTTTGAGAACAGGCTCATTCTCCTAGAAATCGGCCTACTTTCACACTTACATAGGTGAAATCTGTCAGGGGTGCTCCTATAATTTGACATCCCACTCATAAGAGATACAAACTTTGATTAAGAGTTCAAGACTCAACCTCCACGAATCATTATAGGATAAATGCACTCACATCATAGAGATTGAATAAAATTAACAATAGTGCATTTCACAACAAGTCATCATATGATTCGTTCTTCCCGTTGAACCTTGTTATAGGATCTCTAGTCCCCTAGTTGGGTTTCCTCATATATAACTTAGAATTTATGAGCTTCAATTTCACCCCCTCGATGTGCTTCAGACTCTTTATCTTGCTAATGCCTTAGCTTTTGAATTTGCAAGATTATCACAAGTTTTAACGCAATTAATATTGATGGTATACCACTGATCCATATGATCTCACAATACTGTTTCTTTTCTCATGAGTCTGAATTTACCGTTTTATAACGATTTTGTATAAAACCATTATATTGGTGCTATCACAATTATTCAAAATTAGAATAATTAGTTTCTTAAATTAAAGTGTTTGATATAGTAAACTCAATTCACTTTTTCACTTGTTGAAGCTTAGTTTTTTTTATTTAAACCTCTATAGTAGATAAACAAGCAATATAATTTGCTTTTCTCACTTCCAACAAAGAGCACCAAAAATTTTCTCATTTAGTTTGCTTGTACCTGCTAATTACGTAGCTCATATTTTTATTAGGCCAACCAACTCAATTTTTCTATTTTTCACAACTTTCTCACGCAATTGAATCAAAAGGAGTGGCAAGACTCACACAACCAACAAAATTGTGTTTCAAATTTTTTCAATATTATGTGACTTGATAAGGAAAATTCCATCAAATGTTTATAATATTTTTTCATTCAAAGAATGATTTTTTCCTCTCCCAAAACATGTCATGTTAAATGTCTACTCAACATGCTTTTCATAATTTATTTATAACTCTCATGTTAGAGATAAAAATCATCTCATTATTGTCAAACAACAACATGTGATTTATTCCACAATAAATATATGCACTTGTAATACTCTTTTTTAGAGCAGTTCTCAACCATGCACAAATCACAATTTTAAAAATATTTCTTTTCATCATTTCATGAACCCCCGGTAATTTAAGAATTTGAATATGACTTTTTCTTGAAAAGTAGTATCACTTTATTCATGAAAATATTATGTGAATTTTTTCCTTTACCTCTTTTTCTCCACTGGAATTGAGCAAGTAGAAAAATACTTTACCAGACACCTCTTCTCTTTCATCTCTTGAAGAGAGCAACGTTGAGCGGAATTATGTTGAGATCCCTATCTTCATATCCACAATTTTTTCAAACGGTAACAAAAACATGAATCTCCTTAAAATTATTGGTGTAATATACCACAAATATAGTAAATTACAGTTGAAAATAAAATAACATAAACTGAATAAATAAATCTTTAGGCTGAGGCATGAGTGTCTCGCTCTCTTTAAGGATATTCAAGCCCACTGCGACATAATCTACACTGATCCAACAATATCACTCTTGACTTGTCCCTCCAGGATACAATAGCCCAACAACATGCACAACTCAAGCAACTCCGGATTCGTTAAAGAGTCCAAAGATCCACAAAAAGAACACATTCTTCAACATATAATTACTCTCTTTTGTATAGTGAATATAGTTGAAGACTTAGAATATTTTCTTTGTCTCAAATCTCCCTATTTATTAATATTAAAAGGTCACATCAGCACTAAATTACTTAAATTTTAATATTAATCAAAATCAATCCAAATTGAACCATCAAAACCCCTAGGTATAAGGATCATAGTAGCTTCTTTGATTTACTTTTGTTTTTCCTTTCTTTTATTTTATGTTTAGTCATCAAGCAATACACAACTTACTATCAACATGGGTTGTGGTACAATGGTGGGACTATTTCACCCTTAACCAAATGTCTCGTATACGAGCCTAGGGTATGGAAAACATCCTATTGGGAGCGCCACCCCAAAAAGAGCTTTATAGTGCACGACCAGATTTAGTTGAGGCTCAAATGCATGCTCCGAACAACGAGTGGAAAACCAAAAAAATTAATAAAATATACTAGTTATTCTGATTTAAGTGATTTAACAAAGAATTTATGTTCCTTTTAAAGTCCAGCCATGTAATAATGCATATGGAAATTTTTACTTGCAAGTCTGGGATTTTATGATGGCTGGAAAAAATTGAAATGACACCTCAAAAAAAGTTTACAAAAATCAGATTTATCGCATTTATTTAGTGTTGTATAAAAGTTATATTTGTATCAAAGTTAACGTTATGGCCAATGAACTTATATAGAAAATTAAATATTTAATTTAATTATTAATAGGAAATTATAACAACCCGGGACTACCCCTAGTCGCGGCAAGGTGCTTAGAGCAACAAGTGACCCCAAGCTAACTTCATGGTCTGGCATGACTTTAAGAATCAACAATAGGCAACATATGAAGATAACTAAAATAAGTGTTGAAGCTAAACTAAAATATCTTTATAAAAGCATAAAATAGTGAGATAGACAAATGTCTGATTTAAGCACAAATTGATTCTAAACTAACTATCTGAAAGCCTCTACTGATATGAGTTGCTAGGGCAAGCCCCTAGCCAACACTAATGTTTAAATATTGAAAGTATGTAGTGAAATCAAATGATAGAATATCTGTCACGACACAAGGTAGCCCCTAGGCGTAACATGGCGTATAAGACCCCGAGAGCCCCATACAAGCCACTTAGTTTTCATCATACAAGATAATAGAATAAACGATTAAAAATACAGTTTCGACATAGAGAAATCTTATAGAGAAAAGCGGAAGTCTAAACATCGTCTCAAAGTCATCTAGTACATAAGAGTTTATCGGAGCGCAGCCTGTACATCAAGTTCCAAAACTGAAAGTAAAGACAATTGGGGAAAATCAAGCTCGGTCCTCGGGTGATGAGGACTCACCAATCTTCAAGCTTCTATATGAGGTCTCTAGCCACGGAAGTGGGAATCTATAAGGTCGAACCCTACATTTGGGAAAAATATATGCAAGAGTATGCATTAGTACAAATATGTACCAAGTGTGATAACTATGCATAAAACATTTGAAAACATACTTAAAGAAAGATAAATATTTTATGGTATGCAATGACCAAGCTAAAACGTGAGGAAATAGATTAAAACATGAATCATAAAACATGTTCAAGGAAAATACACATCATATTAAAACACATGGGAGATACTTCTTGAAATTATCCTTAGTTCATCATAGCTTGCTTGTGGAGAAAATCCTTAAACGACAAATAAGACACTGTGAGCTATTAACATGGAATCTGGTGTCTCTCACACCAAAAAGGGTTGTCCCATTTGCCAAGGTAAGGACCATGAACTTCTAGCTTATATGGATCCACAAACTAATGTCTACCTAGACAATCCTATGTTGGCACATAGTTTATGGGATACGGGTAATCGCTACTTTTCCACTCGGTACTAAGCTTAACTTCCAAGAAATAGTTCTTTATCATATTCATCTTATCCTTTAAAGGAACTTGGGCAATCACCTCTTGTCCTTACATCATGTGACATGGCTAACCGCCACTTGTCTTGCAATAGAGTGCTTGGGTAATCGCCGCTTGCCTCATTCTTAGAATAGCTCCTTAACTTTGATTCATTTTAGGTGAGAAAGTTTTTCAACCTTAAGAACCTTTTTTATCTAAGATTATCCTTTCATAATCATGCTTTCATGTGTATGTGGAAAACTCCTTTCAGCAACACAACAACCACAAAATCATTGATACTTCACACACAAAGTATCCTTAAAACATTTACCTCAAATTCATGAGAATATGCATGATTCCATAATTAACCTTTCATAGTTCAAAACCCACTTTAAATCATCAATATCTAGATATCATGGGTTAGACATAGGTTCATGGAGATTCATCTTAAAATCATGAAATTATATCAATTAATGAATAAAAATTCATAAACCAATTAAGTAAATCAACATTGAAAAGAACCCATGACATGGAAGAAAACCCTAACTTAATTGGGGAATTCTAGCTTTGTAAAATGGAGAATTTAGGAACTCCATGGAGGAAAGGGATCAATTGATGAAAACTATCATACCTCAATGCCAAAAGCTTGACTTCAATAGTGGAATTGGAGACTTGACTTGAAAACCCTAGCTTTCTTCATCAACTTCTAGAGAGATAAATATTTGAGAGGAAGACTTGTTCTTCTTTTAAGAATTTGAGAGAATTATTTCAATTGGGGAAATTTGGGGGTTAAAACATTTATATAGATCCTTAGGGGAAGGGCAAAACGACATAGTAGTTGGCTACAATAATTAGGAAAAGACCCAAATGCCTTTCTTAAAATAACTGCCAACACCATCGAAGGTGGTGACCTACGGTCCATCGATTGACCTACGGACCGTCTTGGTCGACCGTTGATGGTTGTAAAGACTTGACCTCTGGACCATCGGATGATGGGACCCATGTACGATCCGTGGATCAAATGACGGACCGTGCATGCCCTCCGTGCTTCAGTTGATATTTTTCTTTATAAATTCCATCAAGTCTGAGACTCACCTACGAGATCTACCTACGAATTGTGGATTGGATGACGGACTGTCTTGGTGTACCATCAAAAAGTACTGAAACTTGACATTTTATGAAAACTGGACTGGCCAACCACGGGCCTACCTACGATCCGTGTATCAAACGATGGATCGTTGGTGGCGTCTGTCAGTTCTGGTATCAGATTTTCTCAAGGACTGAATTTTTTCCCTATTTTAATCGGAGGTATTACATTACCTTCCATTGGGATCATTCGTCCCCGAATGAGATTCAAGGCATCGTAAGGAAGGTAAAAACTCAATCACATAATGCACATATCCGAGGAGAAAATATCATGTTCAAAACATCATAACATGAAGTCAATATGCAACTCATATTCAAATGCACGTAAACATGTGGGAATCAATCATGTAAGTTCATTTTCTCCAAACTTAAGCTTTTCATGAATCATGCATTATCAGGGGAACATGGGAATATCTAAGGCACATGACACCTAATGAGTAAACCATGAGGAGCTAAATACTTCAAGCTTGAGTAGGTACGGAGGGAAAAAGATGAGGATAATGGGACATCATATCGGCCCCGGCCTCTAAAGTAGCCCCCTCAACTAACTGATTTCTTCAAAGATCTTTTACGAAAGCAACTTCTTTATTTCTCAACCTTTTAAATTGTCGGTCTAAAATCTCCACTAGAACTTCCTCATAAGAAAGATTCTCCTTAACATCCAAACCTTCTAAGCAAACTATAGATGTCGGATCTCCAACATACTTCTTCAATAAGGAGACATGAAAAATCGGATGCAAGATGCCAAGTCGTTAGGCAACTCAAGTTAATAAGCAACCTTGTCAATCCGCTTCACAATCTGATATGGCCCCACATATCGGGAACTAGGCTTCCCTTTCTTGCCAAACCTTATTACACTGTTAATAGGTGAAATTTTCAAATAGACCCAATGTAATGACCCAAAAAGTCATTTTTAGATTTTTTTATAAAATAATCATCTTACCCCTCCCGATAGTTTCTCCGAGTAATTTTTGATTAGTTGATAAAGTTGGTTTGGAAATTTTGACCTATTCGATAACTACGATTATTAAATTGACGGATATTTATTTAGTTAATTGATAATAATGGGCCAAGTCCGAAAATTTTATTTAAAAACCCTATACCTTTAGAACCATTATTTAATAAAATAAGTTAATAGATTTTTTCACTCTTAATATATTATATTAATTTAGAAAAGGAGATGGAAAGGAAAACAAAAGCTGCCTGCGAGCGGCGGCCGGCGTGGGAACCGCCTGATTCTCGTCCAGGTAAGAGTAAACCATGCTAATCTGTAAACTTGTGAATATAGGTCACTATATAATAAATTATTATATTTATGTTGTGAATTAGAAAAGAGAGAATTTTAATTTCAAGATAAATATGCAATTAATTTCAAGATAAACAGGCAATTTAGTATATATGCGGTAGCATTTTTCTTTGGGACTTGGAAAAAAAAGGCTAATGGCTAATGTGATCTTTGGGTAATGATTATGGGTAATCATTGGGTAATATTTGGAGTTGTGTGATGATGATTAATGATTGGGAATGATGACCTAATTATGGGTAAAATTCACAATTTCAATTAGTGCACAACATTCTACATACTTAGGTTATTCGTAGTTAGACCCATTCTTATGCGACTTTGATGTTTGATATTTTTTTTTATATGTTGGCATATTATGATTCGAGTTTTGACATATTGAGATAGTTAATTAAATATTAGCTATATTGTATTACATGAATACCATTAGATAAAAGATATTTAAGAAATTGGAACTTAACCCTAGAATTGAAATTTCGGAATATGAGAGTTGACATGTTAATTGGTATCAAGATTTAAGAACTTGATTATAGATTTGTGCCCTATGATGTTTTTGTCTAGACTAGACACATAGTAATATAAGTGTTGTTAGTTTTAAAATCTTATCGTGATTATTTATTTGAATAGATTGTATTGATTTGGAAGCCCAATGAAAGAGGAAGGTTCAAGTCCCGAAGTAATTGCTCGATTATTTGAGGCAAGTGGATTTCTAAACCCTTGTTAAGTGTATAGAATCGTGTATTTTCTTGTGATATGTGTTGGGGAGTAATGGGACTTGTTGATGAGTTAACTTGTCCATATTGAATAATTTTAACGATGAAAAGGGGTAATAAAAGGCAATGTGATTATTTGTTGGTGTGTGATGTGTTGAGAATGATTTTGAAAATCTTATTGATTTTTTTTTTGTGGTGTATCACCGATTGTATTGATGTGAATTGTGCATTGTTATGAGAATGGTCATCTCCTCATTATTTGTGTTAATATGTCATTTGCATTGACTCTGAGACATGGTTGTGATAAGTGTTATGTGATAAGAAGATGTACCATTTCGAGGAACGTGTCACACGCCGCGATGGATATTATATTTGGAGGAACGTGTTTGATGTTTGCGTAATCAATGACACAACTTCCAATGCAAGTGTCTGCGATCGTGAATAGTATAATAACCCAACCAAGGGTTGGGGTCGATTCCCAAGGGAGTGGTTTCGAGAATTAATAGAAAAATAAAATTAGTTCTAACTAGTCGTAGCTAAAGACATTAACGACTAAAAACATTATAAATTAAAGGGGGGTGACACAAAAGTGTCAAATATCAAATAGGGGTTTTGTCACAAGTGTAGCTAAAAACAGTACAAATAATAGAGGAATCTATGAATGAGAGGGGATTCTTGGGATGTGACCGAAAGATATATTCATAAATCGTTAGGTACATGCTTTTGATATGAAATTTGCAAGATAATAGTGAATAGGCTAAGCTTTAGATGGAAATAAGTTCCCTCTCGGGTAACTTACCCTGTTTCAAATAGGTTCCTTTCGGAGACCCATTTGCCGCATAAAGGCCAGCCTACGCCTTACCCCACTCACTCTCTCGAGCTGAGTGTTAGGATATGGAACTAGGGCTCACCCTCTCGGGCTGAACCTTATGTCGACCCACTCCTGAGGGTGGGTCCGCCAAACCTGTCGGCGATCTGCCAACTGGACCTGTTGCTCGCCTCTATATACTTTTTCAAGCCCTTCCCTAGCTTTGACCTGTACAAGCAGCACACCATTATTTTACCAAGGAACAAAAAACAATTAAAGGGTTTTGGGTTACCTCCCAAACAGCGCCTTAGTTAACATTGTGGCATGACGCAAGTCCACCTTCAGACCTCACCCTTGGGGTTAGCCATAGTATCACTAGGTAAACCCCCTTGTTGTCTCAGATTGAAATGAGATGAGATATGACCCATTTGGGTCTCTAACTGCTTGATTGAAACTAAATGAGAGGTAACTGGCTAAGGGTGGACATATCTTCTTTCATGCCTTTTAGCATTTTGTCTGACCCTTCAACTTTGTTAAGGATGCGTGAGAGCATATCGTCAGACCTACCACCGTCCGAATCTTTTGGCTTTTGGCATTCATGGGGAGGCACGTATCTATCCTTCTCCCCATCTTTCCAATTTGGATTACGGTCCCTCCAGTCATAATCCCGGTCCTTCCAACCTTCGTCTCTAGCCCAACTTTGGTTGCCACCGTGCCTTGGGTAGTTTGAGGGGTAGCCACCGCCTTGGTTGGCCAGTTAATTTACCTCCTCGTTATACAAGACTTCAAGCTTCATCTCCTCAGGTTTAGTTCCCCCGACCCCTACAATGTTAACACCACGGAGCCCGGCCCCCATGACATTTTTGGATAGAATATCAAGTTGTGTCATGATTTTGGCCATGTTCTGGTCTCTCTCACTGTCTTTCTCAATCTGCTCTTTGGGTAGCTGAAATGTGACTGGTGAGACCTGGTTTTCGCAGGTGTACCACACCCTGTTGATGGTTGTCATGCCATCGAGAAGTTGAGCTGCTACTGCATATGGTTGTTGCATTAAGCCTATGAGCGAGAGTTGGCCAGCTACACCTTTGTTTACTGAGTCTAGACTCCGGTAGATGTATTGAAGGAGCCCATTATCAGGTAGACCATGGGTTGGGCATTGTATCACCAATTTTTTAAACCGGAGCCAAGTTTCGTGCAGAGGCTCTCCATTCAAATGCTTAAAACTTTGGATGCTATCCCGAATAGTCATCATCTTCGAGAAAGGGAAAAATTGTACATTAAATGCGGTGACCAACTCCTCCCACGAAGTGATCGTGTTAAGTGGTAACTCAGCTAGGCACTTGTACGCCTTCCCCATCAATGAGAAATGAAATAGTCTTAAACAAATTGATTCCTGAGAGTTGTTTTTGAACGAGAATGGTCCACACACATCTACGAAGTTTCCAAGATGCTCATGTGGGTCCTCATGAGCTAATCCACTCAAGAGTCCCTTTAGTTGCAAGAGTTGCAACATGGTGCTTGTTATGTGGACACTGCATTTCCCTCTGCTGGTGGTAAATGGATGGCTCGAACACCTCCCATGAGATATGATGGATCATTGATATTGGGCTCTTGGATATTGTTGAGGTTACCGATGTCGTCCTGATGGTCCACCTGGCTTCCGTTACTACCGTTAACATTCATGCTTTCTAAAATGTTTACACAATCAACAAAAAAAACTAAAAACTAAATTAGTAAACTTTTACTAATAAGAACAGAAACTCTATCAAACTAAAAATTCTCAAATAACACCACTCCCCGGCAGCGGCGCCATTTTAATATTTGCATAATCAACGACACAACTTCCAATGCAAGTGTCTACTATCGTGCAATAGTATAATAACCTAACCAAGGGTTGGGGTCGAGTCCCAAGGGAGTGGTTTCGAGAATTAATAGAAAAATAAAATTAGTTCTAACTAGTCGTAGCTAAAGACATTAATGACTAAAAACATGGTAAACTAAAGGGGGGTGACACAAAAGTGTCAAATATCAAATAGGGGTTTTTGCACAAGTGTAGCTAAAACAATAAAAATAACAGGTCAATCGTTCAGCAAACCCTGTCTCAAATCCTAATATGAAAAAAGTATAGTGGGGATATGACCATCAATATCTAGAAATCCCATCATATATGTCACGTCCCCAGCCTACACCCTTGACGTGAGCACCACTCAAGAATCATTTTTAATGTCAAAGAGAAAACTTGGCATGACTGACTAATTAACGTTACAAGGACACTTCTTCCAATTTTAAGGTCAACGATCGTTGGTCAGTATAATAACCCAACTAAATAAGTTTAGGACTAATCCCACAGGGAGTGGCACGTGTTTAAAATGTATGAATGAGAGGGGATTCTTGGGATGTGACCGCAAGATATATTGATTTAAATCATTGGGTACATGCTTTTGATACGAAATTTGCAAGATAATAGTAACTAAGCTAAGATTTATATGGAAATAAGTTCCCTCTCAGGCAAGTTACCCAGTTTCAAATAGGTTCCTCTCGGACATCCATTTGCCGCATGAAGGCCAACCTACGCCTTACCCCACTCACTCTCTTGACCTGAGTGTTAGGATATGGGACTAGGGCTCACCCTCTCGGGCTGAACGTTATGTCAACCCACTCTTTAGGCCATTAGTCTAGCGGTCTTGGTTTCACGAAATCTCTCTCGAACAAGCCAAAAACACATGGGTGGTTTTGTATTTGTAACTACAAACCCATTTAATTAAACCACAACCACTGGGTGAAATCACCATTAAAATACATCTAACCTATCAGCAAGCAAAACCGAATAATAATCTCAACACATATTTGTTAAATCACACCCCAAGAATAGGGGTTTTTATTCACACATCAAGAGATAGAAATTTATACCTAAATGAGCTTGCATTCAAATGGGTATGAAGAATTAAGTCTTGTTACAGGCCAAGAATGAAGAATCCAAGAGACCCAAGTCCAAATCCTTAGAGATGAAATCCTCTTCTTCTTCAAGTTTTCAAAACCCTCTCCAAACTCAGAGCAAAAATAAAAGTACTAAAATTCTATTAAGAATTTGATACTGTCTAATCCTTTTTTTCCTCTATAACTCTCAACGAGTATTTATAATTTTCAAAAATATGTGTTGCGACGGATCATTCAGCGACATTAGTAGGAATCGCCGATCAACTTCGGTGATTCTCCCTTTGGTGTAGTTCATCGCCGTCTTGCACCATCCTTCGGCATCGTTTGCTCTGGGTCATTAGGAGATATAGTACTTCTTCGTGGAAATTCTCGACGATGTGCCGACTGCTCCCTTTTCCGCCGACTTGATCCTTTCCTTCAGGGCTCAGCACACTGGAAAAAAAGGCAAAGTGAGAACCTTCGGTGACTCACCAAGTGGACTCAGCGATTCTCATGCCTTTTTTTTCTTTGTTCTTTTCAGCCTTTTCATTCATTTTTGCGAAGTAGTGTCCATGCTCTCCTTCAATCTTCAAGTACCTGAAACTTAAGGGTTTTCATCAGATATTGAGATAAAATAAACATTTGAGGACACAAATTCTATTAAAATATAGCCCTAAATGACTCTAATTTGTGGACTCATCAGTGTCACGCGCCGTGATAAGTACTTTATATATAGGGAGGTATCGTGTGCCACGACGGATACTATTATCGAGGGACGTGTTGCATGCCACGATGGATGCATGGACAGATATGTCCCTCATGGGTCCCTAACTGAGAGACAACGGGTGTGTATCGTTAGGTCAGACATTCATCACTACACTTGACATTGCATTTCACTTCATTGCATATCTTTATTATTGGTGAACTTGATCTTGTGTGTTGCTGATCTTGTTAGTGTTTTTTTGTGGTTTTTGTGACTCGTGAATATTGAGGTTGTTGTTGAGGATATGAAATTGGTAGAGTGTTGCTGTTGAGGATATGAAATTGTTAGAATATTGTTGTTGAGATGGTGCTTCGTAAATTGTGAACTGCTAGGTTGGGCTTGTTTTATGTAGGTTGTAGTTGTAGAGGTTCGGATGGGGTGTAAGAAGTACCCATATTCTATTCCATTAATTTGTGTTTAGAAGTTTACTTGTTGAGTACCGTGTGGTTTGGTACTCACCCCTTACTTCTAGATTTTTATAGGTTACAAGCCCGAATTTTTGTGATAGTTTTCATTCTCTTCTTTTCCGAGGCTTCTTGGAGATTATTGAGGTAGCTGTTTGTCATCTCAGCAGACCTTCTTACTCCTATTTATTATCTTGTTCTATTATAGAAACAATGTCATTTGAGACTTGTGTTTTTTTTTTGAATCAATTGTAAAACTTTAGAGGCTTGTACACATGACAACCAGGTTTTGGGGGTTTTATTAAGTTACTTATATTTTATTTCCGTACTTTATCGTAATGGTTGAGTTTGAGGATGACTTGTATTGGTGGGATAAGACGAGTGCCACCACATCCATTTTTGTGTCGCGACAAATGGTATCAAAGCCTTAGGATGATAGGTCTCACATGTATACAAGCCGAGTCTAATACAGTCCTGAGGATAGGTACTGAGATGTCTGTATTTATCTTCGAAGGCTATGGTGACTTGTAAGAAAAATCTTCTTTTGTTGAATCTCTATCGTGCATCCTTTTTCCTTTTTGATTCTTATCGCTTCACTCCGTTCACTCTCACTAATAGTGATGACTCGTGCGTAGTTCCTCATGTGAGTAGTTGGTGTGTCGTGTATAGCTTTCATGTTATTGAAAGGTTGTGTAGTCATATTAAGAATGTTTAGCAATTTGAAAGAGTTGAGTAAGGGGATGATTCAATAATGCATTTTGAGGATATTCGAATGATGAGTTTGAACAATGATTTGAGGGACTTCATAAACGTGGAATGATTTTTAGGCTAGTTACCCTAGTTGAGGGAATAATACTTGTGTGGTATAGACAATATTTGGAGTGGTTAAACAATTGAAAATGGAATAAGTGAAAGAATGGCTAGACAATGAACATCGTGACTTTGAAAAATACAATTAGTGAAGTTGTCAAAATATGTATGGGTTTCTTTGTGAATGACGAGGATGATGTTGCACCAATTGAGTTTAGGATTTCTATTGTGATTTTATATATTAAGTGTATATAAAAAAAGGTCATGATATGAGTATTACAATGGTACCAATTCTTACTTGGTTAAAGTTATGGACTGTGTTACTCTTGCTAAGGATCTTATCTATGAAGGGATGCATATCGCTTTGGATGAGAGATTGAACGAATTTGGTAGTGCATTATAATTACTTAATTCGCAGAAATGTGTGGGCTATTTGTGTACAATCTTCTCGGTAGGTATACGGTGTTCTAGTGGTGGATCTAACATACTTTCATGATGTGGTACTAGTGTCGTATGAAAATGTATACGTCGATTGTAAGCATGAATACTAACTACTTAAGGAGTTATCAACTGTATCACATGCTCATATAATAAGATTTCATGTTACATTCATATTTGAAAAACCAACTAGCTTGCTACTATGGACGAATGCGTTAGGCATTATTTATAAGGAAGCTTTTAGTGGTGAATCTTTGGTATGGTATTGATGTGTAAAGGTAGTGAAGTGAATCTCGAGGATTCTAAATGAGGACCAGTGATTTCATCTTAAGGCCCAAGGGAATGGATAGATACTAGAATGACAAGCTTATGGGCAAAGTAAGTCTCACAGAGTATACTTGTGTGAATGTAATTGAAAATTTTAGTAAAAAGTGCATATAAAAGTGGGTTAGTCCTTTGAATTTGATTGGTATAACTAGGTTTAAGGTGTCATATTGATGAATAGGTTGACTTCGTGGTGATGACAAGAGCTAACTAAGCATGATTGTAATAAGAGTTCGTGATAGATTGTGATTGAGATGCAACTATATAATAAAGATTGTTGGTTAAACAATTTTCTGTATTGTAAGGAAGACTTCTGAATACCTAAGGTTGTGCTTTGCTACTATTTGGTGAGTAACGTTGTTGCATAGAAAGTTGTAGGAGGTGCTGGGACACTGCTCAAATCGAATTGAAATGAGCTAGAGTCATAATGAAAAACATAAGTGGGAGGTAGTGTAGCCTTCGGAAGGTGGCGAAAGCAAGAATGTTTATTCTGATTTGCAAGGGCTAAAGATGTATATCGGAGAATGGAGAATTGGGTTCAAAGACACGTGGTTCGATCTGTTTTGCTATGGTTATGGTGATAGTGTTACATGTCGCTTATATCAGTTAAAAGTTGGTGGATAATATTTGAGAAAGAAGTCTACAGACATTTAACTCGAGTGTGGTGATAAGTTCTTTTATGATTTTGAGTTTGGTAATTGGTACGGTTGAATTTTTAATAAAAAATATAGTAAGATCAATGGAGAGACGATCAATTATAGGCTATGATACATGAATTCATAAAGATCTTCAATGTATGAGCTAATGTTGATAGATGATGGAATTGTGTTACACGGTTGAGAAAAAAATTCAAGTTTTGAATTGTGAGTCTATGTTCATGGTAGTATGTTTTGTCAAGGTGTGGATTAGTAAGGTAAGAAATGATCGATCGCATTGGGTATTAACCATTGGGAAGGACTTGTACATTGTTTGAGTCATAATGTGTGTTATTTTGATTTTCAAAGGACCTAAGGAAGGGTTTCATTTAAAGTTTTTATTTAGAGGATAAGGTAAAAATGTCAAAGGCTGTTGGCCAAAGAATAAGATTGGTAAGCAAGTCACCAAAGGGAACAAAATTCTGGTGTATTGAAGAGTTCAAGATATTTGAAATTGTGTCACGAGAAGAATTTAAGAAAAGTGAAGGAATAAGACCTCTCGTATAAACCTTGGTTTTAGTTGAAATTTGTATTGTTTATTGCCTTTGATTTTAGATATGACTATGGATGTGAATTGGTTCAGTATATACTTACTACGGTTTTATCATCGGTTTTTATTATATTGAGTTTTTGTTTGGGTTTCAAACAATGATGTGTGGAAGATTCTATATGGTTATGTCGAACTAGATTGTTCAAAATATGATACGTAACTTATAGATGTTAAACGATGTGGACCTACAGTTCTACATGATTAATGAGGATTTTGAGAGGATTGACACCTCTTTGTTGATGGGATGATATAGACTGTTATGATGTGTTACATATGCATTTGATGGTGGGTAGAAGTTATGAGCTTATAGTATACATAATTATTGGAGTGACCAAGGATGTCTTTGGGTTTTGGCATGAGGTACATGATGGTGTGAATGGTAGTTGAAACATGGTATGTGAAAGTTCGCGTGAAGTTGACATTGGGTGTGATTCAATTATTTTACCTCGATGGGAAAGTATTTTTAGATTTGAAATTAGATCTATCAGTCTTGGGTGTGACTCATATCTGTCATGTAATGCTTAAATGGAAATAGAGGGAGCCAAATTTTGAATTTTTCAGAGGATACAATGTGTTTGTTAAGAAGACTTTGATACTAGTGACAGTTTGAGAGTAAGGTAAATGGCTGGTGTAGTTATGATGTTCGTTGATATTAAGAGTGTTAGCTTCAATGGACAACTGTGAGAAGTATGTGGGGTTTGATGAATCGAGTAATTGTAATATTGTAATCGGGATCAGACTGGTTGATTGTGGGTGGCTAAAAATCGAGAGATGGAGTTAAATGAATGGAATTTTATTTATATGGACACTATGGAAGGAATATCTTGTGTTATTCGGCCTTGCTTCCGTATATTCTTATGTGACCACCTTTTTCGTACTAGACATTATGATTCATTGCTTATGCTACTCGTGTTTCCACATCTATGGGTGAATTCCTAGTGGTGGATCGGGCTTACCAATCCTGCGATGTCCTGTTGGTAGGATAGGATGCTTGGAAAGACTTGGTCGTTTTAGATATGACATAATTTGTGTTGTCTTGGGGCAATTAAAATATTCCAGTGGTTCTATATGTACCACTTTGTTTATGAGAATTTATAGAAGATCTACCATGGGTATTTACAGTTGTCCGACAATTTTAGTATTCATCTAGTCGTTAAGATCATGTTTCAGCTATGTGTGGTTGAGTGTGGGGATCATTGGGTCTAGTTCTGTTGTTCTTAAGGGTTGTCTACAATCATAACTATTGATCTAGCATTTTCGATAAGTATTGTTAGAGGTTTTGTATAATTGGGTGTACCGCTTATTGGGTGGTTACTTGATCTTGTTCTTCTTTGGGTGAGATAAGTTGAATTCTCCCTTGATGAGTATTCGATGTCTAAAGACCATACTTTATAACGTAAACTCGTGAAAAGATAGTGTTGTGAAAAGGAAATCTTGAAAAAGATCTGTGATGGTTTGTGCATTATGAGTGTGTGGTGGTTGGTTCAAGTTCACTTCTGGTTGTAGCCGGTGTCGATTCAAAATGTTTCTTGGTTATGTGAGAAAAGCTTCGTCATGATGGTTGTGTTATGGTCCAGTGGGATTCAATTTAGATTGGGTTCATGGGTTAGTCTGTGGCTTGATAATAACTCTTAATTTGTGGATATTCCAAAGTTTGATTCGAAAGTTCAAATTCTTAGTAGTGGATCTTGATGGAATGGTCTTAAGGAGAAGCTCACTTAGAGAGATAAACACCGACTGGTAGGTCATAACTTTGACTTTTGGTAACGTTGGTTATTCTTCTTTCTTCTTCCTTATGTTCGAGGATGAACATGGTTTTTAGTGGTGGATAATGTAATGACCCGAAAAGTTAATTTTATAATTTTTTATAAAATAACCATTTTACCCCTCCCGATAGTTGCTCCGAGTAATTTTTGATTAGTTGATAAAGTTGGTTTGGAAATTTTGAACTATTCGATAATTACGATTATTAAATTGACGGATATTTATTTCGTTAATTGTTAATAATGGTCCAAGTTTGAAAAATCTATTTAAAAACCCTATACCTTTTGACCCATTATTTAATAAAATAAGTTAATAGATTTTGTCCCTCTTAATATACTATATTAATTTAGAAAAGGAGATAGAAAGGAAAACAAAAGCTACCTGCGAGCGGCGGCCGGCGTGGGAACCGCCTCATTCTCGTCTGTAAACTTATGAATATAGGTCACTATATATAATAAATTATTATTATTATGATGATGTGAATTAGAAAGGAGAGAATTTTAATTGCAAGATAAATATGCAATTTAGTATATATGCCGTAGGGTTTTTCTTTGGACTTGGAAAAAAATGTTTAATGTGATGATGATTAATGATTGGGAACGATGACCTAATTATAGGTAAAATTCACAGTTTCAATTAGTACAGAACATTCTTCATACTTAGGTTATTTGTAGTTTGACCCATTCTTATGCGACTTTGATGTTTGAGATATTTTTATATGTTGGCATATTATGATTCGAGTATTGACATATTGAGATAGGTAATCAAATATTATATATATTGTATTACATGAATACCACTAGATTAATGATATTAAAGAAATTGGAACTTAACCACATAATTGAAATTTGGGAATATGAGAGTTGGCATGTTAATTGGTATCCAGATTTTAAAATTTGATTATAGATTTGTGCCCTATGATTTTTGGGTCTAGACTAGACACATAGTAATATGACTGTTGTTAGTTTTAAAATCTTATCGTGATTATTTATTTGAATAGATTGTATTGATTTGGAAGCCAAATGAAAGAGGAAGGTTCAAGTCCCGAAGTAATTGCTCGATTATTTGAGGCAAGTGGATTTCTAAACCCTTGTTAAGTGTATAGAATCGTGTATTTCCTTGTGATATGTGTTGGGGAGTAATGGGACTTGGAGATGGGTTAACTTGTCTATGTTGAATAATTCTAACGATGAAAAGGGGTAATAAAAGGCAATGTGATTAATTGTTGGTGTGTGATGTGTTCAGAATAATTTTGAAAAGCTTCTTGATTCATTGTTGGTGTTGTATCACCGATTGTATTAATGTGAATAGTGCATTGTTATGAAAATGGTCATCTCCACATTATTTGTGTGAATATGTCATTTGAATTGGCTTTGAGACGTAGTTGTGATAAGTGTTATGTGATAATAGGATGTACCATTTTGAGAGACATGTCGCGCGCTACGACGTATACTATATTTCGAGGGATGTGTCGCGCGCCACGATGCATATTATATATCGAGAGACGTATCGCACGCCGCGATATTTACTATTATCGAGGGACGTGTCGCGCGCCGTGACAGATGCATGGACATACAAGTCCCCCATGGGTCCCGGACTGAGAGACAGCGGGTGTGTATCGTTAGGTCAAAGGTGCATCACTATATTTGACATTGCATTTTAGTGCATTGCACATCTTTATTGTTGGTGAACTTGATCTTGTGTGTTGCTGATCTTGTGAGTGCCTTTTTGTGGTTTTTGTGACTGGTTAATATTGAGCCTGTTGTTGAGGGTATGAAATTGGTAGAGTGTTGTTGTTGAGGATATGAAATTGTTAGAATGTTGTTGTTGAGATGTGTGCTTTGTAAATTGTGAACTTTTAGGTTGGGCTGGTTTTATGTAGGTTGTAGTTGTGGACGTTCGGATGGGGTGTAAGGAGTACCCGTATTCTATTCCCTTAGATTGTGTTTAGAATTTTATCTGCTGAGTACCGTGTGGTTTGGTACTCACCCCTTGCCTCTACATTTTTGTAGATTACGAGCCCAAATTTTTGTGATACCTTTCATTCTTTTCTTTTCCGAGGCTGCTTGAAGATTTGTGAGGTAGCTGTTTGTCATATCAGCAGACCTTCTTACTCCTATTTATGTTCTTGTTCTATTCTAGAAACAATGTCATTCAAGACTTGTGTTTTTCTTTTGAATCAATTGTATAGTTTAGAGGCTTGTACACGTGACAACCAGGTTTTAGGGGTTTTATTAAGTTACTTATATTTTATTTCCGCACTTTATCATAATGGTTGAGTTTTAGGCTGACATGTCTTGGTGGGATAAGACGAGTGCATCACGTCCATTTTTGGGTCGTGACAGCCAATCATTAACATCAGACTAAAGATCTCTTCTTCTAACATCGGCATAGGAATTTTTTGGACTTTAGCTTGCGTCCCTAGATTTATTTGAGATTACATGTACAATCCGTACATTATTGTTACCCCAGGTCAGGAAATACCTCTTTCATTCTATGTTTGGTTGAGCTGTTTTCAATCTCTCTTTAATAAGTCAAACTTTCTTCATAGCCTCATGTACCAACTCGGGACCTATCCAAGCAACTTCACCCACTTAAAACCAACCTATAGGAGATCTACACCTCCTATCATATAATACCTCAAATTGGAGCCATACCAATGCTTGAGTGATAGCTATTGTTATATTCACACTCAATCAAAGGCAAGTGATCATCCCAATTACCCTTGAAGTCAATTACACGTGCTCTTTACATATCTTCCAAATTTTGGATAGTACGCTACACTTTTCTATCGTTTTCGGGATGAAAGACCATACTAAGCTTAACATGAGTACCAGACCTTTTTGGAAAGATTTTCAAAACTAAGAAGTTAATTGGGTACCACGAACGGAGATAATGGATAAGGGCACTCCATGCAACCTCACCATTTCCATCAAATGCAACTTAGCATAATATTCAATAGAATAAAAAACCTTGAAGGAAATAAAATGAGCTGATTTTGTCATTCGATCTACGATAATCGAAATCGAATTATGTTGCCGCCGGGTGCGAGGAAAACCCACAATGAAGTCCATGCTAAAATCTTTCCACTTCCAATTAAAAAATACTAATATCTTGGGATAAACCTCCCAGCTTTTGACGCTCAATCTTCACTTGTTGACAATTAGTACACGTAGCCACAAATTCCAAAATATCTTTCTTTATCCCATTCCACAAATATACCTCCCACAATTCACGGTACATCTTGGTGGCTCCGGAGTGAATGAAATATCGAGAACCATCTTCTGTGTTCCTAATGTAGATTACTTGAGAGAACAGGATCTGTGATATGTGTGTATTCTACATTAGGAACACACAAGCAATCTTGATATCGAAGTACACCATCTCCCCCTTGGGAGAAAGCCTCAACGAAATTTTTAAGTATCCCTTCCTTCAATTCAACCAAAGTTGGGTCAAGACCTTTCTTGGCCTTCACATAAGCCCCAAAAGACGAATCTGAATCATTGTGAACCATAACACCACCCTTGGTAGATTCAACTATCCGAACACCCAATCGGGTCAATATATGAACATCTCGAACTAACTCTTTCTTATTTTCCTCAACATGAGAAACACTGCCCATCAACAATCGACTAAGAACATCCACCACTACATTCACTTTACTGGGGTGATAGAGAACACTCACGTCATAATCATTTAATAATTCAAGCCATATCCTTTGGAGAAGATTTAGACCCTTCTAATTAAACACATATTGCAAACTCTTATGGTCGGTAAGACATCTACCTGAACACCATACAAACAATGTCTCCAAATATTTAAGGTAAAAACAACCGCTGCTAGTTAAAGGTCATGGGTCAGTTAATTCTTTTCATGAATCTTAAGTTACCTTGAAGCATAGGCAATGCTCTTCCCATTTTGCATAAGGACACATCCTAACCCAATTCTTGAGGCATCACAATAGATGAGAAAACCACCTGTCCCTTTCGATAAAGTCAACACCGGAGCTTCTTGAAATTAACCTTAGTTCATAATAGCTTTCTTGTGGGAAGTAGCCTTAAGCAACATTGTAACAACTCTTTTGGTCGTTTTGAGTACTAGAGATTTTTATTTCATAAAATACTTGCCGATAGATTCTAAATGACTATTTTGGACTATTCGTAACTACAATTATAAATTTTGTGGGGTGGTTTTAATTGTTTTTATTAGTTAGTAGTTAATGGACTAAGTCCACAATTTATTTAATTAAATTACCATATGGCCCATTGGATAAGAATAAATTAGAGGGTTTAATAATTATTTAATTATTAGTTGATAATTATTTACCCTAAATAATTAAAAGACTAGACAAGAAGATTTACGGTAGAGGAAAACCGTACCTGCGGCGTATACCAGTGAAGACCGACACCCAGGTAACTTCATTCTTCAATTGCCTTAATTAATATTTTGATGGTTTAGAGTTACCATTAGGCGTTTGCATGTGGTGCAATATCAAATATTTAGGGATAAAATGTAGTGCAAGTTGAGTGGTGGCGGCTTTGGGTTGTAGATGTAGTTGTTGCAGATTAATATTAATATTATTATTATATTATGGTTGTGTATTGGGAAATTAGGGAAAAAAGAAATTATTATAGTATTAAAGTTGAGTGGAAAGAATTAAAGAAGATAATTAGAAATTGTGATGGTAAATGCTATAATTTTCTTACGGCTACTTGTGATCCTTGTGAAATTGGGGAATATATGCTCAAAAGTATCCATGATATAATCATTGGATAATTATCATGGTGTGATAACACACATAGATTGGAAGGTTAATTCTATAATTTATTTTCGTAGTATGCTACTGGTTTCGCAAACCAGTGAGTTTCTGATTTTGAATGGTTCTTACAATTATCACATTATAATTTAAATTTAGATATATTGAGATAGGTTATTAAATATTAGGTGTACTGGATTATTTTAATATCGTTAAAGTTATGCTAATTGAAGGAATTAAGATTAATCTTTAGGCTTTAACTTTAGGAAAATTGATAGAATTGGGTAAATTGACATATAGTAACATGGGTGTCTATGGACTCGTAAACTTACAAATACTATATACGTGTTAGATTGGAAACGTTCTGAGGCAGTGAGGAAAGGAAAAGCATTGCAGAACTAACTTGCTTGACTTCAGTTCTTCAGTGAAGGTAGGTTATGGTTTTTTCTATTTGATAGATAGACTCTTAATAGCGATTGATATGCATTGAGTGATAATGTGAAGTTCTCTTTGTAGTTGATTGTGTGGTTGTGTAGCTTGGTTGTGTGGTTTGTGATTGGTCTAAAATCCTGAGATCGTGGAATTTATAATCTTGAACCCTCTCTATCGAAATGATTCATTCAATAAAGAAGGCTTGATGAAATATTGTTAATGAAGTGAAAAGTGGTGATAATAAATGATTAATTAACGATATATTGGATCGGATGCCACGAGCCGGCATGGTATTATTGGATCGGGCTGTCACGTTTCGATAGGGTACTATTGGATCGGGGTGTCACGTTCCCACACGGTAAAATTAAAGGAAAAGATATTGAATTAACTTAATGTACTTGATCTCAAAGAACCAATTTCCCAGATGAGCATGGTGTGGAGGCATGAGTCCTCGTATGTGTGCTTGATATTGTGATTGATTGCGTACTGTCTTCCCTTGTCACTTGTTCATGTTGTTTGTTGCTTGCCACCTGCTAAGTGTCATAGTTGATTCTATACTATTATTCATTGCATATTATTTTCTATTTTTGGTTGGTCGATGGTACCTACTTAGTACGTGTTCCTTGTACTGACCCCTACTCGTGTTTTCTTCGTTTTGTTTTGTTGAGTGTAGCAAGTGTACCATCGACTTCGACTAGCCCTCAACTCTAGCCAGTCTCTAGCACATCAGATTCCAGGGTGAGCTCAAGCTCGCGTTGGATTCTCTTGGTCATGGTATGATGTCCTTAGTTTTCAGACATAAACTATTTTATTCATTTATTTTGATATCTTTAATACTCTAAGACTTAGTATTTGAAGATTAGATGTCCTTGATATGATGACTTTTAGGTTTTAAGAATGACATATAGTAGACTTAAATATATTTGTGTTTCTTACACTAATAAGATTTAAGCTTCCGCATTATGGTTAGTATCTTGTTAGTTGAATGATAAATATAAGTTAGGGTTGAATTCATTGGTTTTGCCACCTAGGATGTTAAGTGTGGGTGCCACTCTTGACTCGGTTTGGGTCGTGACAACCTTGGTATCAGAGCTTTAGGTTTGATGATCTCATCACACAAGGACAGGTCTAGTAGAGTCTTGCAGAACAGTACGGGGACACCTTTACTTTTCTTCGAGAGGCTATAGGACTTTAGGAAAACTCTTATTTTTCTTTCTTTCGTGCTATTACTTCAATCCAATTGGTATCTAGGTGATACAAATTTGTATCTGGCCTTCTTCACTCTATTTCAAAGATGGTCAGAACTAGAGCAATAGTTGTGGCAACACCAACACCAGCAAGACATGGTGCGCCTGAGCCGACCATTAGGGATGCAGCTTGAGGGGGAGCAGTGGCAAGAGGTCGTGGTAGAGGTCGCGGGAAAAGACCCACTGAGGCAGAGGACAAGCACCTGGTCCCACTAGGGATAGAGTAGTAACCCCTCCATCGACTGACGAGGTAGCGAGAGAAGGTGATGAAGGGGAAGATGAGCAGATTCAGGAGAAGGAAGTACCAACCCAGCCTACTCCAGAGATGATTAATCAGGTTCTAACTTATCTCAGCGGGTTATCTGATCAGCGCCAGGCACCCCAACATTTTCTGCTCTAGCATCTCAGGTTCAGGGAGTATAACATGCAGTTGTTGTGGCTCCCCGTATAGATGCGTCCTTGGAAACAGGCACGTTTCCCCGATTGACTACAGGGCATATAATAACTAGTGACCAACATGACCTTTTTATTAAGTTCTTAAATTTCAAACCCCCCATCTTCAAGGGTACCTAATATGAAAATGCTTATGATTTTCTGGTTGATTGTCATGAGTTGTTACATAAGATGGACATAGTGGAGCAACTCAGTGTTGAGTTTGTGACCTACCAGTTTCAAGGGGATGCCAAAATGTGGTGGCGGTCTCATGTTGAGTGTCGACCAGCAAAGGCACCACCTATGACTTGGAAAAGAATTTCTAGCTTCTTTATGGAGAAGTATATACCCCGGACTTTGAAGGTCAGTAAGAGAGATGAGTTCCTGAACATAGAGCAAGGAAGGATGGTTGTTGCAGCTTATGAGGCCAAATTTCGTGCATTATGAAGGTATGCCACTCAACTTTGCTTCAGTCCGAAAGAGTGGATTCGGCGCTTTGTGAAGGGATTGAGGTGGGATTTGCAGATTCCAGCTTTACATGTAGCTGCTTCTGCAAAATCTTTTCAGGAAGTGGTTGATTTTGTGATAGAGGTAGAGGGGGTGAAGACAGATGACTTCCCCAAGGTGTCAACATTTAAGAAGTTCCGTAAGGGAGGTGAGTTTAGTGGTTCATACTCCAGAGGGCAGAGTTCAGGGGGTTATCCATCCCGTCCTATTCAGACTTCATTGCAGGCTTCGACTGAGGGTCCGTTGCAGACCAGTGAGCCTTTTTCTGAGTTTGGGGGTTATCTCTATTCTTCTTCGTCTTCAAAGAGATCTACACTCGACTCCAGGGCTTGTTATGGATGTGGGGAGGCCAGACATATCAGGAAATATTTTTCAAAGCAGAGTCAGGCTCAGTATGATCAGAGTTACATATCCCCAGCAGTTAGAGGTAGATGTGGTCATGGTAGAGGCCGTCATTTTGGAGGACGTGGTGGCCAAAGTAATGGTGGTCACCAGTTCAGCTGGGGTGGCGGGTAGGTTGGAACTAGTGGAGCACAGCCCGACAGGGGCAATGTACAAACAGGTTATATGGCCCATTGTTATGCTTTCCCCGGGAGGTAAAAATTAGATACATCTGATGCTGTTATCATATGTACTCTTTTGGTCTGTGATTACATGGTTTCTATATTGTTTGATCCTGTATCCCATTTTCTTATGTATTTTCCTCGTACGCTACTGGTCTTGATTTGTATTGTGATTTGTTTGACATGCCTATTCGTGTCTCTACTCCTGTTGGTGAGTCTGTGATAGTTGAGAAGGTGTATATCTCTTGCCTTGTGACATTTGTGTGGAGCAGAACTTATGTAGATTTGATTATTCTAGAGATGGTTGATTTTAATGTAATTCTGGGTATGACTTGGCTTTCTCCAAATTTTGCTATCTTAGATCGTAATGCTAAGACAGTGACCTTGGCCAAGCCTGGGACAGATCCACTAGTGTGGGAGGGTGACTACATTCCCACCCCCGTTCGTATTATCTCTTTTCTTCGTGCTAAGAGGTTGGTGAGTAAGGGTTGTTTAGCTTTCTTGGCACATCCCAGGGATGATACTTCCAAAGTGCCTTTGATCGAGTTTGTTTCGATAGTCTGTGAGTTTGTGGATGTTTTTCCTGCAGACCTACCTTGTATGCCACCAGATAGAAATATTGATTTTTGTATTGACCTGGAGCCAGGGACTCGCCCCATTTCTGTTCCACCATATAGAATGGCCCCATCTGAGTTAAGGGAGTTAAAGGCCCAACTTCAGGAGTTGTTAGGTAAATGTTTTATTAGATCGAGTGCATCTCCTTAGGGTGCTCCAGTTTTATTTGTGAAGAATAAGGATGGTAGTTTTCGGATGTGCATAGACTATAGGCAGCTGAATAAGATAACTATTAAGAACAAGTACCATATTCCTCGCATTGATGACTTGTTCGATCAGTGACATGGTGCTTGTGTCTTCTCTAAAATTGATTTGAGGTCTGGTTATCATCATTTGAAAATGCGGGTAACAGATGTGCCAAAGACTGCTATTCGAACCAGGTATGGGAATTATGAACTCTTAGTAATGTCTTTTGGGCTTACGAATGCCCCTACTACTTTCATGAGCCTGATGAATGGAATTTTTCAGCCATATCTGGTCCTCTTTGTTGTTGTATTCATTGATGATATACTAATATACTTATAGAGCAGGAAGGAACATGAGGAGCATTTCAAAATTTTATTGGGGTTATTAAGGGAGAAAAGGCTTTATGCCAAATTCGCTAAGTGTGATTTTTTGCTCGATTCAGTGTCCTTCTTAGGGCACCTGGTTTCTAAGGATGGAGTGATGGTTGACCCCATTAAGATTGAAGCAGTGAAGAGTTGGGTAAGTCCTACTAATGTTTCACAGGTAAGGAGCTTTGTTGGTTTAGCTAGCTACTACCGCCGATTCGTCAAGGGATTCTCTTCCATTGCTTCCTAGCTGACCAATTTGACCAAGCAGAATGTTCCATTTGTATGGTCAGATGAGTGTGAAGAAAGTATCCTGAAACTCAAGACCTTGTTGACTACTGCACCAATTCTTGCCTTGCCTTGCCAATGGAAGGTAAGAATTTCATTGTTTATTGTGATGCATCTTATTCTGGTTTGGGTGTAGTGCTAATGCAGGAGAAGAATGTAATTGCCTATGCTTCAAGGGAATTGAAAGTGCATGAACGTAACTATCCGACCCATGATTTGGAGTTGATTGCACTTGTATTTGCATTGAAGTAGTGGAGGCATTATCAATATGGGGTCAAGTGTGAAGTGTATATAGATCATCGTAGTTTACAATATGTGTTCACTCAAAAAGATTTGAATTTGAGGTAGAAGAGGTGGATGGAGTTATTGAAATATTATGATATTACTATTTTATATCACCGAGGAAAAACTAATGTTGTGGTAGATGCCCTAAGTAGAAAAGCAGGGAGCATGGGTAGTTTATCCCACTTACAGGTTTCTAGACTCCCATTGGCTAGAAAGGTTCAAATTCTGGCTAATGTCTTTATGAGGCTAGAAGTTCTTGAGAAAGGAGGATTCTTGGCCTGTGTGGAGGCAATATCTTCTTTTCTTGACAAGATTAAGGGAAAGCAGTTTGATGATGAGAAGCTGAGCTGAATTCGAGATATAGTATTGCGAGGAGAGGCTAAGCAGGCTCTAATTGATGAGGAAGGCATCTTGAGAATTAAGGGGCGGTTATGTGTTCCCCGTGTTAATGATTTGACTCATACTATTCTTGCAGAGGCGAATAGTTCGAGGTATTCTATACATCCTGGTGCAACCAAGATGTATCGTGATCTAAGACAACATTATTAGTGGAGTATAATGAAGCGTGACATTGTTGATTTTGTTGCCCAATGCCAAATGCCCAGTTTCCAGCATATCAGATTCCAGGGTGAGCTATTCATTCAAGCTCGTGTTGGATTCTCTTGGTCATGGCATGATGTCCTTAGTTTTCAGACATAAGCTATTTTATTCATTTATTTTGGTGTCTTTAATACTCTTAGACTTAGCATTTGAAGATTAGATTTCCTTGATGTGATGACTTTTAGGTTTTTGGAATGACATATAGTAGACTTTAATGGATTTGTGTTTCTTACACTAATAAGATTTAAGCTTCCGCATTATGATGCGTATCTTGTAAGTTGAATGATAAATATAAGTTGAGTTTGAATTCATTGGTTTGCCCACCTAGGAGGTGAAGTATGGGTGCCACTCATGACTCAGTTTGTGTCGTGACAAACATATAAGACCACGTGAGCTATTAGCATTAAATCTGGTGTCTACCACACCGAAAAGGGTTGTCCCACTTGCCAACGTAAGGATCTTGATCTTCTAGGTTATGTGGATCCACTAGCTAATGTCTATCTAGATAATCCTATGTTGGCACATAGTTTATGGGACACGGGTTATCACTACTTTTCCACTCGGTACTAAGCTTCACTTTCACGGAATAGTTCTCAATCATATTGATCTTATCCTTTAAAGGAACATGGGTAATTTCCTCTTATCCTTACATCATGTGACATAAGTAATCACCTTTTGTTTTGCAATAGGGAGCATGGGTAATCACCGCTTGCCTCATTCTTAGAATAACTCCTTAACAATGATTCATTTTAGGTGAGAAAGCCTTTCAACCATAATAACCCTTTTTATCTAAGATTATCATTTCATAATAATGCTTTCATGTGTATGTAGATAAAAATCCCTTCAACAACAGAACAAACACAACATCTTTGATACTTCACTCTCAAAGTATCCTTAAAACATTAGCATCAAATTCATGAGAACATGCATAATTCCATAATTAACCTTTCATAGTTCAAACCCCATACTTTCAATCATTAATATCTAGAAATCATTGGTTAGATATGAGTTCATGGGGATTCATCTTAAAATCATGAAATTATACATATTCATGCATAAAAGTTCATAAATCAATTAAGTAAATCAACATTGAAAAGAACCCATGACATGGAAGAAAGCCCTAACTCAATTGGGGAATTCTAGCTTTGTGAATTGGAGAACTTAGGAACTCCATGGAGGAAAGAGCTCCATGGGAAAAAACTATCATACCTCAATGTCAAAAGTTTGACTTCAATGGTTGAATTGGAGACTTGACTTGAAAACCCTAGCTTTCTTCTTCAAATTCTAGAAAGAGAAATAGTTGAGAGGAAGACTTGTTCTTGTTTTAGGAATTTGAGAAAATGATTTCAATTGGGGAAATTTGGGGGTTGAAATGGTTATATAGGTCCTTAGGGGAAGGTCGAAACAAAATAGTATTAGGCTAGAATAATTAGGAAAAGACCCAAAAGCCCTTCTTAAAATAATTGCCGACACCATCGACTGTGACGACCTACGGTCGGTGGATTGACCTATGGACCGTCCTGGTTGACGTCGATTGTTTTAGAGACTTGATATATGGGCCATCGGAGGATGGGACCCATGTACGGTCTGTGGATCAAATGACGGACCGTGCATGGCTATCATGGTTCATCCGATATTTTTCTTTAAATATTTCATTAATTGTGAGACTCACCTACCAAACCTACCTATGTCTCGTGGATTGGATGACGAACCGTCTAGGTGGACCATCCAAAAAGTACTGAAACTTGACATTTTTGGGAAACTAGACTAGCCAACTACGGGCCTACCTACAGTCTATGTGTCAGACGATGGATCGTGGGTGGATTTCTTCGGTTCTGGTACCAGGATTTTATAGAAGGATTGGAATTTTACCCTTTTTTAATCTGAGGTGTTACAATGTCCTCAGAAGATGAGGAATCACCACAAGTATAGTAAGCACACTGAGTAACACACTAACTGCGGGCTGAATACGGAGAGTTAAAACCTATATTATCAAATGATATAGGTAGAAAAGTATGTGGTTTGTATTCTAAATGTAAAGTGTACGTAAAATAATGCATGATAAATGTGATAATTGAAAATGCTGCAACCATAAAACATGATGACACGATGACCAGGTACAATAACATAAAAGTGAGATATACCGAACTAAGTTACATAAGTATATGGTCATGCAATAATTGAAAGTCTGACTATAGGAGATAATAAAACTGACATAAGCCATGTGAGCAACTACATGAAGTTTACTACACTATCCCCACACCAAAAAAAGGGTTGATGAGTCGGGAATTTTTACTCATTTAGGGTTTATTATTTAATGATTTAGTGTCTTGATTGCCTATTTTGTGCTCATAACTAATATTAATGTGTTAGTATGTTGCAATAGAGTCTTAAGGGCAAGACAAGGACATTACGACGCAAAAAGGAATGAAAAAGTTAGAAAAGCTGAAGAAAAGAAAAGTCGGAGCTCACAAAATCCGCTCAACGACTTGTCGAGTAAGATTTCAGCTCGCCTAAAGTTCCAACAGACTCACCAATTTTCCAAACCAACTTGGCGAGAAAAAGGGAAATTAGGCGACTCGCCAAATGTATTAGCGCTAGCGATCCAGCTCGGCTAAACTTCCAAAACAATTTTCTGCAAGAGTCAGGCCAAAAGGTGAGAAGAGGCCCAATTTGGCGCATCACCAAGTTGATTGGCAATCACGACTAATCTCACCGAGTGGACTCCGTACAGAAATTTTGGAAGCGTATAAATTAATTTTTTTGAAGAGAAAAAGGAGTTCCCTCACTGTGTATTCCTGAGTATTTGAGTGTTTTTACATTTTTTCTCATTATTTAACATTCTCAGAGAAGTTTGGGATCTAGAATTTGAGATTGTTAGATTTTATCTTTTATTTCAGTATATGGGTATTGTAGATCGTTAGCAATTCAGAATAAAAACTTTGTTGGTACCAATTTTTTACTTTCCAATATGTTTGGCTAAAACCCCTTACCATTGGGGTGTGATCAGGTAGTCGTATGCATTAATTAGCCAATGGGTGTTATTAATTATTGTTTATAATATTGTTTTGATGTGGGTTCAATTATTAGTTCATGTTTTAATTGATGAATTGAAGTTGCAAATTAAATTCTAGCTTAGCTCTCTATGCTTTTTTGAGAAAGAGGTATTAGAGTAGAATGATTGATTGATAGTAGTATTAATTGCATCGTTAAAATCTAGCTTGAGAAAGTGGGTTTGATTTTGTTTTTACAAACCCAACTTGAGAAAGTGGGTTAATTAAGGAATTGGGTTTTTTTTGGTAATGATAAGCTTATTGAGGTTCGAGAGAACTCACTTGAAACATAATAGTTGACCGAGAGATGACTATTCTATTCAAAACCTACCATATCCATTGAGACTCAACAACTTTAAGCAATTAGTAATTACCCAATACACAAAATTAGTATTTGCCTGATCACATTCCTAAGGTCTGACCCGTATTAGTTATTCCTTGTCACAAATTGGTTACTAATCCCACCATTTGATATTAATAATTGAAAATTTGTGATTTAATTTCATGTTACGAAACTTTTACTTCTACAAATGATTAGGACATACTTTTACTTCCTAATCAAATTCTCTACCGTATCACTCCCTGTGGGATCGATCCTAACTCTTAGTTTGGTTTATACTTGTTAGCGACCACCTACACTTAGAATTTGATGAACTGTAATTGAGCATTATCAAGGGTATCCAATAGTCGCCAAGGTAAGAGACCTAATAACTATGTGGATCAACTAAATTGATCTTCCATCTTGGGCTACATGAAAACATACAGTGGTACATAGTTCTGCGACTTGATTTGTTCTAAATGATCACGGACGCTGACCGTAATCCTTTATCCCTAAATCTGCTTAGTGCTAAGTAAAAATCCCAACAAAAATATGTATTTAACTGATACAACAATAATCTTATAATATTAAATTACTTATAACTAATAATAACTGAGTATCTCATGAATCATGATTAAAAACTGAAAATTTCCGATAATACCTGAAAGACACTTTATCTGAACGCATCTAAAATCTTGAAACCTGATAGTATTAAAACATGCATTCCAAAATTACATAATTCTGAGTCATGAAAATACTTATATACTTAGGGTTCATGAAAAAACATCAAGTACATGGAATTTTAAGTAAGAACATTAAATTAACAACTAATCATGAAGAAGAAAGTGAAATTTAATGGGAACCCATGAAGAAGAAACCCTAGGTTTGGAGAACTCATAAAACATGGAAATGTGAGATTTCATCCGGAATTAATGGATGAAGGGATACTCATTGATGAAATTCCACATACTTGGAATAAAGAACCATAGATTGAATTCTTTGAATGATAACATGAAGCTAGGAACCCAATTTATTGCTTGAGAGGAAACTTGAGAGAGATGAAACTTAAAATTTTGGACTTGAGCGAGAAAGTGAGGATTAAGATCAAAAATACTAAAATAACAGAACTAGAAAAAGAACTAGCAATATTAAAAGAAATGTATGAAATTAAACAAAGAGAAAAAAGAACAAAAAACAAAATTAGCAAAATGAGATAATTAAACTTAAAGAAAAATTACAATTAGAAGACGAAATAGAAGAAAAAGGAGAAAAATAGCCAAGATAATCTACCCGAAATAAGAATTGATGAAATAAATGATGATGATCTAGAACAACATTTGGAAACAAGCGAAACTTATACGGAATTTTAGCAAATATAGATAATACAAGGAATTTAGAAATAATACTAGGAAACATAGACATAGATGAAAAACCTAGCACATCAGGAGTAAAAGACCCAAAAATTTTAATCCAAAATACTATAATGGAAACTATGGACAATATGATAAAGAAAAAACTATATGGGATAAAAGATTGACTAAAAAATGGACACCTAAACCAATAACTGGACAACATGAATTTTTAGATTTAGACTGTGTAGCAGATATAAATAAAGCAATCCAATTATGGATGGGATACATATCAAAACAATTAATAGATAACAAGATAGTAATAGCAGAGGCACCAGGATATATAGAAAGAACGCTTATAGAACAGTAAAATTATGGCTACAAAATTTATCCAAGGAAAGTTTAAAAACGTTAAGAAGTAATAAAAAATCTAGTGGCGAATTAGCTACTACAACTACGGAAATATTATATAAGTATCAAGTAGCTATAAGAAATGAATTTAGTAGTATGACAACAGAAGTAGAAGAACAGAATAAAGATAAAATCATAAACCGAAATCTAATGACAAAATTAGCAATATGTAATATGTGTTACATAGATGAATATACATGTGCATTTAGAGAATATTATTATAAAGGAACATATAACATAGAAGAAAGTAAAGAAATAAGAAAATTATATTTTACAAAATTACCAGAACCTTTTAATTCAAAAGTAATAAAAAGTTGGAATGAAGCAGAATTAACAGACACCTTAGGAGCTAGAATAAAATTCTTGCAA
>NW_006239068.1:1120621-1120786 GCF_000226075.1 Solanum tuberosum
ATATGACAAGTGTAGTATGGGCAAGTATGGGCAAGTATGGCAAGTATGAACAAGTGTAAGTGTAAGAATGGTAGGAGTAAGTAGCACATTATTGTAAGTAGTGTACTACGTAAGAATTCCTTTCTATATAAGGAAGGATATATGTAAATGAAAAAGGCAGGCATT
>NW_006239068.1:1122488-1134510 GCF_000226075.1 Solanum tuberosum
AAAAAGATATTATAATAAAATCTTTAAAAGAAGTTACTCACTTACCACACTACGACCTACCACACTACTACTTCTATGACTTCCCCAACTACCAGTTCCGCACCGAAAAAATGGTATCAGAGATATCAAGATTAAGACACTTAGCAAAAAGATATTATAATAAAATCTTTAAAAGAAGTTACTCACTTACCACACTACGACCTACCACACTACTACTTCTATGACTTCCCCAACTACCAGTTCCGCACCGAAAAAATGGTATCAGAGATATCAAGATTAAGACACTTAGCAAAAAGATATTATAATAAAATCTTTAAAAGAAGTTACTCACTTACCACACTACGACCTACCACACTACTACTTCTATGACTTCCCCAACTACCAGTTCCGCACCGAAAAAATGGTATCAGAGATATCAAGATTAAGACACTTAGTAAAAAGATATTATAATAAAATCTTTAAAAGAAGTTACTCACTTACCACACTACGACCTACCACACTACTACTTCTATGACTTCCCCAACTACCAGTTCCGCACCGAAAAAATGGTATCAGAGATATCAAGATTAAGACACTTAGTAAAAAGATATTATAATAAAATCTTTAAAAGAAGTTACTCACTTACCACACTACGACCTACCACACTACTACTTCTATGACTTCCCCAACTACCAGTTCCGCACCGAAAAAATGGTATCAGAGATATCAAGATTAAGACACTTAGTAAAAAGATATTATAATAAAATCTTTAAAATAAGTTATTCACCTACCACACCCCTTAATCCCACTTAGAATAGGTTAAGACGACATAGTATAGAAATTAAAAGAGTGAAAAAGATCAAAACATTCTTGAATTAAAACTAGTGAAGGTCATTTACGGATGACTTCTACAAATTGTAGAACAATCTACGGATCGTGAAATGGTCCGTACAAAACAGAGAAAATTTCAGGACTTATGAATCGCATTGTACATATCGATCTACGGCTCGTGAAATGTTTTACGACCCATAAAACTAGTCCGTCTCATCCAAAGGAAAAACACAAGTTTTTGAACTTTGATCTACGACCCGTGGAACTACATATGACCTGTAAATATGGCTTTTCCTGTTTCTGAAGTTTAAACTATGAGTAGCATCTATGATCTTTAGTCCTTTTTGTAGTCTGTATATGTTGCCTTAAATTTCAATTTTCTTCAGACCTCAGGTCTTTTTGATCTTTTATAGGTCTAATACGGGCTTAAGAACATTTTCAGGTGTTACAGTCATTTAGGTTTTAATTTTAATGTTAATTTGTTAGATTAGTTATTATTAATTTAATTAAATACTTAATTAGTTATATAATTTAGTATAAAAATCAATTATTTAATTTGTTTTACATATGATACACTGTACGTAACTGTTTAATTAGTTTAAAAAATTATTTATTAGTTTATCATTAATTAATTTAATTAGGCTTGCCAATTAACTAAGGATTAACTTCAAATTTACCAAAATAATGTATGAATCTTAATAACAAGATATAATGACAAAAAAATGTTTTATAAATGAATACAAATAAAATACACTTGGAACACAAATGTGGGCTTTAGATCGGTGAGCAATATCTAAAATACAAATAAAATGAACTTTAAAAAATGTATGTATTAATAAAATTAGGATTAGGTCTTGAAAGAATATATGTACTAAGAAATAGGGTGTAGGTCTTGAATAAATATAGCTTCTAAAAAATTATGGTTTAGATCTTGTAACTTAATTAGCTAAAACACCAGCAAAATGGTGTTAAACAATTTACGTATAAATAGAATTAGGATTTAAGTGTTGAAAAAAGTAACTTCTAAAAGTTAGGGTTTATGTATTGTCACTTCAAGACCTAAAACATCAATAACTTAAAATGAACTTCAAAACTAGCAATTTACATACTAATAAAATTAAAATTTAGGTCTTCAAACAATGTAACTTCTAAAAAAATGATTTGGGTCTTCCAACTTCAAGACCAAAAAGACCAATAACATGAATATCGAACATAAGAAATTAGTTATAAACATTACATGTACATGACTTTTTGATCTATAACTATTTATTCTGGAGTGCATCCAGGAGCCTGATGTGCCGCGAAATCTTGACACATTTGATGCTTGAAAACTAGGAAATAATACTAGAATTTAGTGTAATTTTGTATGCTTTGATATGTTTGTCGAATGTGTAGGGAAAATCTAGCTTGGGTAGAAAATTGGAAAAAGGAGCTGAAATTGATGATGATAAAATAAAGTTCACGACAAACTTAACGGACCGTGACCTTCATAACTGTCCATGGTTGAGCCCGTGAGGTTGAAGCAGTGTTTGGGCATTGAGAAGATGGAGGGCATGAACAACCAAGTGAAAACCACATAATGTTCTACGGGCTGTGGTCAACATGACAGATCGTGATAGAGTTCGTGAATTACAACCAGTGAAAAAGAATGAAGGAATTACTTTTTGGTGGATCCAAGTGAAGACCATAGATGACTTCACAGGCCGTGGTCATCACAACGGTCTGTGGTCGTGGCCGTGAAGTCGATCCAGTATTCAGGAATAAATTAGTAAAAATGAGAAGCAGCCAGGTAAGGACCTCGGCCGCCTTCACGGGCCATGGTCCCTATGACGGTCCGTAGTACCCTTTCCAATGTGATGACATTGAAGACCAAATGTTGGAGAGTTCAAGGTCAGACCATGGAGGGCTTCACGGACCGTGAAGCCCTTGACGGGACATAGAAGTGGGCGTGAAGGGCCCGACATTTCAGTCCTACTTCAAATAGGACTCTGTTTTAAAACAATTATTTGAATTTATTAGGTCATTTTTCTAAGGTTTTATCTTATCTGAGCTTGAACGACGACTGAGTTCTTGATAATTTTAGTTTTGGATTTTCGATTTTGATTATTACGATCAGTTTGAAATTTGGATTCTGATTCTCAGATTATTAAAGTGATCGTTGATTTGCTGATTATTCTCGTAAGTCTTTATATCATATTTTCATTATGTATTGCTGTTTGTTTTCGTGAAACCATGAGGGGTTAAACACCATAACTGGGGCTGTGGGATCCATGACGTAGTTTTAACTGTAATTTTGTAAAACAAGTGAAAAACAGTCAATGCTTACAATTTGTAGTTTTAGCTTTCGTTAGCTTTATAATCTAATGAGTGCACCCATTAGATTGAGCTTGTATCTGGTATTTGTTCGAGAGAAAAAATATCAGTTAGGAAAAAGCTGAACTAAACTAACGAATTGGAGTTAAAGTTTAAGTTTGTGAGAAAAGAACTTTAACCTCAATCCATTGTAAGCGAAGGCTAATGTTAGTAACACTCTAAGGCTGAGAAGACGTGAGTGAAAATTTGTATGATTAGAATGAGAAATGTCAGATAAAATTAACAAGCAATAATTTTGTAAACAGTGAATCGGCTGAAACTCAATTATGGAAGAACACTAAAACTAACGTTATGGTGAACACAATCCTGGTTTCTTTTAAGCAACTGAATCAACTTTACAACAAAATAGTCTGTGAGTCGTTAATTTGGATTTTGACTGCAAGTTTTGGTAATTTTAACGTCTCAATCACACCCAATTTACTTTCCGTTGTTATTTGTTTGGGAGATAATAACGACATTCGAATAAATGCGACAATGAAACCTTATCTGTAGAGAAATTCTCTGTGGGATCGACCTCAACTTTAGTTGAGATCTGTAAATTCACATCGACCGTTTACACTTCTTAATTGAATTGTAAGTTTGGACTTATCAAATTTTGGTGCCGTTGCCAGGGAATTTCAATTCAGAAGTGTTTTACTAGATTTTATTCGATTTGTAGTTATATTTCCTAATTTTACATTTTGTTCTGTGTTTGTGTCTCTTTCAGGTGAGTTCGATTCTGCATGCCCAACACTAGAGGTAAAGGAGCTCCATTGCTTCCTTACGACCCTGAATTTTGGAGAGCTATTCGAAAGATGGTTAATGCATAAGAACTGGAGGCTCAGAGGCAAAAATTGGGCTTAGAAGCTGAAGCTGCTGCTGCAAGAGGTGTCCAGCAAAATGCTGGAATCAACCAGCCTTGGGCAGTATATGATAATAGAGGAGTGGAAGGATTAATCCCTCCCCAACACCAACCAATTACCCCAAGGGGTAGAGCTCAGCATCCAGCTCACAAGATGTATGAAGAAGATGATGTTGACTTGGATGGAGCTGGAGCCACTGGAGCTATAGTTTTACCTGCACTACCTCCACGTGTTAAGTTCACAATCACCAGTACTATGATTCAATTGTTGAACCTGAAAGGTATGTTTAGGGGTGCAACTGGTGATAATGCAAATTAGAATCTGATGAACTTTGTGGCAATCTGTAAGTCACAAGAGATTTCTGGAGTTAACCAAACATCGATGAGGTTGAGGTTATTTCCATTGTCTCTTACTGGAGAGGCGACTAACTGGTTGAATGAGATGCCAGATGACTTCGTCAGAACATGGACTGCGCTGAAGGAAACTTTCCTGGAACGATTCTTCCCAGAATCAAAAGAGTTGCAGATGAAAGACGAGATAAGTACACACAAGTAGCTACCAGGAGAAGCAATGCATGAAACTTGGTGGAGATTCAGCCAACAACTGAAGAAATGTCCTAACCTTGATCTTACTGAGAGGCATCTGAAACAAGCTTTTTATAGATCTTTAAACAATGTCACTAAACCTGTTGTTGATGCACTTTGTGGAGGATCATTCATGTGGAAGCCATTCTCAGAGAGCATGCAAATGTTGGTACACTAGAGATGCAAAGGTAGGAGAGCTTGGGTACACATTTGAGCTTTCAGCTAAACAGAGGAAGAGAGAAGAGGAATGGGACCAAGACATGGCACATATGAGGACACCAATAGATCTGCTCACAAAGCATATTGTTGCCAAGTCTGAACAGGTAAATGTTGTGGGACAACAAAATAGGTATGAGGATCAGGATATCGACCTAGATGAGGAAGCTAACTATTTGGGTAACCAAGGAGGTTTCCGGAATTATAACTCTGGAAATCAAGGTTACAACTCAGGAAACGCAGGTCAGAATTATGCTAGGGATGCTCAATATGATAAGCCAGCAAATAGAGAGCAAGGAAACTGGCAGAACAGAGATGGGTATAGGATCGCAGTGGTGTTTATGTGCCCCCAAGTAATAGAGACCGGGCAAGTGGTATATCCAGTGGTTCTAAGGTGGAAGACATGATGGCTAAGGTACTCCAGAAAGTTGAATCAACTGATGCAGGGGTAAAATAAATGAGAGGTGATTTCTTGAGCATGAGTTAGTTGGTGGACTCTCACACCACCTCCATTAAAAAAATTGAGCAGCAGTTAGGGCAACTCTCAGCCTCACTAAATCAGAGGAAGAATGGGTCACTACCAAGTGACACCATCCAAAATCCTAAGAAGGATGGACACTGCATGGCCATCGCCACCAGGAGTGGTAAAGTTCTTACTGACCCTATTTCTGTAGGTACTAAACGTGAACAGGTGTTGGAGCAAGCTGGCAGAGAAGAGGATGAAGGTGAACATGTAGATGACTTGGAGGATCCTCAGCGTAAAGCACAACCTGCGAGAGAAAAAGAGAAAGAGGTCAAGGAAAATATGCCTTTACAGCAGATTCCCAGACCACCTCCTCCTTTCCCTCAAAGGCTCAAAAAGAAAGTTGAATATGGGAAGTTTACAAAATTTATCACCATGTTTAAGCAGCTTTCAGTAAACATACCACTGGCGGAAGCCTTGGAACAGATGCCATGATATGCCAAGTTCATGAAGGACTTGGTTACAAAGAAGAGAGATGTAAGTCTTGATTTTACTAACGACATTCATCATTGCATTTCCATTACTACCAGATCTCTGGTTCAGAAGAAGGAAGATCCAGGTGCCATTGGGTCAATTAAATTTGCAAAAGCTTTGTGTGATCTAGGAGCCAGCATCAACTCGAAGCCATTAGCCATCTACAAGAAATTGGGATTGGGAATTCCAAGACCCACAACAATGAGGTTGATGATGGCTGATAGGTCAGTAAAGAGGCTTGTGGATATCCTATGTGATGTGCTTGTTAAGGTGGACACCTTCATCTTTCAGACTGATTTGGTGATCTTGGATTGCGAAGTGGACTTTGAGGTTCCCATCATTTTGGGAAGACCATTATTGGCCATAGGAAGAGCCTTGGTAGATGTTGAGAGAGTAGAGCTGAAGTTCAGACTCAACAAGGATGAGGTAAAGTTCAATATTTGTAGGTCAATGAAGCATGCACATGATATGAATGTAGTATCTGCAATAGAGATGGTTAATGAAGAAGAATGAGAGTACCGATCAAAGAGAGGATGGCTGTTGAAACCTTTGTTGCAGTGCTGATGAACTTTGATATTGATTTCCGGTCTGACTATATAGAGACCATGAATGCCTTGCAGGGTATGTGAGTACACTCTTATGCTTTAAATAAATTGGACCTGGACTTGAAACATAGGCCAAGTCCTCCAACAAAACCATCTATTGAAGATCCACCGGTGCTGAAACTGAAACAACTACCTAATCACCTAAGGTATGTATTTTTGGGAGCTAACAAAACTTTACATGTGATTTTGGCTGCAGATTTAAATGATGAATAAGTCCAGGCCATAATAAAAGTGTTGATAAGGTACAAAAGGGCTATTGGATGAACCAATGTTGTTATTATCGGGATACCTCCAGGAAGATGCACCTATAAGATTCAACTTGAGGAGGATTGCAGCCCAATAATTAAACACCAGCGGAGGTTAAACCCACCTGTGTAAGAGGTGGTAAAAGAGGAGATCATCAAGTGGTTAGATGCTGGGGTGGTCTATCCCATTTTTGGTAGTCACTAGGTCAGTGCAGTGCAATGTGTGCCCAAAAAAGGTGGTATGACTATGGTGGCAAATTCCAAGAATGAGTTAGTCCCGAAGAGACCATTCATTAGATGGCGAGTGTGCATGGACTATAGGAGGCTGAACAAGTAGAATTTGACAGATCATTTCCCAATGCCTTTTATAGACCAAATGCTGGACAGGTTAGCTGGTAAAGGGTGGTACTATTTCTTAGATGGATACTCTGGCTACAACCAGATATCACAATTACTCCTGAAGATCAGTAAAAGACCACTTTCATATGTCCTTATGGTACCTTTGTGTTTAAACGCATTCCATTTGGACTATGTAATGCCCCAAAAACATTCCGAAGGTGTATGATGTCCATTTTCTCAGACATGGTGGAGGACACTCATGAGGTATTTATGGACGATTTCTCTGTAGTAGGTGATACTTTTGATGACTATTTGTTGAATCTGAGCAGAGCTCTACAGAGATATGAGGACGCTAACCTAGTGCTGAATTGGGAGAAGTGCCATTTCATGGTAAAAGAGGGCATAGTCCTGGGACACAAGGTGTCACAAAAGGGGATAGAGGTCGACAAAGTCAAAATTGAGGTGATTGAAAAGCTGCCTCCACCGATCTGTGTGAAGAGTGTTCGAAGCTTCTTAGGACATGCCAGATTCTATAGATGTTTCATCAAGGACTTATCTAAAATTGCACATACCATGTGCAAACTTTTGGAGAAGGAGGTGAAATTTGTCTTTGATGAGGTATGTCTCAAAGCCTTTGAATGACTAAAGGAGAAGTTAATCTCTACCCCAGTGATCACTGGTGCAGATTGGGTAGAGCCATATAAGGTAATGTGCGATGCTAGTGGTACTGCGTTAGGAGTTATGTTGGGGCAGAAGCGCAACAAGATGTTTCATCCGATTTACTATACTAGTAAGTCACTCAATGAGGCATAATGAAACTACATAGTTACTGAGCAGGAACTACCGGCAGTGGTGTATGCATTCAAAAAATTCAGAGCTTATCTGTTGGGCACTATGGTGATAATCCATACAGACCATGCTGCTTTGAGATATCTCATGGCAAAGAAAGATGCCAAGCCAAGGCTAATCCGTTGGGTGCTGCTTCTCTAAGAGTTTGACTTCAAAGTTAAGGATATGAAAGGGGGTGAGAACCTGGTAGCTGATCATGTCTATGTTGGAGCCGGAAAAGAAGGAAGAACTAGAGCCTGAAATAGAAAATGCATTCTCGGATGAGCTGGTATTAGCTGAAACTCTTGACCTTATTCCTTGGTTTGTTGATTATACAAACATTCTTGTTAGTGATGTGATGCTTGAAGGACTAACTTTTCAGAAAAGGAAGAGGTTCATGCATGATGTAGGTAAGTATTTCTTGGATGAACCTTATTTGTACAGGATTTGCGCTGATAACATCATCAGGCGGTGCATTCCTGAAACTAAGATGTTGTACATTCATGAGGCCTGTCACTCATCTCTAGTAGGTGGTCATCATGGAGGTGATCAGACAGCTCACAAGATACTTCAGTGTGGGTACTACTGGCCCACAATTCACGAAGATGCAGTAGACATAGTAAGGAGTTGTGATGTGTGCCAGAGGCAAGGAGCCATCTCTCGGCGCCATGAATTACCCATGAAACCTATCTTAAAAGTGGAGTTGTTTGATGGGTGGGTCATTGATTTCATGGGCCCATTTGTGAGTTCCTATGGGCAGAAATACATATTGGTTACAGTGGACTATGTGTCCAAATGGATTGAGGCCGTTGCGTTGCCTGAGAGTGATGGCAATAATGTAGCTGGTTTCCTGAAGAAGAATATCTTCTCAAGGTTTGGCACATCCAGAGCTATTATCAGTGATGGTGGTTCTCACTTTTGCAACAAGGTGTTCAATGCGCTTCTGACCAAGTATGGGGTTAAACAGCATAAGGTTGCAACACCTTTTCATCAATAGACCAGTGGATAAGTAGAGGTGTCCAACAGGGAAATCAAATCAATCTTGGCAAAGACAGTAAATGCCAACATGACAGATTGGGCACGAAAGCTAGATGAGGCTCTATGGGTATATCAGACAGCTTTCAAGATGCTTATTGGTATGTCTGCATATCAATTGGTGTTTGGAAAGGCATGTAATTTGCCGGTTAAGCTTGAGCATAGAGCACTCTGGGCTTTGAAGAAGTTAAACCTTAGTTGGAACGAAACTGTGAACCTGAGGTTGGACCAGATAAATGAGATGGATGAGTTTCATTTAACACCTTATGAGTGTTCTACACTGTAGAAGGAGAGGATGAAGTTGTACCATGACAAGCATATTGAAAAGGGAACCTTCACTCCTGGTGACTTGGTGTTGCTTTTTAACTCCAAACTTTGTCTATTTTCGGGAAAGTTGAGATCTAAATGGTCTGGACCTTTTAAGGTAATACAAGTGTTTATTGAGCTTTGAAAATGATAAAGGCGAGAGGTTCAAAGCTAATGGTCAACGAATCAAGGCATATCTGGGTGTTCCAGAGGATGTGAAGATTGTGGAGGAATGTAAACTTGATGAAGTCTGAGTAATCAAGTAACCTGCTGTAACGACTCGGAAAATGATAGAGTGAAACTAGAGTCTCACATGTGAGTTTGGTGTCGAGAACTTAATGAAATGATTATATTTGAATTTGACCCAAAAAGTTCTTAAAAATGTGCTTCGGAAGTTACCGGAAACTTGTTTAGCTGTATATAAAAAGATCCGTTTCGTTTTTTGAAAATCTGACTTCATATTCTTGTTTAGGGGGTCAAATTGAGTGGGAAATGGGTCTAACCCGAATTTTAGAACAACCGTATCAAAATCCGAAATTTCCAAGTGAAGCCTTTTCGAGGGTCTACTTTGGAGGGTCATATCTCCTAGCACACAAATTATTTGGCTGGCCAATAATATATCCATGGAAAGCCCTTTGAGTTAGCTACCTAACGCACTTCGTTTCACCTCATTCGGAGTTCGAACGAAGAAGTTATGCCCATTTTCGTAAAATCTGTTCGGCAGGAAAAGGCAATTTCCAGTAGGCGTGGTTACTGTTCACCCGCCTCATTTTTTTTCTAAGTGTTGGACCATTCTTCCAAAGGACATATATTATTTCCTAGATACCATTAGTTCAATTCCCATCCCTAAAACATTTCCCTCTCTACAATCCTCCAGTAAGAAGAAGAAGAAGTGGGAGCTAGGCTTTGGATTCAAGTTTTTCTTCATCAAATTTCTTGAGAGATCATAGCAAAGGTATGGTGGCTTTTCATCTATGGGTAGCTTTCACCCATAGAGTCCCTTCAAAACATGATTTCAAAGCTTCCAAGTTCTTCAAAACCTAGGGTTTTTATTCTAACTCATGGGTTCCTTCTTCAAACGTTTTCAAATGGTTATTAATGACTTATTATGATTGTATTAGTGTTTAAATGATGATTTATGACGAAAATACTCCATGAACCCATGATTTCTTTCTATTCCTAGTTTATGCCTTTATAAAGTGGGTTGCTTGATAATGAATGTATATGAATCGAACTTGTTTAAATGTCTTTAGATTGTTGAAGTATGTCATTACCCATGCTTATTTATGATGAATTGTTGGTATATGGATGAATTGAGGATTATGGCTTTGGAGGATGGTAAGTTGGCTTAATCTCATATTATGAATAAAATTGTTCTTGCTTGGTTTGATCCACTTATGGTGGAGGTGTTTAATTATGGAATGTATTGTGACCATGGCCTTGAAGGCATAGTATGAGAAATTGAAGTGTTATCATGACATTGTATGAATGAGAGTTCAATGAAGATAATGTGATCATGTTATGAATGTAAAGGTGTTGTTGTAGGTTGTTCACTGATTTGGTTGCATAATTACTACCCTATTTTCCATGCTATTTGATTCCATTACATGCCTTCAAGGTGTTTGACAAAATGTCCAACTATGGAGAATTGATGAATCGATGCTTTAAAGTTTGAGTTATGAGATGTATGGAAATCCAGAGATGTGTTGATGACACTCATGAATGTTGATGATATAATATGAAGGATTCTTCAATATAAAGTATACCTTGAATTGGTAGGGCTTATGCATCATTTTCTTGTATAAATGATTATATTGTTGATTGTTGAATCCTTGGATCGGTAGGCTTATGGCACCCTTCCACACATGCTTATAATGAACCTTGGATCGGTAGGCTAATGGCACCCTTCCACACATGCTTATAATGAACCTTGGATCGGTAGGCTAATGGCACCCTTCCACACATGCTTATAATGAACCTTGGATCGGTAGGCTAATGGCACCCTTCCACACATGCTTATAATGAACCTTGGATCGGTAGGCTAATGGCACCCTTCCACACATGCTTATAATGAACCTTGGATCGGTAGGCTAATGGCACCCTTCCACACATGCTTATAATGAACCTTGGATCGGCAGGCTTATGGCACCCTTCCATTAATGATAAGTAATGAACCTTGGAATCGGCAGGCTTATGGCACCCTTTCCATAAAGGTTAATGATGAGACTTGAATCGGCAGGCCCATGGCACCCTTTCAAGAGGAGTTAATGAGCTTTCCTAAATGTACCTTGAATCGGCAGGCTTATGGCACCCTTTCCATAAAGGTTAATGATGAGACTTGAATCGGCAGGCCCATGGCACCCTTTCAAGAGGAGTTAATGAGCTTTCCTAAATGTACCTTGAATCGGCAGGCTTATGGCACCCTTTCATGTGTTAAATAATGTACCTTGAATCGGTAGGCTTATGGCACCCTTTCATGTGTTAAATAATGTACCTTGAATCGGTAGGCTTATGGCACCCTTTCATGTGTTAAATAATGTACCTTGAATCGGTAGGCTTATGGCACCCTTTCATGTGTTAAATAATGTACCTTGAATCGGTAGGCTTATGGCACCCTTTCATGTGTTAAATAATGTACCTTGAATCGGTAGGCTTATGGCACCCTTTCATGTGTTAAATAATGTACCTTGAATCGGTAGGCTTATGGCACCCTTTCATGTGTTAAATAATGAGACTTGAATCGGCAGGCTTATGGCACCCTTTCCATAAAGGTTAATGATGAGACTTGAATCGGCAGGCCCATGGCACCCTTTCAAGAGGAGTTAATGAGCTTTCCTAAATG
>NW_006239068.1:1137590-1203521 GCF_000226075.1 Solanum tuberosum
GACCTTGAAGCGGTAGACCTAATGGTGGTGGCCTCCTTCTTGTGTGAAATGATGAACCAACAAATGGTAGACCTAATGATGGTGGTTCTTTCTAATAAAGTCAATGAGATATCCTTAATGTACCTTGAAATGGTAGGCCTATTGGTGGCCCTTTCTTGGGAAATGTACTTTGGGTCGGTAGGACTAGTGTTGGTGGCCTTCTCAAGTACAACAATGTAATGTTAATGAAACTACTATATGGGAATGAAGGCTAAGCACCGAGAGGATATGGTTAGATAAATGTTCTCCCAACGTTAGGCTAGATCTCAATGAACGTCTTTCATATCCCATAACTATGTGCCCACATAGGTCCTAGCTAATGGATCCACCTAAGATAGATGAATCGTTCTTCCTTCGGCAAGGAGACCACCTCTTTACGGTGTGGGGTTTCATGACACCGGATTCCACGTCAAGCTAACATGGTTTATGTCGGTTAAATGCTTATTCCCATCATGTGAGATGTGCATTATGGTCTCTTGAGGAGTTCTACAAAGTGTGGGTGTTAGTATGGGATGCCATCCATGCATTGCACGAGTAGGCTTTGAGAGGGTCATAGTGAGTTCTAAGTCTTAATGACTAAATGTTTGAAAGTCCTCTAAATGTATGAAAGTGTCCTAAATGAACCTAATGAGGAATGTTGGCTTAAATGCTTAAATGTAAATGATGCATGATATCCTTGGATTGTATTATGAGTTACTTCCTTGTCATGACTTGTTGTATATAAATGTGCCTTGCTTATGGTGACTTCAAAGAAGTACTTAGTGTAAGTAGTAGTATGGGATGCTACTTGCACATTGCACAAGTATGACTTAGAGTTGTCTTAGGTGATGGTCCTTATGTGATGATATGACTATTGTAATGTTATCTCTTGGTGTGAGTAGTTTTGAAGATGGAAAGATTAAATGGTAAGTTCACTTTTGGTGACCTTAATGTGGTGCCTTAGTGTGGATGGTGTTATGGGACGCTATCCATACATTGCACACGGTATAGCATGAGGGTTACTTGAGGTGAAGGTTTGAAGTGAAGGTAATGGTTTACATGGTGTTTATGTTCTAGTGTGATAAATGACTTGAATTATACCTCTTTTACACATATTCATGAAGTTTTACCAAAATGGCATAAAAGCATGACTTTCGAATCAAATTTCCTTTTTAAGCATAATTTTTGCATGTCTATCATACTTAGTACTTAATTATGGTAACCCTTTCTTCTTCTATGTTTAACTACAAGTGTAGGTTCCAGCAAGTGAGTTGCTTACCCCTAGTTGAAGCTTGTATTAGAGATTCTTCCAAGACTTGGTGTGTCCTCATTGATTAGAGGACAAGGTCTCTTATGTTTGATTTCTTCATGTAATAGACATTTAGTAGTTTTCGATTGTCAAGGGTCGTGTCCCTACTTATGTTTTTGTTTGTGTCTAAGATGGCCATGTGAGACTTAGACTTCCGCTGTGTGTTTTTAAAAGTTGTTTTAAGAAGTTTAAATGTGTGGATGTAAATAAGTTTTTTTATTATTCCGCACTATTTTCATTATTGAATGCAATGAATGACTATGTGGCTTGTATAAGACCCCTTCGGGGTCGAGTACGCCTTGTTACGACTTGGGGGTGCTCCCGGGTCGTGACACCTGCGTTCCACCGCGACGTGAAATTGTGCGCTGCTTGGGAGGCAACCCACGATGTAATTGTACTAGGTATGTTCCCTTTTTCCTTATTTTTCTTTGTTTTTATGAAGTCATTGTGTGTTGATGTGTGCAAGAGAAAATAGGTTGAAAAGTGCAGAAACTGGGTGCAGACTGCTCTTCACGGGCAGTCTCACGGATCGTGGTGCCCTTCACGGGCACTTTCACGGCACGTCAACTTAAGGACCAACCTAAAGGAGCTACTAGAAATGGCAAGACAAAGGTTCACGGAATGGTTCACGGTCCGTCAGAGCTTGTACAGACCGTCTAGCCTCTCGTGAACCTCAGGTATGAATTCTAGTTTCCAAGTCAAGGTCACGGACCGATTCACAGACCATGATGCCCTTCACGTGCAACCTTACGGTCCGTTTTGTTCCTCAGTTAAGTGTAGTGTCTAAGTTAGGGTCATGGAGTCTTTCATGGACCGTGCCCCTTACGGGCAACTTCACGGTCCGTGATCTACGACCCAAGCCTACCAGTTCCCGACCCAACCTGCGTGTAACCCAAATCGAATTAAAATGTATATGTTCCTTTCAAATGCCAAAGGTCAGTTTTCCTCCTAATTTTCTCCTCCATAACATTCTCTTAAAGCACAAAGCTGTGTTTAGACTCTAAATCTTCCTAAACTCAAAATCAATTTGAAGCCCTAGTATTTGGATCCGAGGTTTGAAGCAACAATCTCAGTTCCATCGTTTAAGTTGAAAGTTGGGATTATTTTTGAAAGTAAGTTCTTCCTTTCACTTGTTATAAGTTGATTTTATAAATAGGCAAGTTATAGATTCTTAAATTGCTCGAATTAAACATGATTATGTGATGAACTACATTGATGGGGACTGATCATTTGTGTGTGTTAAGTTGAATTGGGTGTTTTTAATTGATACTTGTATGTGGGTATGATAATAGGGGGTTGAATTCGTGGTTGTCTTAGTTGGTTAGTTGAGTTCATTACTAACCGGTTGATGTGTAAGTATTTGTTGGTTGTGAACTTGTGTAAAAATAGTGGTTGGGTGCTGTAAATGTATAATGGGAAGAAGATGATTGAAACACAGGCCGTGAAACCTATCGTGGACCACACTTAAAGTCGAGCCACACCTCAGATAAGGTCACTGGCAACATTACGGACCGTGGTTCACTCCACGGGCCGTGAACATTACTTGGACTGATCCACTGTCACACATTGTGCACACTGAGTCTGGGTTAAATCTACAGGTGGTTTAACGGACCATGGTATCTACCACGTCCCGTGAGAGCCCCCGTATAGTTCACTTCTGTTGTAAAAGTTTCATTTTATTGTACTTTTATTTCTGTCGTTTGTTTGATTCCGTGGCCCTTCCCAATGATAGATTGGGTGACGACATTCTTAAGGCAAGGCGTCACGATGAAATTACACAGGGGATGTCTGAGTACCCGATAGTGTGTCATTTGACTGTGTTGTGTACTAATGAGTTTTGTGTTTCTCAGGTATGATGCATGCTCGAAGAAAGAACGCAACCAAACCTTCCCCCCTCCCCCTCACTACTTCTCAATCAGAGGGTCATGACTACTCCAAAGCTAGTAATTCTGAGGTGCAAATAAATGTCATACCTGAAGATCACTCACCTCGAGCTACTAGATCACAGACAAAGAGAGCCATTCTCCAGGACACACCTCCCTAGTCTGAAGGGGGAGGAAGTCGTTTCGGTAGCATTACAGCATCGGGTAGTGAATCTAATGTTGGTTCAGGTAGCTAGTCTACTGATAACTCGGGGGGCAGTGCAGAATCTGAAAGCAGCTCTTAGGAAGATGCAAACACCTCTCCACCTGCGGTAAATACAGAAACTGAGACTGGAGTACCAGAGGAGGCAAATACTATATATGACGATGTAGAGATCACCGATGATGATACCATGGTGATGTATGTTACCGCCCATGAACCTGATCCTGCAGCGAGACTGCAGCTGATTGCCTGTTACAGCGCCATGTGGATTGTGAACCAGTCCAAAGAATTCTTAAAAAAAGGTATTGTGACCAAGAATGGTAGTTTCAAGAGTCGCGCAATCATGCCTGAGACTAGAGTGGTGGTAGCTGACATTAAAGCATTCCCTGACATTTATCGGACGTTTCAGTGTCATTAGTTTGACTGGATGAACAAAGCACATGGAGAATACTCTTACCACCTCACCATCGAGTTTTACTCATCTTATACAGCTGCACTGATGAACTTTGCTGCAAAAACAGAGACTACGAAACGTGGACAGAAAGACATTGCCATTACCTGGGGTGCACTCAATTCAGTTATAGTTCTGAGCAAATCGATCGATATCTGTGAGGCCACTATTAACAGGATGTTACATGGCCTGAAATACTCTGCACCAGCTTCAGTTGGCCTTTTTGAGGGCAAACATCATGAAGTAACCAGTGATACTACTATGGAGATTCACACTTCTCGAGAGAAGGCTTTGCGCTGGATTGCAAAGCAAATTGCTATAGATGGGGAGAATGTTGTTTGGGTCACCACGATGACAACTCTTCTTACAAAAGCTTTACTATCGTTTCTAGCCAAGGTGTGGTGGGCTCTTGTTCATGCACAATTGAGACCTACATGTAATGATAATACCTTGTGACTTCACGTATCAGGACACTACGTCGGTTTAAATGCCAACGATCGCGTGTAGTGATATAACCCAACCAAGGGTTGGGATCGTTCCCATAGGGAGTGGTTTCGAGAATCAATAGAAAAGTAAAATCAAGCTCTAATAAGTCATAGCTGTAAATATTAACGAAAAAATACATACTAAATATAAGGGGTGACGCAAGCGTCAATTATCAATGGGGTTTTTGTATTAGCTAATCAACAAAAACGACAAAAATATTAGGAAACGAGATAGGGAGACGGGATTCTTGGGATGTGATAGGAATATGGGATGAACTACACAATCGGGTAAATGAGTTTTATAGTCATTTGATGAAACTTTGTAACTAGGCTAGACTTTAGTGGGGCTAAATTCTCTCTCGACCAACTTACCCCGAATCAACTCAGTTTCTCTCAAACACCGAGTTGCCGCTTTTAAGCACAGCCTCCGCCTTAGCCCATTCAATCCTCGAGTTGAATGTGTGGGAAATGGCCTAGGATTCACTCTCTCGAGTTGAACCCATGACGACCCAATAACCACCGACTATCGATTTAGTAGTCTTAGTTTTAAAATCTCTCTCGAGCAAGCCAAAAACACTAAGATGAAATCGTATTTGCAACTACAATCCCATTAAGTTCAAACACAACTACTAAATGAAATCACATTTAAACAACAAATAGATTACAAATAAGCAATACCCAACACGAAATCTGACCATATTCACAAAATCACACCCCAAGAATTGGGGTTTTAGCTAGACATAGAGAAAAGGAAGAAAATGATACCAAATCGAAGCAACATCAACTGGGTATGATTTAATTTCACTTTAATCTAGTCTAAGATGGAAAATCTTCAACACCCATTTCCAATTTCTTGGAATTGGAAGTGTTCAAATCTCCAACACCTAAGAACAAGGTCTCTCTACTTGAAACTTAGAAAAATAAAATGTTGTATATGAAATTACATACTAAAATAAAAATTCAAACTAGTATTTATAGTTGTCTAAAAATGTGTTGCGAAGGATCACTCGGCGTAGTTAGTCAGGATCGCTGATGCACTCGGCGATCCGCCATTTAGTATGCTTCATCGCCTTTTAGCTCTTGCTTTCAACATCTTCGCGTTCTGGATCATTGGGCGATAAAGTACTGCTTCGCGTAACTGTTTGGCTACACGCCAACTGCTGCTTTTCACCGCTGACTTGATCTTTGCCTTTAGGGCTCAGCACACTGGAACTTTGGGCGAGGTTAAGGCCATTCGGTGACTCACCTAATGCATTAGGTGATCCTCAGACTTCTTTTTTTCGTCATTTTAGCTGTCTTGTTCCTTTTTGCCAAGTAGTGTCCGTGCTTTGCCTCAAACTCCAAATACCTGAAACTTAAGGATTTACATCAGTTATTGAGACAAAATATGCATTTTAGGACACTAATTCTATTAAAATAAAGCCCTAAATGAGTCCAAACTGTGGACTCATCAACACCCCCAACTTATATTTTTGCTTGTCCTCAAGTAAAACTCAGGTTCATCAGTTCAAAAAGGAAGTCTGAAACAGTGCTACGCAAGACTCAATCATGAATATACACAACCAGACTCAACTTACTCATGCAAGGATCAATTGTATACTCAAAGATTCAAGTTGTGACACACCATTATCAAAGAATCTCAAGCTCACTATACGCGCTTCAAATGCAAGTTCAAGCTCAACTAAGGTGCTCAAATGCCCTCATAGAAAGAATGATTCCTTAATCACACACAATGGCTTAATCATTTAAAGTTTCGGAATCAAATGCAACGCTCATTCTCACAAAGAAGAACACAATGCATGCTTTCACCCATAGGTTTGCCTGTATTTTCCAATCAACAGTTGTTTCAGCTTACTCAAGATCAAAAAGGTTTTTTCAAGGCTTGTAATGAGGTTGAGTGCAAAGGTATGGTCATTTACGCTCTGTGACTTTCATCCTCATGAAATGCGGTGCTTCCAACCCTTCCTTTCCTCTTCTTTCATCATTTTCTTTAGTGCTCAGAAGTCATCCCATTATTCACTTTCCATGGATTGTCTGGGAACCCCATTTCTTTTGTACTTTATTACATAACTTTTTCATTCTTCTTCTTTTTCTTTCTTTTCTTTATTTTTTTTTGTATGGAGGGGTTCCATTCTTCTCAAAACCATGGGTTAAGGGAGACTTTTCTTGCACTTTTTTATTTGCCTTCTCTTTTCACCACACCCAACTTAGGCTTTTGGCCTAAGTTGGCTATTCGATCAACCACAAATCAAAAGGGTTATGGGTAGTGGATTTAAGAAAAGTCATGTTTTCATCTATTTTCTTACAAAAAAAGGTAAGGCTCAAGGGGTGTTCAAAAGAGGTTCACACACTCACAAGGTTGACCACAAAAGAGGTACATGTCAAATTGGCTCACAGTCTTCGAACTAGCCTAAGATCATATCAACCGCTAGCCTTACTTAGTCGACCGGACCAATGGGGAAAATTCTAGATGGTATCATGTATGGTTCACAGTAGGCTGATCACACAAGGCATCGACACCAAAGTCAAACAAGACTCCACACTTTCGCTAGTATGCAACGATCATCACAAGAGACTCGATTAGATAATTGTCTAGTCACAACGAGATGCAAAGAGGTCACAAATTGTCTATGCAACTTCATTTGGCCTCATCGTAGCCGCACATTCATGTTTGTTCGATTATGAGCACTATTCAAGTTATCAGTATTGATGAAAACTGATACTTAAATTTACGAGAGAACAACCACTTTCAACACATATAAGGGGTGGGTCAAAATCATTTTTAATTTAAATCAAGGAGCCACAAGCTCAAACCTCCACAAAAAGCAGTATAACGCAAATTATAAACTTCAACCCAAAAAGATAAACAGAACAAGAGTTATAATCAGCACACAAAGGTGGGCCTCATCCCACAACAAATAAAAAAAATCATTTGTCCTTAGATGCAAAAATAATTATCCAACAGTGAAATAAAGAAAAACAAAGAGGGAGATAAAGAGGGAATCCTGTCTAAGCAGTCGCTCCATCTGTCTGGGCATCAGTGCCCGATGCCTCACCTTAAGACTGTGCATCAATGCCCGAGGTCACCTCAGGAGGAACAGCAGTGCCAGCTTCACCAAGTTCTGTTGAGTGTGTGTCCGCCAGAAATACATGCACCGCCCTGTAGAATCCCCGGGTCCCATGAAGGAATATTAGGGTCAAGGGTAATGATTTTCCTGGCAGAAGTGGGCTTCTTGCCCTTGCCTTTCCCAGTAGTTGTGGGTAGTTTCATAGCTTTGCCTTTCGACGTTGCTGCATTCTCATTTATTGCAATCCCTTTGGCCTTCTCTTGGGCTGGTGTTATTCTTTCAGCAGATTTTGATTTAGTCATGTCTGCGAAATTTGGAAGAGAAGTTAGAAAAACTTAAATGAGAGCACAACATAATAATTTCAGATAGAATCACCAAATCAGAGTTCGAGCTCACCGAAGGAAATTGTTCTAAAACTGCAGCAAGCAAGCGATGGGAGCACCACTCAGCGTGTCACCGATAGCTTTCAGCATACAAGTATAGGCCCGCCGAAAGTTCCAGTGCATAAAGCTTTAGGGGTGCAGACAAAGGGCGAAAGAGAAAACTTTTGGTGAGTCGCCGAATGCTTTTGGCGACATCAAGATTCTCGCCGAAAGTTACCTAATTAATCATCAAATAAAGCATGAAATTAAATGCGAGATGGGTGCATTAGGTGAACCGCCGAGTGGTTTAGCTTGCTCGACCAAGCTCACCAAACGGCCCAACGTGCCTATTTTCAACCCAACTTCTCGAATCTAACCCCGCAACCCCCAAAAATAGAATCAAATCATACACTAGTTAAATTAAGGTAGGATCCATAACACCCAAACACAACCCCTCGAATTATAATCCAGTTTAAGGCATTCAATGATGGGAATTCAACAGTCCCAACTACTCGCGCAAGATTATCAAATTTAATTATGCATGTAAACAATCTAATCCTATCAAGCAGGATCAGAACTCTTCAACAAGATCATGCTATTGCAAATGAGTATAATTTTTGATAAAATAAGCTTAGGGAATAGAAAAGAAACATTTGGTGTGGATAAAGAGAAGATTGAAACACTAGGAGGCAATGTAATCCAACTCTGAGCACAAATCAACACTAAAAATGCAAAAATATAGGATCTAGCGTGTGGGTGTGAGTTTGATAAGATAAAAAGTGATGGAAAGTGAATGAGTCTGAAACTTTTAAACCTTTGGCCTGCAAAACCGTTCTGTTCTCGCCCACTCAGCGACATTAGTCAAGCTCGTCCATCCACTTGGCGACACGCCGAGTGTTTAGTTTCCTCGCCAAATTTTACAGGACCTCTAGTTAACGTGGGGGTCCCAACGGCGGTCTCCTTCGGAATCGCCGACATGGTCGGTGACTCTCTTATAATTTCCTGGGCTCGCCGAGTTTTACAGACTCCAATTTGAATATGTCTTGAGTCAAACGGCAGATTAGGTCGGGCTCGCCGATCTCTTTGTCGACTCGCCGACTAGACCTATTTGTCGCCACCCTGCACTTTTTTTGAAAACTTTCCACACTTCAACCTGTACAAACAACACACAATTATTATACCAAAACACAAATAAAAGCAATAAGGGGTTTTGGGTTGCCTCCCAAACAGCGCCTTAGTTAACATCGCGGCACGATGCAAGTCCACCTTCAAACCTCATTCTTGGAGTTGACCATGGTGTCGCTAGGCAACCCCCCTTTTTGTATTGGATTTAAGTAAAATGATATCTGACCTATTTGGGCCTCCAACTGCTTTCTGGCTAAGGGTTGACACATCTTATTTCATATTTTTCAAGATCTTGTCTGACCACTCAACTTTGTTGAGGATAAGAAAGCATATCCTCAGACCTATCACCCTTCGAATCCTTTGGGTTTTTGAGCTCGTGGGGAGGCACATTCCTATCCTTTTCCCCATCATTCAAATTAGGATTATAGTCTCTCCATTCACGCTCTCCCCAACCTTCATCTCTAGACCAACCTTGGTTACCACCCTGACTTGGGTAGTTTGAACGATAACCACCGCCTGTGTTGGCTAGGAAGTTCACCTCTTCGTTGTACAAAGCATCAAACTTTGCCTCTTCCAAATTTGCACATCCGATACCCACAACATTGACACCTTGAGCACCAACTCCCATGACATTTTTGGACAAAATGTCAAGTTGTGTAATGATCTTGGCCATCTTTTGGTCCTTCTCTTGATCTTTCTCTATCTACTCCTTGGCAATTTGAATGTGAGAGGGGAGACTTGATCTTCACGGGTGTACCAAGCCCGATTTATCGTGGTCATGCCATCCAATAGCTGAGCTGGTATCATATAAGGTTCTTGCATCAAACCTCCTGGAGAAAGTTGGTCAGCAACACCCTTGTTCACTGAGTCTAGACTCTGCTTAGAAATATTGTATCAATACGTTATCAGGCAAGCCATGAGTTGGGCTTTGGAGCACCAACTTCTTGATAGCAGCCAAGTCTCAATGAATTGGCTCACCCTCCAAACGCTTAAAGCTTTGGATACTGTCCCGAAGAGTCATCATCTTCGAGGGAGGGAAAATCGCACATTAAATGCGGTGACCAACTCCTCCGACGAAGTGATTGAGTCGCGTGGCAATTCAACTAACCAGTTTCATGCTGCTCCCATCAAAGAGAATGGGAACAATCGTAAATGAACCGACTCTTGGGATATATTTTTGAAAGAGAATGGTCCGCACACATCTATGAAATTTCGAATGTGCTCATGAGGGTCTTCATGAGCCAATCCACTGAAAAGCCCTTTTAGTTGCAAGAGTTGCAACATAGTACTCGTGATGTGAAATACAACATTCCCTTCGGTCGGAGGCAAGAGAATGGCACAAATACTGCCCATGAGATGGGGGTCATTAACATGAGGCTCATATACTTCGTTAAGGTTTCCGATGTTGTCTTGATGGCCTACTTGGCTGCCATTGCTGCCGTTCAAAGTCATACTTCCTGAAATATTTACACAAAAAAACAAAACAAAACTAAAAATTAAGTAAGTCAAGTACTACTAAGAAGAACAAAAATCCTACTTCACTACAAATTCTCAAATAACACCACTCCCCGGCAGCAGCGCCGTTTTGACTTCACGTATCAGGACACTACTTCGGTTCAAGTGCAAACGATCGCATGTAGTGATATAACCCAACCAAGGGTTGGGATCGTTCCCACAGGGAGTGGTTTCGTGAATCAATAGAAAAGTAAAATCAAGTTCTAATCAACCATAGCTATAAATATTAATGAATAAAAACATACTAAATCTAAGGGGTGACTCAAGCGTCAATTATCAATGGGGGTTTTGTATTAGCTAATCAATAAAAACGACAAAAATATAAGGAAACGATATTGGGAGAAATGATTCTTGGGATGTGATAGGAATATGGGATGAACTACACAATCGGGTAAATGCTTTTTATAGTCATTTGCTAAAAATTTGTAACTAGGCTAGACTTTAGTGGGGGTAAATTCTATCTCGACCAACTTACCCCGAATCAACTCGATTTCTCTCGAACATTGAGTTGCCACTTTTAAGAACATCCTCCGCCTTAGCCCATTAACTTTCTCGAGCTGAATGTGTGGGAAAAGGCCTAGGATTCACTCTCTCGAGCTGAAACCATGACGACCCAATAACCACTGGCTATCGATTTAGTAGTCTTAGTTTTAAAACCTCTCTCTCGAGCAAGCGAAAAACACTAAAATGAAATTGTATTTGCAATTACAATCCCATTAAGTTCAAACACAACTATTAAATGAAATCACATTGAAACAACAAATAGGCTACAAATAAGCAATAGCCAACATGAAATCTTACCCATATTCACAAAATCACACCGTAAGAATTCAAGTTTTAGCTCGACATAGAGAAAAGGAAGAAAATGATACCACACTGAAGCAACATCATTTGGGTATGATTTATTTTCACGTTAATCGAGTCTACAATAAAGAATCTTCAACACCCACTTCCAATTTCTTGGAATTGGAAGTCTTCAAATCTCCAAAAGCTAAGAACAAGGTCTCTCTACTTGAAACTTAGAAAAATAAAATGTTGTATCTGAAATTGCATACTAAAATAAAAATTCAAACTAGTATTTATAGGTGTCTAAAAATGTGCTGCAAAGGATCACTCGGTGCAGTTAGTTGGGATCACCGATGCACTCGGTGATCCGCACTTTGGTCTGCTTCATCGCCTTTCAGCTCTTGCCTTCAACATCTTTGCATACTTGATCATTGGGCGATAAAGTACTACTTCGCGGAAATGTTCGGTGACACGCTGACTGCTCCTTTTCACTACCGACTTGATCTTTTCCTTTAGGGCTCAGTACACTGGAACTTTGGGTGAGGTTAAAACCATTCGGTGACTCGTCAAATTCATTAGGTGATCCTCAGGCCTTTTTTTCTTCATCTTTTCAGCTATTTTGTTCCTTTTTGCCAAGTAGTGTCCATGCTTTGCCTCAAACTCCAAATACCTTAAACTTAAGGATTTACAGCAGTTATTGAGACAAAATATGTATTTAAGGACACTGATTCTATTAAAATAAATCCCTAAATGAGTCCAAGTTTTGGACTCATCACCTTGTCTCCCTCATTAGCATCTTTGGTAGCCTACCTCATGGCTGGTTTGTAGGTAAATATGGGGCAGATCATAGCTATTGAGATGAGAGATAAAACATTGAATGAGAGGGCCGAGTTTCCATTTCCCTATTTGATATGGAAATTGTGTAGACAAGCAGATATTCACCCAAATAGGCTGATTGACAAATGGTGTGACGCATTCAAACTCATACAAGTTTCTAAACTCAAGGATGTCGCGAACCATGTTTTTGGCGTGAAGTCTACCGCTGTGGGTACTTTAGTTGTTGTTCCTCATGTCCCGCTTGATATTCCAAAAGCAGACAGAAGCGCAGAGTAGGGGGAGTCATTACAGCCTTCCACAGAGGTACCACCACCACCAGCTTCTGCCTCACAGGATATAGGTACCTATGTCACCATTCCTATGATATTTTTTTGAGAATTTGGTTGCAAATCAGCGCCAAACAAGGACATTGGTAGACCAAATTTTAATCTGTATGCCCCAACAAATAGAGACGAAGGTTTTAGCTGTGAAAAAAAAGATCAATGATGAGATGCAGAAGGAGATGGTAGTCCTAAAAGACAGAATGGATGGGTTGGAGAACTTTGTCCAAGATCGATGCCAAGCCACATGTTCAGTAGATACTGAAGAGTTCCAATCACAGTTGGCCGAGATGAGAAATCAGGTTGCTAAATTGGCTGAAAAGCTAGTATAGGTACCCACTCCGATAATGGCAGATTCTTTAATGCAAATGCTAACATAGGCTCCGTCCACTCAATCAATGGATGATCTCTGGGGAGAACAACCCAAGAGTAAGTACGGCAAGAGGAAACATAGAGTTAAAAAATCTCATGAGGAGACACCTGATGACTTAGCCAGAGAGGAAAGAAGGCAGGAAAAGAAAGCCCGAAAGGCATCAAAGAAACCAGCTAGTGAAAAATAAGCTAGTGAGCAACAACAACGAGATGCGGTGTTAGCCGGAGCTTCCGGTAGTGGAGCACCTACCCTTGTAAGTGAAACCTAACCTGATCATGTATCGAGTTCTGAGAGTGCACCCACTGATAAGGGTGCCAATGCTGATCCGGAGACCAGTGCCTAGAGCGTCGTAGGTATGATCCCTCATCATAACCCTGTGTGTTTTATTTTTCTATATTGACTTTGAGGGTAAAGTCCTTTCTTTTGAGGAGGGGGTGGTGAGCAACCTGCCATAGCTGCTAAAACAAATGGAGGTTGACTCTGTGTTACTGTTTTTGGGTGTTGAGTTGAGCAATAGCTAGTTTGTGAAAAATGAGGACCTGAATCTGAGTTTGACTGTTAGGATCTTTAGATGACATCTTAGATACTGATATGTTGAACATGGCTAGTCTGACCAATTAATTGGTGAACGAAGAAACTGAAAAATGCAGTCTTGTGTCATGTATGTGTGTGAGTGTTGTTTGAAGTCTAACACTAGGAGTAGAGACTAGAACTTGCCCAACTAGTCTTGCTTAAATTTGAGTATAACCGGATAGGAAAGGATCAGTAGGCCATTTTTGTTAAAACAGTAAAAAGCCAAAAATAAAATATCCAAATGAAAAGCTTATCACTTGAACTTGTTTTGAGCCTAGTCAATTTTTGTTCTTACCTAGTAAATATCATACCCTTTGGTTTACGAAGCTATGAAGTCACAACTCAGGCCAAAAGCCTAAGTTGAGGGTGATTGGAATCCGAGCATAAAGAAGAAGTGAAAAAGAAAGTTCAACCACTGAGCTAAGTGCATATAAAAAAAAGTGTGAAGAAAAGAAAAGAAAAAGAAAATAATGGCTGCTGGGAAACGAAACTTTGGAAAACCAAGGGATTAGTCACTCAGAAATCCAAATATTCATTCCCTAGCCTGAGACAATGTTACAAGCCAATAAAGTCCTACAATGATCCTTTTCCGGGTGTTTGAAAGATAAAGCGTAGAAAGCAAGGGCAAGCGTATGGTAGTTTGTTGATTAGTGTTAGAAGTTCTTTGAGAAAATGAGCGTAGTACTCAATCCCAATTATCATGAGTGAGGGACTTCTTTGGTGTGAGGACATACTGGTTTCATTTGAAAGTAAAATTGTGTGAGATGATAATTCACAGGAATAACCATGATTGACTATGAGTAATGAGATGTCATATATTGATCCTTACACGTTAGATTCATGGTTTTGGATACAATTTGTGTTTGAAATAGTTACTGCGTAGTGTCAAAAGTCTGTAAATGATTTGACAGCTGATGATATTGTTTTCTCATCAATTGAGGACTAGTAATTGTTCTAAGTTGAGGGTGTTGATGTGCCACAAAATCTTGGCACATTTGATGCTTGTAAACTAGGAACTAATACTAGAATTCAGTGTAATTTTGTATGCTTTAATATGTCTGTCGAATGTGTAGGCAAAATCTGGCTTGGGTAGAAAACTGGAAAAAGGAGCAGAAATTGATGAAGATAAAGTAAAGTTCATGGCCAACTTCATGGACCGTGACCTTCATAACGGTCCGTGGTTGAGCCCGTGAGGTTGAAGCAGTGTTTGAGTATTGAGAAGATGGAGGGCATGAACAACCAAGTAAAGACCATGGAAGGTTCTATGGGCTGTGGTCAACATGACGGATCGTGATAGAGTTCGTGAATTAGAATCAATGAAAAGGCATGAAGGAATTACTTTTTGGTGGATCCAAGTGAAGACAACGGACGACTTCACGAGCCGTGGTCATCACAATGGTCCGTGGTTGTGGCCCTGAAGTTGAACTAGTATTCAGGAATAAAAGAGTAAAAATGAGAAGCAGCCAAGTAAAGACCACCAATGCCTTTAAGGGTTGGTCCCTTTGACGGTTCGTAGTGCAGTCCGTAGTTCCCTTTCCAATGTGATGATATTAAAGACCAAATGTTCGAGAGTTCAAGGGAATACCACGGAGGGCTTCACGGATCGTGAAGCCCTTGATGGGCCGTAGAAGTAGGTGTGTAGGGACCGATATTTCAGTCCTACTTCGAGTAGGACTCTGTTTTAAAACAATTATTTCAATTTATTTAGTTGTTTTTCTGAGGTTTTATCTTATCTGAGCTTGAACGACGACTGAGTTCTTGATTATTTTAGTTTTGGATTTTCGATTTTGATTATTACGATTAGTTTGAAGTTTGGATTCTGATTCTCAAATTATTAAAGTGATCGTTGATTTGCTGATTATTCTCGTAAGTCTTTATATCATGTTTTCATTATGTATTTATGTTTGTTTTCGTGAAACCATGAGGGGATAAACACCACGACGGGAGATGTGGGATCCATGATGTAGTTTTAACTGTAATTTCGTAAAACGAGTGAAAGGCATTAAATGTTTACAATTTGTAGTTTTAGCTTTCGGTATCTGTATATTCTGATGAGTGCCCGCATTAGATTGAGCCTGTATCTGGTATTTGTTTGAGAGAAAAATATCAGTTAGGAAAAAGCTGAACTAAACTAACGAATTAGAGTTAAAGTTTAAATTCGAGAAAAAAGAACTTTAACCTCAAACCATTGAAAGCGAGGGTCAATGTTGGTAACACTTTAAGGATGAGAAGACGTGAGTGAAAAGTTGTCTGATTAAACTGATAAGTGTGAGATGAAATTAACTCGCAAAGATTTTGTAAACATTGAATCTCCTGAAACTCAAATACGGAAGAATACTAAAACTAACGTTATGGTGAACACAATCCTGGTTTCTCTTAATCAACTGAATCAACTTTACAACAAAATAGTCTGTTAGTCATTAATCTGGATTTTGATTGCAAGTTTTGGTAATTATAACATCTCAATCACACCCAATTTACTTTCCGTTGTTATTTGTTTAGGAGATAATAGCGACATTGTAATATCTGCGACAGTGAAACCTTATCTGTAAAGAAATTCTCTGTGGGATCGACCTCAACTCTGGTTAAGTTCTGTAAATTGACATCGACTGTTTACATTTCTTATTTGAAGTCTAAGTTTGGACATATCAGGCCCATACTAATTACTTAATATTTTTTTAAAAATTATTAAGTATTTAATATACTGATAATAACTAATCAAATAAAATAACTGTCACAAGCCAAACAATCGGGTCATACGGGCACCTACTCTAACACCTTGATAGGAGAACCTTTACCATCCGTTTAAAAGTGGCTAACGCGGAAGTAAACAAATATCAAATTATTACCTTATTTAAATACAAAATTACTCTCAATCTTGATTAAAAATAAAAATCCTTTTGCAAAATGCACGGAACCTTCCGTAGGAACTAATCTAAGCATGTACAAAAGCTTCTAAGAGAATACCATAAATCTAGAAACATGACAACTCCAGCCATAAGGGAAAGAGGAGTGTAAGTTGTCGCAGATCATCATCATCTTCACCTTAGAAACATCACTGATCTAGCAAGTGACTATGCTAAGTGGACTATCAAGAGTAGTATCAGTGCAACCAATAAGTACTGGTAGGAATAATTGGCCGAACCGATTAAACCACATAATATCATGTAGTTAGTCAAAAGTAACACACAACTTGAATTATACAATCTTGATCCTTTAACCACTGCCCTTAATACAAAATAATACAACCTTTGAACTCATTCACTCCATCCAAAGTCTCCCTACATTGTTCTATTGTCATCTCCACCACTATAAGCCATTTTCCCCATCAGTACTATTATAATATAACCCCTCTATCTCATAATGATTTTTTGAATTTTCCCTTTCTATCAAACACTAGAACTACCTCATCGATTCTGTTCTTGAATTCAAATGAACCAACTAAATCTATTCACTAGTCTGTCACCTCACCTTTGAACCCCTGCCAAGACCCTGATCCTTAGCCCTTAGCTAGTTAGTGGACCGCCAGTCAAATTCCTACTTATACCACTTGAATTGACCCAATACATAATCAACACACCTATCAAGTAAGAAAACCACCAAGGATTCCCAAAAAAACATCCACGGTGTTAGCATGCAATCCCAGTCTACACAAGAAATATCCCAACAATTAACAACACCAATCCAACCACTCATGGACCAACTTGTGACGAATATATTATAATGGATAAAACTCAGTTCGCTCTTGGAACACACAAAGAACAATCAAACATGTATATGGCGTGATACCCGAGCCAACCAATATAGAACATGTATCAGCAGCGTGGTACCCGAGATATAAATTATAGAACTTGTACCTGACGTGGTACTTAAGACAACCATAATAGAACCTGTATCAAGTGTTATTCCTAAGTCAATTGTTAATCTATTAATGGTACCCGATCCAACCATAATAGAACATTTACCAAGCGTGGTACCCGAGCAAACCAAAAAATCAGAAGTATCACATAATCACCACCATAGGGAATAAAACCACACTTCTAAGACTCCAAACGTGAAAATAAGTTCATTGCATGAGATTGACAAAAAGATATCATTTCAAATTCACCCCTTCTCTTCCTAACCTATATTGTATAAGCATTACTAATTGAACATTTAGCAAACACACATAACGTAAATTGGGAAAGAATTCAACCATCACCTACCTTAAGCGACCCTCCCTAGACAAATTTCTAGCTCATAGTTTCTTTATCCATAGGTTACCTACCATAAGATAACACACATCAATAGTCATGAGCCAAACATCGCTAACCAAGTACCTTACTATCCTAAACAATAAAAATCAATGTATGTACTATTCAGACTTCGTACCTGAAGTCCTATTCATGAAATATCCCATCAATCTACAATGTATTATGTACTTAAAGATAGGTCTAACTACTCAATTAATCCTATCACGACCCGAGCCATTACCCTAGACGTGGCCGGCACTTGATAATTATTGATGGTCCCTAAGCGAAGCCTCATCCTAGCTGGCTACAAGCGAAAGACTAAATGAAGCATACAAAATCTTAAAACTGAATTAATTTCAATAAACTAAAATACTCAACCTTTTTAAAAGTCTGTACAATACTCAAAATAAAAGTAACTACATAAATTCCTCAATTATGTGTATCTATAAACCCTCTACTTTTACAGAAGGATATCGTGACAAGACCCACGACATCTCAAAACTACTAATTGTAAGACAAAGATAGAGCCCTACGGAATATAAGACGGCTCACCAAAGCTGACTAGAATATCACATGCCCTCAATGAAATGCATGTTGGTGATCCTGAATACATGTATCTGCATCATTTCATGATGCAGAGCCTAATGGATCAGTACATGGAATGTATGAGCATGTAAGGGGAATTCTAAAGTGTAAATATAAGCTTGATCTGGTGGAAAACAAACATACTTACATCTTCTCAACTCACTCAACTCAACTCAACTCAACTCAACTTAGAGAAAAATAAGGCTTAACTCAATAATAAGATACTTAACTCTGGATAAAGTAGCAATAAAAGATGCAATATATGTAAAGCTTTCAAAATAGTAGATAGCAACTTAATGTATTGAAGAATATAATAATAAGTCACTTTGTATATAAAAAATACAAAATAACTCTTTGGGAGATTCTTTAACCGACAACCATCACTATGAGCTATGTGATTGTCACGGTCCGAGCTACCCCGAGGACGCGGACACGGGACCTAGGATCACGAGTGACCCCAAGCTAACCCTCCTGACATAACATAAGAATACTATGATAACTGAAATGAGATAATTTTGTGTGGAAGCTTAACACGTGATATAAACTGAAATGATGGGGAATACCCATTCTAAATCTGAATATATATAATCTGAGAGTTTAATGGCAACTGAAATATCAAACTCCAAGCTACTGAATCTAACTACGTTTGAAATAAAGCCTCTAACTGACTACAGAGGCTGGGACATGCCCTAGCTAAATCTAGCAAAAACTGAACCTAAAGACTGAAAGTAGACAGATAATCATGTCAATCGTCCTCGAAGAATGAGGACTCACCACTGATGCTGTTGAACTGAAGATCGGTAACCGATCTATGTTTGATCTGGATGTTGAGTGTCTTAACGTACATCACGATAAGATGTAACGCAGAGTATGCGTCTGTACTTGAAAGGTACTAAGCATGAATGATAAAGTAAATTTCAATAAAGCATATAACTGAACAAAGCAATAAAGTAATGATATAATCTGAATATGATAGAAATACTGAGTACTGATGTAACTGAAAAAAATGACCAAGTTTATACATTAACTGTAACTGATAACTTGGTCAATACACTAGAATGTGACTGTGGGAGCTACTAATAACCGACATAAAACCAGATGAGCTAAATGTGGAGTCCGATGTATAAGCCTCATCGAGAGGACCCTATATACAGTGCAAGAGGTCTAGAGGCATGAATGTCGTGATCACCAAAATTGATGCCTATTGGGGGGAATTAACCTACGGTGGTACGTAGTTCTGGAACTATGAGGGTGACTAACCCTAGTCAAACTCGGTATTAAATCTACTCGCAACTTATTATGTTAATAACACATTATGACTGAATTTCTGTAATACTGGATAACTCAAATTACTAACATGCTAACTTTAAATGCACATCAGTATACTGATAATGAAACATTTATAATTGGAGCATGTATAACTGAATAAACTGACCTAGAAAGTGTAATTCATGAAATAAACGAATCTACACAACTAGGGTTTTTGAGGTTCAAGCACGAACTAAGCAATAATTCCATGAAAATATGATAGTCTGATTTGGATTAGTCTAATAGCTGAATCACAACATAAATCTAAAATTCTAGAAACCATAGGTCTAAATATGATGTTGAGAATCAAGAATCTGACTGAATTCTAGGGACCTAATTTGCGAAAGGAACCCACTAGTGAAATCCGACATACCTAGTGACGAAAGTCACAGAGAAATCTTTCTATTTTGGTATTGGAACTGAAGAAACCTTTTTGCGTTCTTGGAAGGGTTTGGGTTGCCTCTTTTATCCTCTTTTGTTCTAGGTTTGATTTTTTTTTTTGTAAATAAAGGTTTTGGGTATGTCTGACTATGTTGTTAGACTTATTCTTAGTGAAACGACGTAGTTTAGGTGTAAAACGATGAAGTTTAAGTGCCCAAAGCATAGGAAAAAGGTCTAAATCACTCTAACTTAAAAGTTGCCGAAGGCCACCCACCAAGGGACCTACGGGCCGTAGGTCAACCTACCTACCGTAGTTTAGGTCGTAGGTCAAGTATGCCCGATAGGGCTCCACTAAAACTGGCATAACTTTTTACTCAGTTATGGGATTTTAGAAAAATCGGTGGTGTTGGAAAGAGTATTCAATTATCTATCATTTTGTCGGTCATGGACCCCCTATTTACTATTATGCTAAGGTTTATGACCATTTGAAGTTGACCCAAAAACAATTTCCCTCTAACTGGTTGCTGACCCTCACCTACGGTCAGACCTACGATCCATAGGTCCAACCACGGACCTTACTGGTCGACCATGAGTGGGATCAGAGACCATAATCATTTGTTCCTCAATGATGGACCCCACCTACGGACCGTGTGTCAGGCCACGGACCGTCGGTGGCTTCCGCGGTTCTTGCACGAGGTCTGGAAAGCTCCAATTTTTTTCTACCTTCTCAAATCCAAGGTGTTACAGTGATGATATAGAGTCTAGCCAATGCTGCCAGAACTATCCTATACTTTGCCGAGGTATAGAACCTACTACTAAGTGGATCCACTAGTCTATTCTAAATCCTTTAAGGAACCATCTAAAATGTATGACCCTTTCTACCCACGTTGGCTCCATGGTTAATGGGGGCTTTGAGTTGTCTGAACGCTCCCCCATATCGGTGCTCGATACTACTCCCAAAATATGACTAGCTCATATGTTTAAAAACATAACTCTTTATGTGTTTTAAGATTATTACTCAAAAATCTTTCTCTTCAAAAGAGATGGTACTCAAACTGTTCAAGATTCTTTTGGAAATCCTAGTTTCCTCCTCTTTTAAATTTGAAAACATTACTTTTGGGAATTCTTAGTTCCGATATATTCATTTTGAAAAAAATGAACTAAACTTTACTCTTTCTCAAACTCAACTGCTCAAGTCTTTAAAACAAGTTTTAAAGCAATTTGTAAAAAAACTTCTTAAAATAGGGTTCATGCTAGATTATGGAAGTGAACGACTAAATTCAAGGATTTCAATAATCATGCATAGAACTCAATACTTGGAACTCAACAACTCCAGAACTGAAGGAGTCAATGATACCACTCGTCTCAAGAATGCTCGACTCGGGGGGTTCATGCGAAATTATGGGCATGAACTACTCAACTCAAGGATTCAATGATACTTCTTATCTCAACAATACTCGACTCATATGGTTCATGCGGAATTATGGGCATGAACCACTCAACTAACGGACCTTCATGGGTAACATGTAGTAGTCCTATGATTAGAAATATAATCCCAAAATGATTAGAAACTTAATACTCAAGACTTAGAACTTGAATAAACTACTCCTCTCTAAGATACTCAACTTATGGAGTTCATGCCGAATTTATGGACATGAACGACTCGACTCAAGGGTCTATATAACAATATGGAACATACGACTCTTCTCATTCTCATTCTTACTTCCTCAAAACTTAGCTCAAATCGATGGTTGATTTCAAAGGATTCACGATTTAACTCAAAGACTTTCTTGAACTGGACTCCTAACTCTTTCTTGAATTTGGATTATGAATTCAAGACTTATTATTAATGATATGAAGGATCTCAATGATAATGGACTCATGAATACATTCTCCTCAAATCACTAACTATCAAGAAATTCTCAAAAGCTCAACAAAACAAGATTTAAATGAAACTTCAAGAACACTTATCAAGAACTCATCAATAATTTAAATTGCTCAATATTAATGGATAGATTCGCAAAAGAAACACATGATTGGCATGTGGGTGAACGAACACACCACTATGGAAGCTTACATACCTCAAAGAACTAGGTTCGTGGCGAAATCTTGAATTTCTTGAATGAATGCTTGAAAGTTTGAAATTTTTCTCCTGTTTTCTCCTGTTTTCTCTTCTTGAACTCCTCTAAAAACCCTAAGCGTATTTTAGGAATAACTAAAACAGATTCCTATCAGTTTAGACTCCTAATTCCATACTAAAAATGCTTAAATCCTATTGGGTATGGAAAAGACCAAAATACCCCTCATATTTTTGGGTAACTTTCCTTATTTGGATAGACATATCTCCCTCATACAAGATTGAATATTAACAAACTTGGTGGCATTGTAATGAGAATTCCAAGACCTTTAATTTGATATCTTATGAGTCTCCTAACTCATCTTGGGCTAAAAGTTATGGTCATTTGAAGTTGACCCAAAACTTTAAAAGAACTTAGGAATGACTTAAATGAAGTCTCTTTTAAAACCCTAAGCGTATTTGGATTTATGAAAACTGACCCAAATCAGATTTGTCCCCAAAATATTACCAAAATGTGTTTTAAGCTGATTGGGTAAGGAAAAGACCAAAATACCCTTCTTATTTTTGGGTAACTTTCCTTAATTTGACAGCCCGACCTCAAATGAGAATATCTCCCTCATATGATCTCGAGAATTAGCAAACTTGGAAGCGTTGGAAAGAGGATTCCAAGACCTTTCATTTGATATCTTACGGGTCTCCTAACTCCTCTTGTACTGAAAGTTATGGTCGGTTGAAGTTGACCCAAAACTTAGAAGAATTTAGGAATGGGTTGAATGAATTCTCTTTAATTCTTTTTGGGGCTCCAGGTGCTATGTCTAGTGACCTGACGTTAATACTTAAATTTTTTTAAATTCCTCGATAAAATCCTACTCACAACGAAACATGGTTCGAGTTTTAACTCAAAAAAGATTTCTAGGGTGTTACGATATCTCTCCCTTGGGATCATTCGTCCTCGAATGACGACTGGACTGGGTATGGAATGGGGTTACTCTTATTATCTCCACCATACCAACTAGAATTTGCCCGCATTACTAATCGGAACTAACTAAGGGCTCTCATTTAGCTATTTCTTATAGCAAAACCTCATCCTCTTCTTCCTCCTCATTTATAACCTTTGACGGAACTATCATACCATAATTATCACAATAGGATCATTAACCTTATCTCTCTAACATTACTCCATTACTAAAAGGACATATGAAAAGATATCTCCCATACTCATTGGAACTTATTACTATCTTATTCTCAAACACTTGACTTGATTTCTCATCTCGTCATCTCCCCCTTATGTCTAAAGTTGACACTTGAAAGCTATGGACCGATTCCATTATCTCTAACTTTCTACATCCCCTCTTACACTAACACTCGTGGAGAAGCTTATCTCATCACTAACAAACTCTCCATCAGGAGGTACGAAGACCTCTTTCTAAGGAATTTCTGTTAACCTCTTCTAGTTCCATACCCTCTCGGTACAACTACTCATGCTCTTTGTTACTCTTGTGACAGCCACACTTCACTGCCCTTATCTAAAGGTTAGGGTCTCTCACTTGTACCACTCATATTCAATGTTGCTAATCACCTCAATTCCTCACCTACTCTATGTCAAGTCTTCTAGATCAAATCTCAAGACTAACATCATCACCCTCATGGTGCCATCCTTTTGATCAAGACACTCATCTCAAATTCAAGCTTAATGTTTATTACTAAACTCGAATATCAACATGATTGCTTGTTTACTATACAAACTTACTGGTGCTGGATACAAATTCAGAAAAACTAGTCCACTAGGACATTATCACAAGTAGTGAATCCTTACCTCTTAGTCTCCATACACACAAATTACCATCATATTCAATTTTTGCAACTTAAGTACTACTTATGTAACACCCTGGAAATTCTATGACTTAAGTTAGAGCCTCATCTTATGAATAATGACTTAAAAATAGTTAAAATGATGTTTGTAAACATAAAATAATGTAATTGACTTGGTGTGGAAGAGTAAAAGTCTAAACGCCAAGAAACGACCACGACGTCCGAAAACTAGAGAAGAATGTGTTCTAGTGTGTCCTTAGGTTTTGGGCAGGTTTGGGAGTGTCGTATGATGGTATAATCTGTTGAAAAGGTTTAAAATAGGTAAATATATGTTCCTAGGGTCAAAATGTTTGAATAGGACTCCCCGGGGCCATCCTAAGGGGCCCCGAGGAGGACCCCAACCTTAGCCAAGCAAGCCGCCAAGGCAACTTGCAAGTTGTGCATAGATGGAATGAGGGCGCGTCGCGCACTAGCTCCCCCAAGGAGAAAAATCTCAGTTCGCGATGCGGTCGTGTCGCGGACTCTAGTGTCTCGAAATTTAATTCCAATTATCTTCAGGGAACAGCTCCGCGTCGCAGACTTGTTCTGCTACGAAAATGGAGAAATTCAGAAATCTATTTTTACTTCATTAAAGAGTCCATTTAACTGAGGGATAATTAGGGTACTTTAAGCGACATGTATATAATGATTTTTAAGTCAATTTACCTCACTTTTATTACTCAAACACAAAAGCCCAAAGATCTAAACCTAAAGTTCCTCTTTCTCTCTACTCTCTCTCTCTTTTCAAGAACTCCATTGAAGAAGATTGGAACTTCAAGAAAAAGACCAACTCTCCAAGGTTTCAACTCAGATTTTCATGGTTAATTCATCAATAAGGTGTGGTTTCTTATCACTCTTGGGATTCCTTTCCCCAAGAGGCCTCTTCAAGATGAATTTCAAAATCTCCAATTTATAGGTTTCAATCCAAAAACGTGGGTCTTCTTTCTAAAGTGAAATTGATGTTATAAACTGACTTTGATTGATGTTATATGAACAATTATGGGTGAATTTATGTTGTATTGGTGGTTTCTTGAAGAATTCCCTATGAGACCCATGTTTCTCCTTCTTTTCCGAATTCTAACCCTAGTTTGTGTTGGATATTGATTGAAGGCTATGAATTGAATGTGATGTTATGTAAATCATGTATGTATGATGATTCTACCCTAAGTTACGTATAATTTCTATGAAATTAGGGTTGAGTCTTTGAATGAAGCCTTGAAGGCTATGAAGGGAATATGTCAATTGCTTATATTGATGTTTATTAAGTTATTACTTCATGAATTACCTTGTATTATGTATTGGTTATGAATTGCTTGGTAATTGAAATATGGATGTCCCACGAAGGGCAAGAAGGTATGAAGGTTGGTTCTTCTTTGAACTTAAGTATGAAAGGTGAATTACTTAGATTGTAATGATGCTATACCTAATGTGTTATTGTGGTGTTGATGACCTAGTTTCCTCATCCTTAACCCTCTACACTTGAATTAGCTATGAAGTATGTATGTATGTATGTATCTTACGGTATGATGGTTATATGATTGAAATGTAGTTCTCATGATTATAATGTAATGTTAAAGTGAAAGGTTTACTCACTTCCTAGTGTTTCTATAGTGAAAGGATTATTCTCACTTATGAGCACCTATGAGCTATTATGATCAGATGTTTACATCAGAGTCTAGTAAAGGCTAATGTGAACTTAGGTGATGACTAAGGATGATTACAAAAGGGAATTAGATGCTTAGCACCGAAAGGGCATGTAAATGAGATGGGGGTCTCACGTTTAGTAAGTCCGGCTCCTCACATGGTTTTCCTCACGTAAGCAAGTCCGGATTACCCACGATGTGTGTTGTCCCATGAGATGGAAACCCTCACGTTTAGTAAGTTAGGGTTTCTAGAAGCAATCTCCTTGACCCTTAACTATGTGCCAACATAGGACTCTAGCTTAGTGGATCCACGTAGATAGCTATGTACGAATGGTTACACCTTAGGCAAGTGTTAACCCTCTCTTTTTGGTGTGGGAGTAGAACACCGGATTGCATGTAGCTCTCATGGTCTATCTCAGTTATTGCAATATTTCCCTAATGTAAAAGTAAATGAAGGTATGAAAGGTGTGAAATCTTACTAGGGCTTTCTTAAGGGTTTCTACATAGTGTAAGGGAGGGTATGGGACTTCTCTTGCACATTTCACTTGTGGGATCCTAAGAGATGGTTTTAGTAGTGTTATCTTATGATTATGATTATTATGACTTATGTATGTTGAACCTATGTTATGTATGATCATTATGAATATGGTAAGTTATGATGAAATATGATCTTATGAATGTATGCATGAAGTAGGTTGCTTAATGTGATACTTGGCTTTGAATAGGGTTACGAGGTTCTATTCTTTGCATTGCACTAGTATTACTTGGGTTGTCTACATGTTGGAATGATATTATGTTGGTTTGTACTATGATACTTAATTGTGTGCATATTGGATTTACTTGGCAAAAAGCATGTTTTGAATAAAATGTCTTTTTATGCATGTTTCAATGGTTTTTATGCATAGTGGCCATAATTAGTACGTGTGTTGTACTAATCCAAAATTTCTCCCTTTTCCCAAATATTTAGGTTCGGGCCGTTGAGGATTCAACCTTACTTCTCAAGACACTTGGAGTTGCTTTCCCAAGTTAGTGAGTCCTCAAGTCCGAGGACAAGACCCTATGATCTAGCTTCTATGTTTAGTTCTTTGCTTATGTTGAAAGACATTGTTGTACTTCCTATTTTCAAGACTTCTTATTGATGTAAGGGCTAAGTCCCATTTTAGATACTTCTATGTCTAGATGGTGCATTGTGACGAAGTTAGATTCTATTTTTCATATATGAAGTGAAGTTGAACTTCCAAAGTGAAAGTTTTAAATTTTCCGTGATTTTATTTTATGATACATGTTATGATGAATGCTAAGGGCTTGTATAAGACCTCTTCGAGGTTGAGTAGGCCGGTAATGACTAGGGGGTGCTCTCGGGTCATTACAACTTACTCACTTACTGCTCATTATCTCTCAAATAGTTCTATCATCATCTGAATACTATGGGGCTTTCCCTTGAAGATCATAAGCCTATATTAGAGCTATCACCTCATGAATACTCCTGCCTTCTACTCAACACCTACAACAGATCATTACTAACACAATGGCACATCATCACAAACACATTTCTAGAGACGACACACTCTACCTCCTATGATTAAATCTTCACAGCTCATCAATATTTAGTCTACCCATAAGGGAAAAACTCTTCATTAATAACTTACTAGGTGCATGATTATAGTAACATAGCTTGTCTAAACACCATCTCCCTTACTTAGATTACTAAACCTCTGCATACTTTCCTCTAACTCTGGGCACTGTCACTACTACTGTTCATGATCTTGTAACTCATGATACCTAAATGGGTGAAAATATTTCCCAAGCTCTAAACTTACCATCCTCTTCAAGGTCTCATCTGAATACGGTTTAGGGAAGAGTGTACAACTCGCTTTTAGCTCAAACACACGATTCATTAGAACATGAATGCATTCCTTTAAAACTCAACACTCAACTTACTCATGGGCTTCTCTCAAACCCCTCTGGAGTATCATGACTTCCTCAAGACTCTTGTTAAGAGCAACTCATTGATAACAAACTGAATTTTCTTTTCAACCACCTCTAGTATGGGGGATAGTCGAATGCATATGAAATACACACGAGTTATAATAGATCTCTGTGACATAACTCTATTGCACGATTAAGAGTATGAAAGATGGGAAATTTAAGCATATTGATAACAAACATAAAGGCTACATGGGATGCATCATCACATTTTGGCATGGAATAAAGTGAGTCATTTTGGAAAATCTATCCACCACCAAAAATATACTATCATGTCCTCTTTTAGTCCTAGGAAGTCCCAAACAAAATCTATAGAAATATCCACCCACAGACTATTAGGAGTAAGAAGAGGAGTATACTTACCTTGGGGCCTAGTCATGGATTTGGCTTGCTTGCATTCTATACATTGTCCACAAATCCTATACATACCATGATTCATCTTAGGCCAAAAGAACTGCTCCTTAAGAATGTCAAGTGTTTTAGGTACCCTAATGTATCCTATTAAACCACAATTATGAGCCTCATTGACAAATAACACATATGCTCAGCCATCTTTGAACAAAAACCCATCAACCAATTGGTACCTATAAACTCGCTTTCCTTGACTAAGATTATCAAAGTTATCTTTCAAGTTAGAATCCATAGAATAGAATTCCTTTAAGATTTCAAACCCCATCATTCTAGAAAGTAAGGTATTGACCAATACAAACCTTATTGATAGAGCATCCGCTACCACATTCTCCTTGCCTTGCTTGTAGTTGATCACATATGGAAATGTTTCAATGAATTCAACCCACTTATCATGTCCATGGTTAAACTTGGATTTCCCCTTAAGAGGAATTAAGGACTCATGATCGGTCCTTATCACAAACTCTTTGTGCCAGAACAAGTGTTGCTAATGAGCCAACACCCGCACAAGTGCATACAATTCCTTGTCATAAATTGAGTACTTGGGCATAGTTCGCTTTAAATTTTCATTAAAGAAAGCTAATGGTTTTCCTTCTTGCATAAACACACCACCTATACCAACACCTTAAGCATCACATTCAGTTTCAAAGGCCTTATCAAAGTTTGGTAGTTGGAGCAAGGGTGAATAACTCAACATCAATTTCAAGGCTTGAAAAGACTTCTCCTGCTCCTCACCCCATACAAAAGGTATATCTTTCTTGATCAATTCGGTCAAAAAAGAGGCAATTGAACTAAAGCCCTTCACAAATCACTGATAAAAAATTTCTAACCCATGAAAACTTCTTACTCGGTTGCATTGGTTGGGGTCGGCGAAGTCTTTATGGACACCACCTTCTCTTCATCGACCTCAATCCCATTTGCACTAACCAAAAAACCCAAAAGCACAGCTTTATCAAAGCACAATGAGCATTTCTTGAGATTAGCAAAGAGGCACTCTCTTATTATGACATCAAACATTTGTTTCAAATGGGATACATGTTCCTCCATTGTCTTACTATACACAAGTATGTCATCAAAATATACCACATCAAAATTGTTGATGAAAGGTTTGAGAACATGGTTCATCAGTCTAATGAAAGTGCTTGGGGCATTTGTCAATCCAAATGGCATCACAAGCCATTCATACAACCCAAACTTTGTCTTGAAGGCTGTCTTTCACTCATCACCCAGTTTCATACGAATTTGATGATACCCGCTACGAAGGTCAATCTTGGAGAAAGAAATAGAACCACATAGCTTATGAAGCATATCATCAACTCGAGGAACAGGATGTTGATACTTCACCATGATCTTATTTACGGCTATACAATTAATAGACATTCTCCAAGTTCCATCCTTTTTGGGAACAAGAATACCGGTATGGCATAAGGAATTAGGCTTTCTTTGATCAAACCCTTTTCAAGAAGATCTTTCCCTTGCCTTGATAACTCTTTGGTTTCTTTCGGATTACTTCTATAAGCTGGACGATTAGAGATTTATGAACCTGGTACAAAATCTATTTGGTGCTTGATTCCCCTCAAGGGTGGAAATTCAGCAGGCATCTCATCTGGAAATAACTATCATAGCCCTACCAAAGAGAAGAAATAATACTAGGAAAAGTGATAGTATCTTGGTTAGCATGCAACAAAAGGTTTGTGTTGACAACACCTAGTAGAAAGCATTCCTCATACACACTCTTTAAACACTTTCTTGGCTTTCCTATCATGCACATATTTTTCTTTTTATTAGCCCATGCACTTCCTTCTTTTGGAACGTGGTGGAACTTTCTCCTTCACCTCTTGCCTCTTCTGCCCTTATTCTCTCCCGAAGCTCCTTAACATCCCAATAGTCCTCACTCACTCGATATGGAGTGAGAGGTGAAAGCACATACTTTTTACCTTCAATCATGAAAGTGTATTTGTTTGATCTCCCTTGGTGCACACATCTTTATCAAATTTTGCCAAGATCTCCCCAACAATAGGTGACACGCCAACATGGGAACCACATCACGAACCAAGACCTCATTTTACTTTCCCACACTAAAATGAATACCTGTTTGTTTGAGGAACTTCATCTCTCAACGCTCATTGAGTCATTGTAGCTTATAAGAATTGGAATGCTTCCTGGTTTGTATTTTCCTACGCTCCACCAAGGAACTACTCACCACATTGGTGCAACCTCCACTATTAACGATTAAAGAACACAAATTCATCATGAAATAGCTTCTGTTTTTTGCAAGGGCTCCCATTCTTCTTCTTACAACACCACATGAAAGATTGATATCATTTTTAAGTCTTCATCAACATCAAGCAAATATGTTCCCTTCTCCATGGAGCAAGAAAGATTCACCCTCGCATCCAACCTCTTCTTCATCCCCTGCAACACCTCTCTCTCTTTTACCCCTATCTCTCTCTCGCTCAGTTTTTTCTTCACATTAATTTTCATCTTCGGTCTTATATTTGTTAGGTAGAGCAACAATTGGACTCACATTTAGTCACTCACTAGCAACATGTCCCCTACCTTGACATCAAAAGAATTGAATTATATAGGGGCGAGGAATGTTAGGTTTAACATAGTTACCTCCTTGTGGTTGCTAAATTTCCTTTTATTTGTAATCAAGCTTGACTTAGGTAGTTTGACCTCCACCTTTAGGTTTCTCCCTAGAGGATGTCGTCTTCCAATTATCTCTACCTTTGTTCCATGTGGAAGTTAAAGAACTTTTGGCCTTGTATTACTTTTCTTATTTTTTATCTGCTTCTACCTTTGAGGCATCATTGAAAGTTGTTTCAAGAGTCTTATAGTGTTTAAGCTTCAAGGGATTTAACATATCATACCTCAAGTTTGCCATGAATCGTATCACCGTACATTCCATATTCTTTTCTATTTTAGACATCATCCGCAAGTTCTCAAACTCATCATAATATTCTTCCATACTTCAGGTACCTTGCCTCAACATGTACACCTTCTTGAACACCTCTTGGTAGTAGTTTGGAGTCAAGTATCTCAACTCCATAGTTGCAATCAACTTTTGCTAAGTTGGTAACTAGTAGTTATGATGGCTCTCTGTTTCCCTCCTTTTTGACTCCCACGAAGTTGATGTGTACCCCTTGAATTGCATAAGAGCATACTTCACCTTTAAAGTTTTTGAGATACTATTCGTGAGAAAGATCTGGTCACTTTGAATTTTCCATTCCAAGAAGTCTTCGGGGTCACCACTTCCTTTGAACCTTGGAAGTGTGACCTTGATAGTATTCAAGCCTCTATATTGATCATTCCTCTCCCTAGACCTATTTCCTCTATTTCCTATCCTATCGCCTCTATATCCCATTTTATCTCCTCTATATCCCATCCTATCTCATCTATTTCAATATATTGATCTCTGATGCCTTGGTCCCACACCAAGTATCGAGGTCGTACTCCTTCCCTTTGTAGTCAATTTCTATCCCTACCCTCATGATACCAAAACTCATCATTATTCAACTCATCATGAATTTCATCATAGAGAGGATTTTCGTATTGGTAGTCTTGGTATGGAATATTTGGTGCATTTGTTGGATGTGATGCGTAGGGTTCATGAAAAGATGAATTTGAATTATTTTGAAATGGGGTTTGGTATTGGAGTTGGCTGGCCAAAAATAGAAGATTCTCTTTTGGCAATTGATAGGGTTGTGGATTTGGATGTGGCGTAGGTTTTCCTAGGTGGTTTTTGAGGGTTGTTAGTTTGGAAAGTGGGGCGTTGGTAGTTCCGGTTCGACTTTGTGAAGGAGAGCATAAATTATGAGCTTGTCCTGGAGAAAGGGTGGTGGAATGCACCATTGCCCTCCTTATCTCGTTATATTCAGGTTGAATATCTTTCCATCGATTCTCAGTCTCCACCCGTACAATTGTTTCCTCCATACCTCCCATCCGTCCATTCATTTCAAGTACTTGCTTAGAGATGTTGGCGAGAACCTCCAGGATGTTCTCTGAGCCCTCCCCAATTAGAATTTTATCAGACATGATACCTATAAAACTGAAAAAATGAGGTTAGTAGCAAAAGCCTCATGTCACTCGTATGTAGATCTAAACTCACCTTCTATGGTGTCATCTCAAAATTGATAGTGAACTAGCTCTGTTCAATCAATTCAAGATCACCTATCCTTTGTGATCAAGTGGATTCTTGTTACTCTAGAAAGAAGGACGACCCAATAAAACAAAAAACTAACGAAACTGAATTAAGAAGGTTATCTACGAATTAAGATGAGAAAGTGGAAGAAGGAAGCACCAAAAGATTCGAACACAAACAAACTAAGAAACAAAAGTAGAAGAATTAGATGTTGTTACTTAATTTGAAGGGCCAAATAAATGATTTCATGATTAAAGCTAGTTAACAAGTAGTTAAAAATGTTAAATAATTGTTATATAGTTGAGAAATAGAAGTTAAAAGACTGTGGAAGAAGAAAAAGTTAATTTGGACACTTAGAAAAATTTTAAGCCTCAAAGAAGTTTATCATTTGTATGTCATTGATTGTATAATTTGATGATTAAAACTAGATAAGAAGTAAATAAAGATGTTAGTTAGGTTTTAAATAGTAAAGGAATTGAAGTAAAACAACTGTAGAAAAAGAATCACGAAGTTAGGTGATGATTCGGGAATTTTGACTCATTGAGGGCTTTTTATGAATAAACTAGTGTCCTCAATGCCATTTTGTGTTCATAACTGATGTAAATGTGTTTATGTGCAGCCATGAAGGCATTCGAACAAGGCAAGGATGTAACAATGCAAAATAGAGCGAAAAAGTTAGAAAAGCTGAAAAAAAGAGAAGTTGGGGATCACAAAAGCCACTCGGCGACATGCCGAGTGAGCCTCCAGCTTACCAAACTTTCCAGCAAAATAACCCATGTACTAAGCCAACTCGGCGAGCAAAATACACTTCAGTGATGCACCGAATGGAACGGTGGTCACGACCCAACTCGCCAAATTTTTGAGAATAATTTGAGGCAAGATTCAAGCCAAAAGGCTAGAAGACATGCACGTTGGTGGATCGCGGAGCCATTCGACGACCGCGACTAATGTCACCGAGTGAAATTCGAGCTGAGATTTTGGAATGTTTTTGGAAACATAAAAATTGAATTTTGAAAAGATATGCGGGGAGTCGAGAGTTACACAATTTTAGAGCTTTTTACATACTTCTACTTTATTAGACACTCTTGAAGAGGATTTTGATCTTGGATCTTAGGATTTAGGATTCTAGTCTTAATGTTGGCATTGAGCATTGAAGATTGTTGATAATTCAAATGGATAATCTTTCTGGTAACAATTTCTTACTTTTTGCTATGTTTGGCTAAAACCCCTTCCCTTAGGGGTGTGATGATGTAATCGAATACATAAATTAGCTTATAGGTATTTTTAATTTCTATTTAATGTTGTGTTGAAACGGGTTCAATTGTTTATTCATCTTTTCATTGTTTAACTTAAGTTGCAAATTTTGTTCTATCTCATCTCTCTATGCTTGCTTGAGAAAGATGCTTAGAGTAGAGAGAATGATTGGTAGTTGTACCGATTTGCATCATTACAATCCAGCATGAGAAGGTGGATTTAATTAAGGAATTGGGTTTCTTTGTACTGTTAAGCTTTTCAAGGTCTCGAAAAAGCTTTTGTTCAATTTTGAGCACTATTCTGGTCATCGGTATTAATCAAGATCGATACTCAAATTTGCAAGAGAAGAGCCACATTCAAACGAAATCAACAGGTTGCACGAAATGTTTTGGAAGGGTCAAAAATCATTTGCAATTAAAATAAGGAGCCATAGGCTCAACCAACCACAAAAGCATTGTCAAATCATAATATATAAATCAAAAACCCAATATATACAGAAAATGATAATCACAAAAAGGTGGGCCTCACCCCACCACAAAACAAAAGCAATTTGTCCTCAAATGCAAGAAAATATCCAAAAGTCAACTAAAAGAAGACCGAGAGAGAGGTAAAGGGAAATCTAGTCTAAATACTCGCTCCATCTATCGGGGAATTAATGCCCGGTGCATCACTATGAATTTGGGCATCAGTGCCCGGAGTCACATCAACGTAAGTAGTGGGTCCACAAGGGTCTGCCAAGGGTTTATCTGCTAAAGAAGTCTGCACAACTGCATCAATCATGGCCTCCTCAATCTCTGTAGGTCCCTCATATGAAACCTCCTTAGCAACCCCAATCGTTTCTTCATATTTCTCCGCCTCACACTCGGGATGAGCTGCCTCCTCAACTAGAACATCATCTCCGGTGGTAGCCGGAGGCATATCTGGCTCACTGGCACATAAGGGATCTCCACTGTCCTGAAAACCATGGAGATGTCGGTGGACTTTAGCTGATCCACATCTCTCCTCAGTGCAGCAATACCGGCCTTTAGAGCCGTCACCTCCTCGGTGGCCCCTTGGCCACGCTAGCATACCACTATCCTAGCCGCAAGGGCATCAATGGTAGCACTCAAGGGTGTCATAGCATAAGTGAGGGCTGTATGAATCATGCCCAGAAAGGAGGCCTCGAGTCTGGAGGCACGTCGATCCGCAGAATGGGCTAGCTGCCCCATTCATAGTAATGCAGCCTGACTGAGTGGTGCCCAGGAGGCAGCATCAACAACAGTACCAGATCTGGAAGGCAATGGAGTAGCAGAGGAACTGGGAGTATCTGAAGGGACAGCACTAGAAGTACCTGAAGGCCCAGAGGCCGGAGTAGGCAAAGGTGCCTATGTAGGTAATGTGTCGGTATCCATAACCAGAGAATAGTCCACCGGGGCTGCCTTCTTCCTCTCTGCCTGGTCTTTCAAGTAATACAGCGAAACCACAATGCCACCCTTATCCTCCTTTCCCTCATCTACGAACCACCAGAGAACAAACACCAAAAGACGGTTGCACAACAACTTGATGTTTTGATTCTAAGACGTTTTTAACTTATGACTTTTAGACGTTTTGATTTTAAGTTCCGTGACAAAGAGGTACTTTTCTTATGCTCAGTTTTAATTCATTTAATCTTTCTAATTTGGGGCCTGTTTCAATCAATTTAAACTTAGATCTGTGATAGCACATCTTAGCTTTATTTTTATTATATTTTTGTAGTTGCCTATTAATTTGGTAATGCTTAAGAATACTAACTATTAATGTTATTACCTGCACATCGAAATGGAATAAATTTTCTTAAAGTTAAACCATCACGAATGGAGAAGTCAACGCCTGAAGAAAAACTCGAGTGGAATCATCACCTAGTGGAGGCTAGGTACGTTTGGTTTATCATGAAATATGACAGCCTATAATTAACTTCTTATATGAGGAGAAAATACAGCTTTATAAAAATAGATCTACATGTTAATCAGTTAGAGCATGTTTTGTATTGTTGTTTCTCATTTTTGATGGGGTCCCATTGTTGTTGACCTTGAAAGGTGCCTAAAATCTTCCTTGCGTGGTACCTTGAATTTTTACCCGGCCTATGGTCTTGTAGACCCTTAAAATTAAACTTATTTGTTAGTTTTGTGTAGAATAGTTTCGTAACACGCTTCTATTTATAGTCAACAAAAGGTAGTATGACCAAATATTTTTTGTGTCTTATATGAAAAGTCATGACTTTTCCGAGAAGTCACAACCCTTTGAAAAAGTTACAACTTATTGAAAAAGTCACAACTCTTTGAAAAAGTCACAACTTATTTAAAAATAACAACCCTTTGAAAAAGTCACCACTCATCGAAAAATCACAACCCTTTGAAAAAAGTCATAACTTATTGAAAAAGTCACAACCTAAGTTACAGATATTATAGTAATTTAACATTCAAGTTAGGAAGGCATGCTTTTAAGGTAATACATATATATAAATATATATATATATGTGTGTGTGTGTATGTATGTAACACCCCGAATTCGAAAGAGGGCATCATAGTATATTTCAGCACTTCTAGGTGCCATCCACGGTGGCCAACCACCGCCCGTGGGTTGAACCACTAATCGTAGGTGGGCCCATGGATTGGCCACTCAAAAATGCTCATGGTCGGAAACACGACTAGACCTACAGACCACCGGCGGGTCCATGGTTCATGGTCTAGGGGTCGGGTAGATTGGCCAAAAGTCTCAGACCAACATCCACGATCTACCAGGATGGGGTGTGGGTCAGACCACGGTCCGTCGGCTGGGTCTGCCGGTTGGTATGTCGATGACAGATGATTGTTAGTTTTGAGGTAGTTGGTTCTTTTCCTAATTAATTAGTTCCTATATTACGTCATTTTACCCTTCACTAAAACCCCTATATAAGGTTTTTCAACCCCCAAATTAACCCATTCACTTCATTCTTCTAAATTCACAAAAGCAAAACTCTCCCAAATATTTCCCTCTCTAGAAATTTGAACAAGAAAAAGGATTCAACCTAGGGTTTATGTAACACCCCGGATTTGAAAGAGGTAAAATTGTTGCTTATGGAGGATTGCAGGTGCCATCCACGGAGGCCAACAATGGCCGTGGGTCGAGCCACAGACCATAGGTAGGTTTGTGGAAGAGGCAACTAAACAATCTCGTAGGCCCAGACAACGGCTCGACCTACGGACAGTAGGTGGGACCATGGTCCGTGGTTAATGAGCTGTGGGTCAAGGAAAAATTCTCTAACAACAAACGATGAGTGACATGGTCTTCCAGTCGGGGTCTCGTTGGTCAGCATGGATAGTTACTTTGGGGACTTAATAGTCTTTTCCGGTTTTAATTAAATTGAAGTGGTGTCATTTTTCCTAAGTCTAAAACACCTATATAATTGTTTTTAACCCCCAAAATCCCCCATTCAAGTCACTCTCTCAAAACCCAAAAGAAAACCCAAAATTCCTCTCAAATATTCTCTCTCTAGAAGGTAGAATAAGAAGAATAAGGAGATTGAAGCTAGGTCAAGATCAAATTTCCCAATCTTCAAGTTTTTGTGGAAATTGTGACTAAGGAATGATGACTTTTCATCCATGGTATCCTTCCTCCCATAGAGTCCCATAGAATTCCAAAATTTGAAGAAAAATTTCCCCAATTCTAGTTAGGGTTTCTTCCATTGTTGTGGGTTATGATGAATGTTGATCCAATTGAGTGAATTATTATTGTTTATGATAGGATTGATAGAATTTCATGTATTGAGGATGAAATTACATGTACCCATGCATATCCTATGATTTTAGGGTTAAATTGATATAGTTGGGTTTGATGACATGTGAGGGAAACTCTACGGGTTCGATATATCCTTATAGAATTGATGAATTATGATTACAGTTGCTTGAGATTGATGCACATATGATGAATATGATGTTAATTTATTAAGAGTAAAGCATAGATGATGATTATGAGATGTAGTTCTTTGAGAGTAAAGCCTAGACTATGACTTGTTGATTGTTGATGTTGTACTATGGAAGGGATACTTTCTTTAATGAATTTATAAGCATGAACGCATGAATGTGAAAGATGCACTCACATGTATGATTCTGGGTTGAAAGGAATTCTCACCTAACATGAAACTAGACAAAAATGTTTAATGAATGATGAGGCTAGAGGTAATTACCCTTGACATACATATGCAAGGAAATGAGTTGATTCCCATACTCCATAGAATGGAACAAGAGGTGATTCCTCGCGTTCCTAGTATGATGAATTGACATGGAGGTGATTACCCATGCTCATTATCAAATGATGTGGAGGCTAGTACATGTGTCATATGATGAGATCGTGGAGGCGCGTACCCGTAATCTAAAAGTAAGTAAGGCAAGAGGGGAATACCCATTGGCCTATATAAGCTAGTCATTTAGGCGAATCCCCGTGACTTTAAAAGTAAGCATGATTAATAGGATTATATTATGAAGTTGATTTTCTGGGAGTGTTGCTAGATATGCCTTCCATGATGTAAACCTTTACTAGAGGTGGATGACCTAAGTGTTGGCTAAGGTTAAGTGAGGTTACTTAAGGGAGTATTCCTCTTTCATTATGATGCTTATTATGTCTTGATTATGTTAATTTTCCTATGTCTAATGTTGACTAATGCTTTTGTTGTATTGTTTATGCTAGCCATAATATTTAGTACTTGATTGTACTAACACATACTCTTGCCTACATTATTATCAAATGTAGGGTCTGACGACATTGATTCTCACACTCGTAGATAGCTTCGTTTATGATCAAGGAAGTGAAGTTTTGGTGAGTCCTCATTGTGTTCCAGGATGTTCTCACCACTTTCCATTCTGCCTTTCCTTTATTTCTTGGACTATTGTATGGGTTGTGACCCAAGACTTTATTCATGTTGTTTAGATGGTTTGAGACAATGTCATTAAGCTTCCCGCTGGTTTTTATAAAAAACTTTGATTGTATTGAAAAATTTTAAATTCCTGCTCATTTCCATTACTTTATGTTATGATATGCTATGTGGCTTGTATGAGGCCTCTAGTGGTGTTATACGCTTTGTTACATCTAGGAGGTACCCCGGGTCGTGACAAACTTGGTAATAAGAGCACAAGGTTTAGAATGGTTCTAGGATGTCTCAAACCACATCTAGTAGAGCCTTGTTCATAAATGTAAAGCATGCAACATTTGTGAATGGGAAGCTATTAGATGTTTAGGAAACTTCACTTCATCACTTCTCTAAGTTGTGGCATGGAGTTTAACTCTATAAGTCTTTCGCCTAATTCGTGCCCGATGGTTTTCAGGATATGACTACTAGAAGGGAAAATGTTAGAAGGTTGGAGGAACGCAATGTGGAGCAAGAGGTTCTTTCCCAAGATCTTCCTCAATCTCCGATTGACCCGTTGAATGAGAATGTGACTAATGCGGAGTTTAGGTCAGTATTTCAAAATGTTGACTCATGCCGTGATGGCACAAGCGAATAGAGAGGTGGTAGCGCTCGTGGACCTATATGTGGGTAAGACGGCATCAAGAGTGAAGGATTTTTCGAGAATGAACCCTCCCAAATTTTATGGCTCTAGAGTTCAGGAAGACCCTCAAAAGTTTATCAATGAGGTATATAAGGTACTTGCTATCATGGGTGTGACTCTGGCAGAGAAGGTGGAACTAGTCGCTTACCAACTAAAATAGGTTGCTCAGATTTGGTTTAATTAGTGGAAAGAGGCAAGGCCGGTGCAAGCAGGTCCCATAGAATGGGAAAGGTTCATAAGTGTGTTTCATGACAGATTCTTCCCTCAAGAGATGAGAGGGGCCAAGGTACTTGAGTTCATCAACCTTACGCAAGGAAATATGAGTGTATGGGAATACGCTTTGAGGTTCACTGAACTATCCAACTATGCTCCTTCCATTGTGGTGGATCGTAGGGCCAAGATGAGTAAGTTTGTGTTGGAAGTGTCCGACATGGTAGTCAAAGAGTGCCGCACCGTTATGCTTATCCATGGACTGGATATTTCCCGCCTTATGGTACATGCCCAACAAATGTAGAGAGAAAAGCTTAAGGAAAGAGTGGATGGTGATAAGTATTCACATTCTAGGTCCGATAGACGCGGTCTTTCGAGGTTACGACAAAAGTTCTCCGGGAAAGGTTCTTCAAGTGCTCCTACTATCACACCCCAACCCTAGTGAGGCGGACAAGTACCATATGAACACATGCTTTACAAGTCACCTATGATGAGAAAGTAAACTACTACTATGCAGATAAATTAACTAATGAAGTTTCATATACAACACATGTTAACTAGCTATACCGATACATGTGACAAGTGAAACTATAAAGTCAGATGATAGCTTTACAATATCTACAAACCCTCTTCTGGAATCCATGACTGTACCACTATGAAATACACATAGTAAAGACTCATCGACAAAGCCCCGAATCAACCTGGAGGTCACCAACAATCGCTGAGTATTATGTGCTTCTATTGGGGAGACTTGTTGAGTACATGTACCTGCAACATGAAATACAGCGTCCCCAATAAGGAATGTCAGTACGAAAGAATGTACTTAATATGTAAGGCATAATACAACCATATGTAAAATGAGAGCTCAAGTGAAACCAAATACCAATAGATAAGGATTAGAGACCACCTTTGCTTATACTTATGGAACCGTGTATGTTACATTCTTTTCTTTACTTTTCTTTGCATTATAATATTTATAAGACATATGATACAAATGAACAGCTGATCAGCGGTAGAAGAGGATGCCCCATGCTAGGCATTTTAACCCCTAGGATGTTATCCTCATAATTCCACATATTGGGATCGGCCCATGCTAGGCTTTCACCCCTGAGCTGCCACTCTCTTATACCAATTGGGATCGGCCCATGCTAGGCTTTCGCCCCTAAGTTGCCACCCTTCTATACCAATTGGGATCGACCCATACTAGGCATTTGCCTTTGGGCTACCACCCATTATTATACAGATTGCTTCACTTAGATTCTTTAATCTTTTATATTGTTGTTTTGATGTTCATAACTCTTTGGAGATTGTTCTTTTGATGATCATAACTCTTTTGAGATAGCTTTTTGGTGGTCATAATCATTGTTGAGATTTGGAACTATGGTTCAGTAGTAGAAGACATATGAATATGGACTTACGATAATAACAATGACATGGGAAGCAAATGTGACATGAACATGTAATACTTAGGAGCTTATATGACTCAGTAAGCATTTTGACAGTTCAAATTGAAGCACATATTAAGTGAAGAGATTTTATATTCAACCAAGAGATTTGAACTCTAAATTATAGCCAAATACTCACTAACTAATATAAAGTACAAGGTATACATGAACGTGGAACCAAGGGAGAACGTGGGCAGATTAAACTTTAGGACGGATACATAGTCCAAGTAAGTACATATAAAATGTACCATAGAGCAAGTAAGGATCTTGAGAGGTAACATTATAGTCTAACACAATGGGAGTAATAACCAATAAAGGGAACATATGAACATGTGAAAATATGACATATATGATGGAATAGACAATTGAAGCAAGTTGGGAAGATATGGGCAGATTGTATATCTAACATATAAACAAATGTACCATGTGTAATCTAGGACCGTTTTGATTTATATAAGGGGAATACGTGCCAAGGTTACTTTGACGATATTAGAGTACTCACTTTAATCAGTCACTACCAAGGACACTTAGAAAGCTTACTTTGTAATAGAAGTGTTGGATTCATGCCAAAGAAATAGGAAATCGAATAGCCTTACATACCATATCCTCTAGACCAATACAACTATCACGATTCAGCCTCCCCTTTTAGGTTTTAATCTACAATATAAGTCATGATAAACTAAAATTAGCAGCTATCACACCGTGAGCCCCGTAAAACTGTAGCTAGCATTGATGGATAATGAGCCCATATAACCCTTTAAAATAATGTGTATCACCACACCCTTCTTCTCTACCCAATACATACCATATATATCCTTTTCCGACATTACCCAAGTTGCACCAACTATAATACACATAAAACAGCCTCAAATATTCTTTATCATACAACCAATTAATGAACTCACCACCCCCTTGAGTCTTTATGACAACACACCCATATTTCCTCACTCAAACTCATACATAAGGAGCAAGAAAATGGAGCAGTCACCTTACCTTAATTTCTGCAACTTCTCCTTATAACTTGAATTCCTCTAGAACTTAAACTTTCCTTCACACTTAAACCAAAGAATAAGAGAAAAGTATCTTAATAATTAAGGAAAGTGAGCAGTAGCTTGTGGGAACTTCTGCCTTCTAATTATAATTGAGCATGAATAGCATGTTTTCAACTCTTTCATGGGAGAATTACGCTAAATCCATAAGTGTTTCTCTTACCTTGGTTTGCAGATATAAGGATCTCTTCAAGAACCCTAGAAGGAACTTTAAGGCTGTTGTTTTAATACTTAAGAGAAAAGATAGAGAGAGCTGGAGGTAATTCTCAATATTGTGCGTAAAAAATGAGTGGGAATAGCAGCCAATATATCTTATATTCATGTTTCTTCACCTTTAAGAATATCCTCTAGAACCTCCCTTTTTTTGGTCCATTTTCAGCCACTAATTGATCAAGTAGGTGATGCACCTGCTTATGTACATCAAGCATCTCAAAAGGTCAAACTAGGTGATGCACCTACTTGCTTTCACTTGGGCTTAAATATATTGGGCCTTGGCAGATTTGGCTGTTGGGTTTAATTTCATTTTCATTTTATTTAACTTAGTTTGGGCCTCAAGTGAGTCTATTTGCATAGGCCCAAATCAGATCCATAAACCTTGGCCTTTTTAACTAGATCCATATAGTTCAAGTAGGTGATGCACCTACTTGGTCCTTTAGACTGGTCAATTAGTCAAAGTAGGTGATGCACCTACTTGTCACCTTCTAGCTTAGTTAAGTCAAGGAAGCAGCTCACTTATTTTATTCCATTTTCTAAATATTGATCTCATTTTGTTTAACTTAGCACTTAACTTCCAACTTTTAGCTCAATTACCACCTTACCATCTCAAGTTTAAAATCTTCTATCGACGTCAACTTAATCGGGTCGCATCAAAATATATGGACAATTCACTTTAAGCCTATTTTATTGTCACTAGTTGCATAGGAAACCGAGTCTATAACTATACCACAAGGAAATTTATAAGTGTCATATAAATAGGACTAGTAAATGTAGAATACAGGGTGTGATATCCTCCCCGCATTATGATCATTCGTCCTTGAATGATAGGTTAAGCTAATAGTTTGGTGAATCTTGGAATTTCATTTGGAGATTTGTGACAGTTCCCTCTGTAAATAGGACTATCCAAAATACATTGACTAACCTAAAACACGTATAGACAAGTCTAGCGTGACGTCTCAATAGATATGATTCATGAAATAATAATATGACAAATTAACCCCTTTCTTGACCATGTAATTCAATGAAGATACGCAACTAGAATTCATACAAATAAGGACTTTAATATACCTAAACACAAGACATGCAAATGACATATCAAATGAACAACTGCTAGTAGGATTTATGATCATATAAGGGGACCACATGATCTCAGATCCTTCTGTTGATGTTTAGAATGAGGAGGGGAATTTAGAATCTCTACCATCTTCTATTCCCAAGTATCTTATGTTATATTCTATTCTTTCCACAATAAACCTTTTGAGCTTAGCTTCCGGGCCTTAACAATCAAGAATAACTATGGTATCTCCCAAATTTTCGTATATGGAACGAACACAAAATCATGGGCCTAACCTATCGGGGCTCTACTTTTACGTTCTCTTTTATCTCATGACGTTTTTCAGAGGTGAGACTTATAAGAACACATAGTTGTTAATATAAACTCTAAAGTTTTGTGCCGCACCTTCGAATAAGGCATTATGCTAAGATTTTTTATCTATGGTTGTGATAAAATTTACATATGTGCCCAACCTTTTCTGGTCAAAATCTTCACTACATAATGATACAAGGAAATGTTTAAAACTCAAGTCAATAATCACAAAGGGGCATAATGTACAAATAAATAAGTCACATTGGGCATGACACATAGGCAAATTAGCTCAAAAGGGAGGGCATAATATACGGGCATTAAGCTATAGAAATATATGGTGTACGCACGCATATTGTTCATAGGGTAGCGTGTGAGCGAATCAACTATAAGGAATGTATGAAATGGACTAGATGACCACATGATGAATGAGTACTAAAGCTACAAAATATATAGTACATAAGCAAGTAGACTATATGAAATATGAACTACAGAACACCAATCACATTGATCAAGTGCGTTATATCGCATGGATTGGTGACCTAACATGTCAATAAGTACACTTAGGAAATATTAGCAACTGAACACATGACACATGGCTAGAAAAGTTGTACGGCCTGTAATGTTTAAGAAAGTAGGCTACGATGAATGTAATATATATAAAAATGATTTATGATGCATATGACATGTAAACAAGTGATATGCGTGTCATTTAACCCACGAGCACTAATTTTTCTCATAGCATATGATCAATTAGCATGCAGTACCCACACAATATGGACAAGTAACACGTGGAAAGTAACCAGTGCAATAAATAACATGTAAGGAAAAGGTCCTATGAAAACAAATAACAATAAACAAAGGTGCTCTGAAGGGGATAATAATTAAGGAAAGTGAACAGTAGCTTGTGGAAACTTCTGCCTTCAATTTATAATTGAGCATGAATATCATGTTTCTAGTCTTCCATGGGAGAATTATGCTAAATTCATAAGTGTTTCTCTTACCTTGGTTTGCAGATATGAGGATCTCTTCAAGAACCCTAGAAGGAGTTAAGGCTGTTGTTTTAATACTTAAGAGAAAACAGAGAGCGAGCCGGAGTTAATTCTCAATATTGTGTGTTAAAAATGAGTGAGAATAGCACCCAATATATCTTATATTGAGCTTTCTTCACCTTTAAGAATATCCTCTAGAACCTCCTCTTTTTTGGTCCATTTTCATCCGCTAATTGGTCAAGTAGGTGATGTACCTGCTTATTTACATCTAGCATCTCAAAAGTTCAAACAAGGTGATGCATCTACTTGGTTTCACTTGGGCTTAAATATATTAGGCCTTGGCAGATTTGGCTGCTGGGCTTTAATTTCATTTTCATTCTATTTAACTTAGTTTGGGCCTCAAGTGAGTCTATTAGCATAGGCCCAAATCTGATCCACAAACCTTGGCCTTTTTAACTAGATCCATATTGCTCAAGTAGGTGATGCACCTACTTGGTCCTTTGGACATGTCAATTTCTCAAAGTAGGTGATGCACCTACTTGTCACCTACTAGCTAGTTAACTCAAGCAATAAACTCACTTATTTTATTCCATTTTCTAAATATTAATCTCATTTTCTTTAACTTATCACTTCACTTCCAACTTTATGATCAATTACCACCTTACCGTCTCGAGTTTAAAAACTTCTTTCGATGTCAACTTAATCGGGTCGCATCAAAATCTATGGACAGTTCACTTTAAACCTATTATATTATCACTAGTTGCATAGGAAACCGAGTCCATAACTATACCACAAGGCAATTTATAAGTGTCATATTAATAGGAATAGTACACGTAGAATACGGGGTGTTACACCTACAAGGCCTAATAATGGAAATGTGTCTAACCCAAAACCTCAAGGAGATCGAAATAGGCCTTCTATGCCTACTTGTGTTAAACGTGGGAGAAATCATGAAGGAAAGTGTCTAGCGGTTTCTAATGCTTGTTTTGGTTGTGGGAAGATGGATCAAAAAATAAGGAATTGTCCTTAGGTTGCTAAGAATGATGAAGATGATCATCTTAGGGCTCAACTCTATCCTTTATCCGGTCGGAGTGGTTCGGTTGTGAATGCTCATAAGCAAAAGCATTTCTATACTCTCTAAACTAGAGGTGACCAAGAGAGTTCCCCAGATGTTGTGACTGGTATGTTAAAAGTTTTCCATATTGATGTGGATGATTTACTTGATCCAGGGGCTAATTTGTCATTTGTGAATCCTTATGTAGCTACGAGATTTGATATGCTTCCCGATGTATTGTTAGAAAATTTTTCTTTCTCTACCCCTGCTGATGATTCTATGGTGGATAAGAGGGTTTATAGAGGATGTCCCATTTCCTTGTCCCGTAGAGTTACCTTGGTTGAATTGATAAAACTTGACATGACAGATTTTGAAGTCATTTTTGGGTATGGATTGATTGCATTCAGTTACCACTTTATTGATTGTTGGACTATTGTAGTCAAATTTCAGTTTCCAAATGAGCCTATCCTTGAGTGGAAGGAGGTAAATTCTATGCCTAGAAGTCAATTTGTTTCTTACCTAAAAGCTAGGAAAATGATTTCGAAGGGTTGTGTCAACTATATTGTGAGGGTGAGGCATGTGGAGTCCGAAACTCCTATTCTTGAGTCGGTCCCAGTTGTAAAAGAGTTTTTGGATGTTTGCTCAGATGATTTAACCGGTGTTCCTCCCTAATGGGAAATAGACTTTGTGATTAACCTTCTCCCCGATACACAACCTATATATATTCCTCCTTAGAGAATGGCTCCGGTGGAACATAAAGAGTTGAAGGAACAGTTCAAGGAATTATTGGATAAGGATTTCATTCGACCGAGTATCTCTCCATCGGGTGTTCCGATTTTGTTTGTTAAGAAGAAAGATGGTTCAATCCATATGTGTATTGATTACCACCAATTGAATAAAGTGACCATCAAGAACAAGTATCCTTTTCCGACAATAGTTGACTTATTTGACCAACTACAAGGGGCAAGTTATTTCTCTAAAATTGATCTCTGGTCAGTTTATCACCAACTAAGGGTGAAAGAGGAAGATATTCCAAAAATGGCTTTTAGAACCCAGTATGGTCATTATGAGTGTTTGGTGATGTCCTTTGGATTGACTAATGCCCTGACGACATTTATGGATTTGATGAATAAGGTGTTTAGACAATACCTTGATATGCTCGTGATTGTGTTCATAGATGATATTTTGATTTATTCAAGAAGTGAGAATGAGCAAATTTATCATTTGAGGATTGTATTGCGAATTCTCAAGGACCAACAACTCTATGCGAAGTTTAGTAAATGTGAATTTTTATTAAGGTCCATAGCTTTTTATGGCCATATAATTTTAAGCAAGGGTATTGAGGTAGATCCAAAGAAGACATATGTAGTCAAGGGTTGGCCTAGACCTCTGTCACCGACAGATATTAGATGGTTTGTTGAGCTGTTTTCCACCATTGCTCCTCCTTTGATGACTTTGACTCAAAAGAAGCCCAAGTTCATATGGTCCGAAGCTTGTAAGAAAAGTTTCCAATAGTTGAATGATAGACTTACTTCCGCTCCGGTGTTGACCTTACCAAAAAGTACGGATGGCTTTGTGATTGCCTATGCTTCAACGAAACTAAAGGTACATGAGAAGAACTATCCTACCCACGATCCTGAGTTAGCGGCGGTTCTTTTTTGCCTTAAATATTTGGAGGCATTATTTGTATGGGGTCCATGTTGATGTTTTCACCGATCACAAATGTTTGCAATATTTGTTTACCCAAAAAGAACTAAATCTTCGCCAAAGATGGTGGCTTGAGTTATATACAGATTATGATATGAGTATTCTCTATCACCCGGGTAAAGAAAATTTGGTGGCGGATGCCCTTAGTTGGTTATTCATGGGTTGTGTTTCACATGTTGATGATTAGAGAAAAGTGTTGGTTCGACATGTTCATAGTTTGGCCCGATTGGGAGTTAAACCAGTGGATTCCACCAAGGGTGGTATTATGGTCCATAATAGTTCCGAATCGTCCTTTGTGGCAGATGTTAAAGAAAAAAAATGCCTTGATTCGACCTTAATAGATTTGAAGGAGGCAGTGTTAAAAAAGTCTGTAGAGGCTTTCTCCCAAGGGAGAGATGGCATCCTAAGGTAACAAGGTCGTTTGTGTTTTCCATATGTTGATAACTTAAGGGAGCAGATCTTGTCAGAAGCCCATAGTCTTCGATATTCTACTCACCCGGGATCTACCAAGATGTACCCTGATTTGCGGGAGATCTATTGGTGGAATGGGTTAAAGAAGAATATTGTGGTATTTGTGGCTAAGTGTCTTAATTGCCAAGAAGTGAAGGTGGAGCATTAGAGACCGGGAGGTTAATCCTAAGATATTTGCTTTCCTACTTGGAAGTGGGATGATTTTAATATGGACTTCATAGTGGGATTTTCCTCGTACTCGGCATTAATATGATTCGATTTGTGTTACAGTAGACCGAATGATGAAGTCATCCAATTTCATTCCCCTCAAGGTTTTGTATACGGCGGAAGATTATGCTAAGATATATTTGAGGGAGAGGGTGAGGTTGCATGGTGTGCCCTTTTCCATTATCTCCGATAGAGGTACTCAGTTTACTTCACAGTTTTGGAAATCTTTTCAAAAGGGTCTTGGCACAAAAGTTTAGCTCAGTACGACTTTTCACCCCCAAAATGATGGGCAAGCGGAAAGAACAATCCAAACATTGGAAGACATGTTAAGGGCTTGCGTGATATATTTCAAGGGAAATTGGGATGACGATTTTCCCCTGATTGAATTTACCTATAATAATAGCTACCATTCAAGTATTGGTATTGCTCCGTTTGAGGCTCTTTATGGTAGGAGGTGTAGATCCCTTATCGGATGGTTTGAGGTGGGTGAGGTTGCTTTGATAGGACCCGAATTAGTTCATGAGGCCATAGAGTAGGTTTTACTCATTAGAGAGAGGTTGAGAATGGCCTAAAGTCGACAAAAGTCTTATGCCGATGATCGAACGAGAGCCCTTGAATTTGATGTGCTTGATTGGGTTTACTTTAAAATCTCACCCATGAAGGGTTTAATGAGGTTTTGAAGAAAGAGAAACTTAGTCCCCGTTTTGTAGGCCCATATCAAATTTTGAGGCATGTTGGTAAGGATGCATATGATCTTGATTTGCCAAATGAGTTGGCATCGGTGCATTAGGTTTTCCATGTCTGTATGTTGAAAAAGTGTGTTGGAGATTCGACCTCCATATTTTTCCCCTAAAAGGTTTCGAAGTGAAATAAAATATTTCTTATGAAGATGTTCCGGTTGAGATCTTAGACCGGCAAGTTAAGAGATTGAGCAACAAAGACGTGTCTTCTGTTAAGGTGTTATGGAGAAACCATCTAGTTGAGGGTACTACTTGGGAAGCCGAGGCCGATATGCTGTCCTGATATCCTCTTTTTTTCCTCCTATATTAGTTTGAGGTAATGAGATCCTCGTGGTTTGCTTTTGTTTGAAGTCATGTGTATTGTATGTGTTTTCATGATTCCCTTAAATTTTAATGTTCATGAAAAAGTTTATGTTTTGAAAGAATTGGCTTTTATGATATAATTTCCTCATGTTGTTGAGTATTGGGTATGAGTTGCTTATATAGTTCATGAGATAAGATGTAGAGCATGCTTTGACTTGGAGTGGAGATGCCCTCCTTGAATTTGTGCTTTTTGAGATTGAATTGCATGTGAACTCCATGAAATCCATTTGAGCATTGCTTTTGAGTTGGAGATGATAGTTCCTCCTTGAAGATGAGAAATGTTAAGATTTCATGCATATTGAGTTGTTAGAAGTAGTTCCTACTTCCTTAAGTTGCATTGAGAATGTTTCGCTTGGAGATGGAGTTCCTGCTCGATTGTGTGCATTTAAATGAGTTGCATTCATGGTAGGCTGCTAGTCTTGAGTCCTGAGTCTTTTTGTCTAGAAAATGTTCTTAGAATCTCATTCGAGGACAAATGATCCCAATGGGGAGATAAGGTAACACCATAAATTCGAAAGAGGTAAAATTACAGCTTTTGGAGAAATGCAAGTGCCATCCACGTAGGCAAACCACAGTCCATGGGTCGAGCCACGGACTATAGGTAGCTCCGTGGAACAGGCCACGAAATAATCTCCCAGGCCCAGACCACGACTACACCAACGGACCGTAGGTGGGACCATGGTCTGTGGCTCACGAGCTGTGGGTCAATGCAAAATTCTCTAACAACAAACGACGACTGACCAGGACGAACCGTAGGTCTATCTACGATCCGTCAGTCGGGGTGTTGTGGGTCAGCACATACAGTCATTTTGGGGACTTAAGGGTACTTTTCTGTGTTAATTAAAGTGAATCGGTGTCATTTTTCTTCAGTCTAAAACACCTACATAAGTATTTTTAAGCCCCATAATCCACCATTCAAGTCATTCTCTGAAAACCCAAAACTACTCATATATTCTCTCTCTAAAAGGTAGAAGAAAAATAAGGAGATTGAAGCTAGGTCAAGTTCAAATCTCCCAATCTTGAAATATTTGTGGGAATTGTGACTAAGGTATGATGGCTTTTCATCCATGGAATCCTTCTTCCCATGGAGTCTCCTAGAATTCCACATTTTGAAGAATAATTTCCCAATTCTAGTTAGGATTTCTTCCGAAGTTGTGGGTTATGATTAATGTTGATCCAATTTAGTGGATTATGATTGTTTATGATAGAATTGATATAATTGCATGTATTTAGGATTAAATTACATGTACTAATGCCTATCCTATGATTTTAGGGTTGAATTGATATAGTTGGGTTTGATGCCATGTGAGGGAAATTCTATGGGTAAGATATATCCTTATATGATTGATGAATTATGATTAAAATTGCTTGAGAGTGAAGCATATATGATGAATATAATTTTAATTGCTTGAGATGAAAGCATAGATGATGATAATGAGATGTAGTGCTTTGAGAGTAAAGCTTAGACTACGACTTGTTGATTGTTGATGTTGTAGTATGGAAGGGATACTTCCAATAATTAATTGATAATCATGAACGCTTGAATGTGAAAGTTTTACTCACATGTATGATTCTAAGTTGAAAGGATTTCTCACCTAAAATAAATCTAGACTAAAATGCTTAATGAATGATGAGGCTAGAGGTGATTACCCTTGACCTCTATATACAATGATATGATTGGATTCCCAAACTCCTTAGAATTGAACAAAAGGTGAGTCCCCAAGTTCCTATTATGATGAATCGATAGAGGTGAGTACCCATGTTCCTTATGAACTGATGTGGAGGAGAGTACCCGTGTCATATGATGAGATTGTGGAGGCGAGTACCCACAATTTAAAAGTAAGTAATGCAATATGTGAATACCCATTACCCTTTATAAGTTAGGCATTGTTGCGAATCCCCATGTCTTTAAAAGTAAGTTTGATTAATGTGATTATGTTATGAAGTCTATTTTCTTTGTGTGATGCTGCCATCTATGCTGTAAGCCTTCACTAGAAGTGTATGACCTAAGTCTTGGCTAAGGTTAACTGAGGTTACTTGTGGGAGTACTCCTCTTTTATTATGATGCTTATTATGTCTTTATTATGATTATGCCTTATGTCTTATGTTCATTAATGCGTATGTGGTATTGCTTATGCTAGACATCATTTTTATTACTTGATTTTACTAACACATACCCTTGCCTACATTATTATCAAATGTAGGGTCGGGGACATGGATTTTCACATTCGTGGCTAGCTTCGTTGTTGAACAAGGAAGTGAAGTTGTGGTGATCCCTCGTTGTGTTCAAGGATGTGCTCACCACTTTCCTTTATGTTTTTCCTTTATGTCTTGGACTATTGTATGGGCTGTGACCCAATACTTTATTCATGTTTTCTAGATGGTTTGAGACAATATCATTAGACTTCCGCTTGTTTTTATAAAAGACTTTGATTGTATTGAAATGTTTTAAATTTCTGCACATTTCTATTACTTGATGTTATGATATGCAAATTGTCTTGTATGAGGCCTCTTGGGTCTTATACGCCTTGTTACATCTAAGGGGTACCGCTGGGTCATGAGAGTTTAAAGTCAAGGTCTCAATTCCTCCATTTAAGGCTAGCTTTTAGATTCAATCTACGATAGTTTTCATCCATGGAGTTTCCAAATTCCTCTATTTCTAAAGGTAGAATTCCCCGATTGAGTTAGGGTTTTCTTCAATTATCATGGGTTCTTTTCATTATTGATTTAATGATTGAATTATTATCTCTTATGCATGAATTGATGAAGTACTATTATTTAATGTTGATTTCCCCATGAACCCATGTTATCAAGTTATGAACCATATGATGTGGGATTTTGATCTTCAATGAAGAGTTTTATTAAATTGAGCATGTATTGCAAGTTCTACGTGTATTTATGATGAAATGCATATCCAACCCATCTTTTCTAAGCATTGATGATTGAAAGTGGGTTTTAAACCTCAAGAGGTAATGTATGGACTGATGCATTTTTTTATGAAATCTTTGCAAATGTTTTAAGGGTGCTTTGAGAGTAAAGTACCAATGATGGTGTTGTGTTGTGTAAGGATATTCTCATAAACACATAATATCATGATGTGAAAGGTTTCTCATATATAAATGATTCTTAGGTTGAAAGGTTTTCATACTTAAATGAATCAAAGAGTAAGAGCTATCCTAATGAACTAGCTTGGATTGGATGTCTAGGGGCACCTTTCCATGATTAATGAAGTCAAATAAGAAATGACTATTCCGTGGGATTTATGCTTAGCACCGAGTAGATATTGATGATGAGATGGAAGCTCTTCCATAGTAGAGGTCGGGTATCTAGTAAAAATCTCCTTATCCCTTAACTATGTGCCCCCATAGGTTGGTTAGATAATGGATCCACTTAAGCTAGAAGTTCATGGTTCTACCTTGGCAGGTAGGACAACCCTTTTCAGTGTGGGAGACAATGGGGAATCATGTTATAGCTCACATGGTATCTATGTCGGTTAAGGCTAATTCCCTACAAGTAATAATAAACTAAGGTTACTTGAAGAATTATCACATATGAGTTCAAATGTTTTAAAGATGAAGTTAGCTTGCACTGACCATGATTTTATGACTTATGCTTTCTAACTCTTTGATATCATATTTTAGTTGGGTCAATTGCATATCATTAAATGAAATGTCCCTTTTGGCATGATTTAAATGTTTTATGCATAGCCAGCATACTTGGTACATTGTTTTATACTAATGTGTACTCTTGCCTACATTTCCCCCAAATGTTGGGTTAGACATTGAGGGTCATCAGTTTCGTGGCTAAAGGTGGACTTGAGATATTTCTGAGCTTTGGTTAGTCCTCATGCTTCAAGGAAGGACTTTCATTAATTTAGTTTCTTTCATCTATTTCTCTTTTTGACATGATGTATGGGCTAGGCGCATTTTTATTCTATTGTATTAGAGGGCTATTATAAGAAAAGTGTATTAGACTTCCGCTTTGCTTTTACAAAATGTTTTGGACTTGGACTATTGTTTTACTCTTATTGGTCTATTTCTTATGTTATGATGGCTAAGTGGCTTGTACGAAGTCTTTCCAGATTCTATACGCCATGTTACATCTAGGGGAGGTACGCCTGGGTCATGACAAACTTTGCATCAGAGAACAAGATTTTGAATGGTCCTAGGATGTCTCATAAGCCATGTATAGTACAGTCTTGTTCATAAATGTGAAGTGCGCCACATTTATGAATGAGTTAGGAAACTCCACTTCTTTCATTATTCTTAAATCGTGAGTTAAACTCTAAAAGGTCTGTCTCCTAATCGTTATCTGATGCTCTATAAGACATGGCTTCATGAAGAGCTTATACTAGAAGGAATGTGAGGGATAATATGGAACAAGAAGCTCCTCCGCAAGCTCCTAAAGTTCCGGTCGATCCTTTAGCCGAACAAGTGACTAATGCGGAGTTTAGGGCTGCTTTTCATGTACTGGCCCAAGCAATGACGGCCCAAGCCAATAGGGAGGTTTCATTTCCCATAAACCAAAATATGGGTACGGCGGCTACTAGAGTGAGCGACTTCAGTGGGATGAATCCTCTGGAGTTTTAGATCCTCAGGAGCTTATTGATGAGGTCTATAAATAAGGTTTTGATGATCATGGGAGTTACACCGGTGGAAAAGGAGGAGTTAGCCGCTTATCAATTAAAAGGTATGGCTCAAATATGGTATAACCAGTGGGAAGAAGGGAGACCGGAAGATGCGGGTCATCTTTATTGGGAGAAGTTTAACGCTGCTTTTCTTGATAGGTTATTTCCACTTGAGATGAGCGAGGCTAAGGGGATTGAGTTCATTAACCTTCGACAAGGAAGTATGAGTGTGAGGAAATATGCTCTAATCTTTACCCAATTTTCTAAGTATGCTCTGACTATGTTTGCCAATTCAAGGGCTACGTTTAGTAAGTTTGTTTCGGGTGTGTCTGAAATTGTGGTTGAGGAGTGCCTAACCGTTATACTCAATAATGACATGGACATCTCTCATCTCATGGTGCATGCATAATAAATTGAGGAGGAGAAACTCAAGGAGAAGTCTAGAGAGGTAAAGAGGGATAAGACCGGAGATAGAAGTTTCTCTCATGCAAGGTCTGATGGACAATGTTGTCCTAGATTCTGACAATGGTTTTCCGGTCAAGGTTCTTCCAATGATCCTCCTAATTTATACCAAGATAGGGAGTCTAAGCCTAAACCTCAAGGAGGTAATGGTAGTGGATCTTCATTGCCTAGTTTTAATTGTACTAAGAGTGGAAGAAAGCACGAGGGTAAGTGCCTAACTGACACATATGTTTGCTTTGGTTGTGTTAAAAGTAGTCACAAAATGAGGGATTGCCCAATGCTTGCGGCAAAAGGAAGAGAGGGAAAGCAAGATACTATTAGTGGTGTGGGTTTCGATGCTCTTAAGCAAAACTGATTTTATTCACTTCAGACTCATGGGGACAAAGAGGATTCTCCCGATGTGGTTACCGAAAAATTGAAATTTTTTTGACTTGATGTTTATGCTTTACTTCATGCCGGTGCTACCTTATGTTTTGTGACGCCATATGTGGCTATAAGGTTTGATGTTCTTCCTAATGTGTTGTTAGAACCTTTTTCTATCTCTACTCCTGTTGGTGATTCTTTTGTGTCTAAAATGGTCTATAGAAAGTGTCATGTTTCCTTGTTCCATAGAGTTACTCTTGTTGGCTTGGTAGAACTTGATATGCTAGACTTTGATGTTATGTTGGGTATGGATTTGCTGCACTCATGTTATGCTTCTAACGATTGTAGAACTCGTGTAGTCAAATTTCAGTTCCCAAATTAGCCTATCTTTGAGTGGAAGGGGAGAATTTTTTTTGCTTAAAGGTCAGTTTGTCTCTTGTCTTTAAGCTAGAAAGATGATTTCTAAGGGTTATATTTACCATTTAGTAAGGGTGAGGGATGTAGATTCTCAAACCCATTCTCTTGAGTCAGTCCCCATTGTAAATGAGTTTACAGATATGTTTCCAGATGACTTACCTAGTATTCCTCTAGAGTGGGAAATAGACTTCAGTATTGACCTTCTCCCAGATACGCAACCTATATCTATTCCTCCTTACCGAATGGCTCTTGCAGAACTTAAGGAGTTGAAAGATAAGTTAAATGATTTGTTGTATAACGGTTTCATCCGACGAGTATCTCTCCATGTGGTGCTCCAGTCTTGTTCGTTATAAAGAAAGATGGGTCTCTTCGTATGTGTATCGATTATCGACAGTTGAACTAGGTGACCATTAAGAATAAGTATCCTCTTTCAAATATAGATGACTTATTTGACAAACTTGATGGAGCAAGTTATTTCTCTAAAATTGATCTCCTGTCGGGTTATCACAAATTAAGGGTGAAGGAAGATGACATTTCGAAGAGGACTTCTCCAACCAGATATGGTCATTATGAGTTTTTGGTAATGTCGTTTGGGTTGAATAATGCTACACTGGCGTTTATGGTTTTGATGAATAGGGTGTTTAGACATTGCGTTAACATGTTTGTAATCGTGTTCATTGATGATATTTTGATTTACTCAAGGAGTGAGGCTGAGCATATTGATCATTTGAGGATCTTGCTACAAGTTCTTAAGGATCAACAACTTTTTGCAAAGCTGAGCAAATGAGAATTCTGGTTAAGGTCTGTAGCTTTCCTTGGTCACATTGCTTCAAGTAAGGGTATCGAGGTTGATCCTAAGAAGATGGATGCGGTCAAGAATTGGCCTAGACCTCCAACTCCCTCATATATTAGAAGTTTCTTGGGTTTAGCCGGTTACTATAGAAGGGTTTTTGAGGAATTTTCTTCAATTTCCTCTCCTTTGACGGCTTTAACTCAAATGAAGGCTAAGTTCATATGGTCCAAAGCGTCTGTAATGAGGTTCAAGGATTTGAAAGATAGACTTACTTCCGCTTTGGTGTTGACCTTACCTGAAGGGATGGATGGTTTTGTGGTTTATTTCGATGCCTCGAGAATTAGGCTAGGGTGTGTGCTTATGCAAAATGGTAAAGTTATTGCCTATGCCTCAAGGCAACTTAAAATCCACAAGAATAATTATCCTACTCAAGACCTTGAATTAGCGGCGGTCGTTTATCCTTTAAACATTTGGAGGCACTATTAGTATGGAGTACATGTAGATGTGTTTACCGACCACAAGAGTTTGCAATATGAGTTAAATCGGAAAGATCTGAATCTTTGCCAAAGAAGGTTGCTTGAGTTATTGAAGGATTATGACATGAGTGTCCTTTATCACCCCAATAAAGCTAATGTGGTAGCGGATACTCGTTGTCGATTATATATGGGTAGTGTTGCTCATATTTTAGAAGAAAATAAAGAGTTGGTTCCAGATTTTCATAGATTTTCCCAACTAGGTGTTCAATTAGTGGACTCTAGCAAGAGTGATGTGATGGTTCACAACGGTTCTGAATCGTCTTTTGTGGCGGATTTGGAAGCCAAGCAAGGTCTTGATCCAATTTTGGTAAAATTGAAAGAGGCAGTGCTTAATAAATCTATTAAGACTTTCTCCAAGTGGGTGAGGGTGTACTTAGATACCAAGGTCGGTTACATGTTCCAAATGAAGGAACAAATTTTGACAGATGCCCATAGTTCACGGTATTTCAATCACCCAGGAGCCACCAAGATGTACCATGATTTACAGGAAGTCTATTGGTGGAATGGTATGAAGATTGATATAGTGGATTTGTGGCTAAGGGTCCAAATTGCCTACTGATACGCTCAAATTACACCTGCTTAAAGAAGTATAAGCGATCGTTATCAAGTAAAGAGCCCAACTTGTAGGTTGGGGTCGATCCAACGAGGAATATGGTTTGGACTTAACTTTAACTTACTATTATATTCTTTTAGTCAACGTATTTCCAAGACAAGTGAAACAAATAACTAATTTATTGTTAAGTAACAAGTAAGAAAGATTCGAACTTTGTTGTTATCAATGAGAGAGAGAAACTAGGGTGTATGTGTTCCCCATAAGATATTAACTCGGTAATCCTAATAATAGTAATCCATTCCTAGTGTATCACAGGCAAAGTGCTAAGTTATGTATCCCTAAGTGCTAGGTCCGCCAAATAGGGAATTTCACCCTGCACCTTGGTCTGACTACGTGTGTATAATTTACTAACCCTTACCTTTACCTCAGATTAGACATCACATCAATGTATGGTTGAGTTTTCACCCTCGCACCAATTGATATTAGACTATTAAATAGTATCACACTAAATCTCTGTTGATAATTCTTTTCTTATTAACTACCTCCTTGGTCCAGCAAGTAGCAACAAGCTGAGTTCTAACGTTGGACACCAATAAAATGACTTCTAGGTGAAAGAATTACCAATGAATGCATTAACACTTGTCAAGAATTACTTAGTTATTATTCATACGTTGTTAATTGCTCATGGTTACTACAATCCTAGTTGTGGATTTAGATACTCATGCTTGAAAGAACAAAATTCATATTTGTAGAAGTAGAATTCATGAACTTACGTATTGAGTAGAAGAAACTCCTAATCTCCAATTGAAAATAAAAGAAAAACTCGTATAAACCAAAGTTAGGAAATCAAATTGCCAAAGTTTTCAAGTTAATTCCAAAGAAAATACAAAGAACTAAAAGTACACAATAATGTCTAATGCCCAAAATTGAGGTTTACATACCCTATTTATAGAAAAACTTGTCCTAAACAAAAAGGAAATGAAATAAGGAAATAAAACTGTTGGACGCGGCTTCGATCGACGAGACTCACCTACGGACCATGGTTAGACCTACGGTCCGTAGGTCCTTTCTGTAGCTTGAAACTTACATTTTTTTCTCAGAAGCTGGAACCATCAACTTTTAGACACAAACGACGGGTGTGTAGCACGGACCGTATGTTGACCTACGGTCTGTGGGTTCCCTTATGTGGGCTCCACACATCAAACTTTTCATCAGGTACTGGAACTCCAAATTTGTGATACAAACGAAGGATGTGCAGGACGGCCCGTGGGTCAATCTACACTCCATCAATGGCCTCCGTGGTTCCACACTTGGTCAGAATTCACTGATGATCACTCCACGCCTACCCATGAAGGACCGTGACTAGACCTACGGTCTGTAGGTCACCTCTGTGGGTGGCTCCTTCTGCAAAATTTCAGTTGTCATCTTTCTCAACCTTGTCCCAGCCTATTTCCTGAAAACATATGACAATAAACATTAATTCTAATACAAAATGGACCTAGACACACACAAATCTTAAGTGCAATGTATTAAACATATAGTTAACTCACGCAATGTCAACACCCTTAACTTAAATTCGTTGTTTGTCCTCAAGCGATACACTAAACTCTAAACGACACTTGTGTAGGAGTAGACATACAAATTCAAGCAATCACATGGATATTTAAATCCATTCCCTTCTCTCGGTGCAATTCTCTTCTCTGAAACTCAACAAGCTAAGTCATGCGGATCACGATATGACAAAGATCGACCAATAGATACCCCAACATACACTTTTCACAATCACCAAGGTACCAACTTTCCAACAATGTAACTAGTGCCTTCATTTCAAACGAAATCCTTTTCACACAGAAGATAAGAATTTTAGAGTTTTAGGAATCATTCAACACTCATGCACAAAAGTGACTGCAAGTACAGTTAGTGCTCAATACCATTGGCTTGCTCTTATTTTAACTACTTAGATTCTCCAAACTAGTTTCTAGGATCACTACAGGACTTTCTTAGCTTGTAACGTAGGCTCAGGGTCAGGTGTGGTACATTTGGGTACTTTTTACTTACTTTCTGCCCTCCTTTACAATACATTGACCTTTTACCTCTTTTCGACCTATTTTTGACATCCTTCCTTTTTACTTTGTTTCCCTTGACTCTTTTCACCATAAATGTGACTTTTGACTTTGCGCCTCTTATTTTTTACTTTCTTCTTTTTCTTTCACTTTATTTTTCAGCAATTTCATTTATCATTTATTTGCTTCTTTACAACAAAGTAACATCTTCTTCTATCTTTACTTTTTCACCTTTCAACACAAAATTCTTTTCATACCCTTTTATTTCGGTTCCCTCTTTCATAGCCACCCTCAACTTATGGATTTTCTATTAGTTGAGGTGCACAATATCCGAAGTCAGACCAGGGCCAAGATTGAGGTGACTTTTTGCATTAGCCACCGTTAACTTAGGCTTTAGGCCTATGTCAAGGTGCACATGTCCAAGGAGGGACCGGGGCCAAAACACTAGATTTAGCGAAGGTGCGTTAGGTGAATCAAAAGAAATGATCTTATTTAGGCTTAAATATTTGGATCAAAGGGAATATTGATTTCATCTGGTTGGATCCTTTTAGGCCTGTGTGGACTAATTTCTACAAAGGCCTATGATCACTTCCCAACATCTAGACTAGATCATCTTAGCAGGACCAACGGGGCATGTTCTAGATTGGCACAACTGTCTGAACATTCAACTTTCCTCACACATTCTTGGCACATTGTTTCCTTATGAGATTATCAGATTACCCAGTTCAAGTTTTATCTGAAGTTATTAGTTCAAATTGGTTCTTATTATGTCACATTGAGATCCCACACAGTCAATTCATCAAGACTATAGATCTAGCACAATTTAACATTTTTGGACAGGGATCATATTTTCTCTTGTTTTTCATGCCATCATGCATTCATTTTTCAACTTACTCCTACACATACATTCCTAAACATGTCGGTTCAACATAAATTAAATAGTCTCTTGGGGAAAAAGAACACAGGCAAGAAAATCCCAAAAGAGGATTATGAGTTGGGTTACTAAGACTTCACCCTATAACTCACAATCCATTTACCCCACCCTCAACAAAATAGAGTGATATTGTCCCCAAGGCACAAAAAGTAAAGAATAAAGGATCGGGTGAAGCAAACCTGTGGCGCGTAGCGCTGACGACCTTTCCACAGGCGGGTGGGTCCGGTTTCTCGGAGCCCGCTGGAGTAACACTTGGGCAACCATCAGTAGTGCACACATAATTTATCTCAGCACCCTCAGTAATGCTTACGTCAACACCCACCGCACCATCAGTAGTGCCCATGTTTCTAGAGGTACCAATATCTACCTCCCTAGCCCACTGCTCATGCATCTCCTCATCAACTGTGGAAGCTCTCTGTGCTTCCTCAAGTTCCTAGCGCTCCCTCTTGAAAACTCTCCCAGTCTCAGTGTTGTCAGAAGCACGACTTGAGCGGGGGTGCTTCCAAGAATAACGGGAAGAAGAAGGTGGCGACATCTCATCTACAAACAATGCATCCAACACCATATCATAAACAAGTGTTGTGGGGGCCGACTTAGGCTCAGTCTCTGGCGGGGCTAGGAGGGTGTCAAGATCAGCCCGGAGACTAGCTAGCTCCATCCGAAAAGAAGGGACATCAGTAGTGGGGGTTGGTCTCTCTAGGACTCTCAACATGAAGGTATCCAGATGCTAATGAATGGCCTGGACCTTCTAGTCCATCATGTGCTCCATTCGCTGCTCCATCCAAGAGTCAGACTCCACTAGGGGCCTAACTGGTAGCCGGTGAATAGGAAACCGGGGCATCCTCAGTAGTGGCTGGAGAGGAAGGCTCCTCACCCTACATCGGCTCCATATTAGCAACCGAGTCTGCTCCCAATGGTGGCACCTCAATCTGCAGCTCTCTGAGAGGTGCACCAACATTGGCCTCATCCCTAATTAGGCTGATATCAAGGGTCTTGATCGCCTGCACCAGCTTGTCACAATGCCAAACCGGTACTCCAGCATCCCTGCTCAATTGGAAAAAAGGCATGGGAAAGGTAAGGTGGTGGTGGCCTTAAAGGCTCTCTCGTCTATCTCCACAATCAGCATGCGGGCAAAGTCCATCTCCAACCCAATAACTAAGAATGCAACCATAACCGCATGGGGCCATATGACTACATTGTCTGCCTGAGTATGAGACACCCGATTCCAGACAAACAACCAGAAGAATTTGTCCACAAAATTCAGGGTGGCCTTCTTGATTCCCAAGATCGGGGTGCTCACCCACTCGGTGTGCTCTCCGTCTATAGCAAGGTCATGGGCCAACCAGCGCAATAGAGTCTCCCTCTGAACGGTATTTTTTCGGAATGGCCCGCTTCATTTCAATCGGTTCGATTAGTACACCAGGCCTCGAGGCCCCTACATTTCTGCATGGGTCCGGGAGTTTTATACCGCATACGGAGACATAGTACCCAATGGGAAGGAGAAGGCCAGTGCCTTCAGACCAGTGAAGTCGGTCATGGTTCGAGGAAATGAGGTCGGCTGCAGCAGTGAGCACATTAATATTGTACTTAACAGGGCTCTAGGTGCTACATTTACTTATGAGGGCCTGCCTATTACTAAGTCCCTAGATGATTTGAAGGGCTGGTTGGCACCTCTGATTTCTGATACCACCCAGAGGTGGATCGAGCAGGATCCCCCATCGAGAAGAGAGACCTGAATATTACTGCTCGATTCTGGTTTGGATTTATCTGTAGCACCATACTGCCTTCTCAGAACAAGTTCATCCTTCGGCACTCCGGGCAGCCTACCTTGGGTCGATCAAATGCAGGACGAGCATTAACATGGGGCTCCTTATAGAGTAGGAGATGGCCATGAGGGCCAAGTAACACAAGACCTGCCTACCATTCCCAATTTAGATCACTGAGTTGGGTCGGCATGCTGGAGTTTCTCGGGATGCTACTAGAGACTTTGAGGTTACCCCTTCATCCTCCACTTACATTCGGCGTATTGAGGCAGAGTACACTAGGGTGGAGGCTGACAAGAGGAGAGCAGCTCTGGTGGATACATCTCTGGAGCTGGACGTTGACTCTATACCTGCAGAGCCATCTTTGCCTACTCCCGCCTCTGGCCCTTCAGTACATATGCTCCTACTTCGTCTTCCCGGCCTGCCAAGATTACTCTCTTGGTGCATTTACCTTTTCCTAGCCTGCCAAGATTACTCAGACTATGATCCTAAAGATGGGGCACCTGGTCCATTTAGCTGATGTGAGAGCTGCGCAACTAGAAGCATCTGTCCCATGGATGATTGAGAGCGCCATTGTTGCTTCATTGACCCCTCTCCAGACTTTTATTGATGATTTGAGAGTAGTTGCTTATGAGAGTAGACATGGGGAGTCTTATGAATTTATGGATTTGAAAACCGAGGTTGCGGATCTGAAGAAGGACATGGACTACTTGAAATCCATTGACTTCACTTCCCTATTGGAGGCAAGTGATGATGGTGATTCCCCGACGACTTCTGAGGTTCCTCCAGCCACCACTAGAGATGTACACCGGGATGATATGACAGCTGATGAGTCGGAGGTAGAGAACGACTAGGAGCAGATAGATGTGCGAGATGCTGAAGTTTATCATGATTTGGCTGACCTTGAGGATGCTACGTTCAAGACTGTGTGCCAGACTTCTTTGCGAGACACCACCATGGGGGGTCCAGTGGAGCCGGTACTTCTGAGGTAACTCCACGCACTGATGCCCAGGGAAAGAGTGATGCACTGCGCATTGATGACCAGATAGATGGAGCGACTGTTTAGACATAATTTTTCTTTACCTCCCTCTCTGTCATCTTTATTTACTTTTTGGATATCTTTATTGCATTTCAGGACAAATTGTTTTGTTTTGTGGTGGGGTGAGGCCCACCTATTGTGATTACTACTCTATTTATATATTTAGTTTGGTGCTATAAATTGTGTTTGGGCACTATTTTTGTGGATGTTTGAGTTTGTGGCTCCTTATTTTGAACGTAAATGATTTTTTATTTTGAATATAAATGATTTTTGACCCTTCCAAAAGTTTTGGGCCACCTCTGGTGTAATTAATTGTGGATGTTTTTGTGCATATTTGAGTATCGATCTTGTTCAATACCGATGACTTGAATAGAGCTCTCAATCAAACAAACATGAATGTGAGGCTACGATGAGGCCAAATGAAGTTGCATAGATAATATGTGAACTTTTTGCATCTCGTTATGACTAGCCAGTTATCGAATGAGTCTCTTGTGATGATCATTGCACACTAGCGAAAGTGTGGAGTCGTGTTTGATATTTTGGTGCCAATGCCTTGTGTGATGAGCTTGCCGTGAACCATGTGTGATGACTCCTAGAATTTTCCCCGTTGGTCCGGTTGACCAAGTGATGTGAGCTCTTGAAATTATCTTAGGCAACAATTTTAAAGAGTGAAACAATTTGATATTATACCTCTTTTGTGGCCTACTTAGTGAGTGTGTGATCTTTTTTTGAGCACCCTTTGAGTCTTACCCTTTATCTTGGAAGGAACTTGATGCAATTTTGACCTTTCTTTATCCCTTCACCCTTAATACTCATGAAATGGGGTTGGTGTGAATAGCCAACTTAGACCAAAAGCCTAAGTTGGATGTGTAGTGAAAAGAGAAGGCAAATTAAGAAATGCAAAGAAGTCCCCCTTGATCCATGGTTGTGAAAAATATGGAACCCCTCCATTCAAAAAAAAAAAAAGAGAAAAAGAAAATGAAAAGAGGAATGAAAATGTTTTCAAATAAAGTTGCCAAAAGAAATAGGGTGTCCAAAGTTTCATTGAAAATGAATAATGGGGTGAATTGGAAAATGATGAAGAAAAGGGAAGAAAGTGTTGCTCACACCACATTTAATGAGGATATCATCCACTTAGCCGAAATAACCAAACCTTTACACTCAGCCCCGTTACAAGCCTTGAAAATACCTTGTTTGATCTTGAGTGAGCTGAAACAAGTGTTGATTAAAATATAAGGGCAAGCCTATGGGTGGAGTCATGCATGTGTTCATCTTTGTGAATGTGAGTGTGGAACGTGATTCCAGAGCTTTAAATTGTTAAACCATTGTGTGTGAATATGGAATCATTCTTGGTGTGAGGGCATTTAAGTACCTTTGTTGAGTTAGAACTTGCATTTGAAGAAATTATGGTGAACTTGAGAATTTTTGATAATGGTGAGTTACAACTTGAATCTTTGAGTGCACAATTGATCCTTGCATGAGTTAGTTGAGTCTTGTTGATGGAAACACAATTTGGTAACGATTTCTATCTTTTTATGATGTTTAGCTAAAACCCCAATTCTTGGAGTGTGATTATGTGATTATTGGCTGATTTAGCTGATGGGTATTGCTAATTGTTAGTTTAAATGTTGTTCAGAGGTGATTTCAATCAGTAATTGTTGTTAAAATTAAAGGATTTTAGTTACAAATGCAATTCTACCTTCGTTTTTTGGCTTTCTCTCTCTCTCTCGGTTTTAAAACCAAAATTATTGAATTGATGCTCTGTCGGTATTGGGTTATCATGGGTTCAGCTTGAGAGAGTGAATACTAAACATTTTTCCACACATTCAACTCGAGAGAGCGAATGGACTCAAGCGTAGGTTGTTCTTAGTTGTGTGCTTGTTGGTGTTCGAAAGAAAGCAATTTGATTCAGGGTAAATTTTTCTAGAGAAAGTTTATCTCCACTAAAGTCTAGCTTATTCACTGATTTACAACTATTTACTAATAGTTGCAATTACCCATTTGTCTACCTTAGTCTATAATCCAATCACATCCCAAAACCTCGTCTAAATATTGTTATTTGTTGTTGTTGTAGTTGGTAGTTCAAATTAAACCCCATTTATTTAACATTCGTATCAGGTAAATGTCTATTCCTATGATTGACTTGAACATATTCTTATTTTACTTTTGAACCTTAAGCACGTTCCCCTCCCTCTGGGATTCGACCCAAACTCATTTGGTTGGGTTATTTATTAGTCCACGATTTGGACTCTTTTAGGGATTTATTTTAATAGATTTAGTGTCCTCAAATGCATATTTTTTCTCAATAACTGATGAAAATCCTTGAGTTTCAGGTATTTGGAGTTAGAGACTAAGCATGGACACTATTAGGCAGAAAGAAACAAGACAGTTGAAAAGAACGAAGAAAAGACATCCTGAGGATCGCCTAAACCATTAGGCGAGTCACCGAATGGCTATGGTCTCACCTAATGTTCTAGTGTGCCAAGCTCTGAAGGAGAAAATCCAGTTGGCGAGATAAAGAAGCAGTCGACGAGTCCGCGAACGATTCCGCGATGCATTACTCCATCGCCTAATGTTATAGAACTTGAAGTTGCTGAAGGACAATGCACAAAGGCAATGAACCAGACCAAAGGGCGGATCGCCAAGTGGATCGGTGATCTCGAGTAACTGCGTCGAGTGATCCTTCGCACCACACTTTTTGACAACTATAAATACCTCTTTGAATTTTTAGTTTAGTATCTAGTTTTACATCTCTTAAACCAATTTTTAGAATTACTCAGTTTTGGAGACAATTTTCCTTAGGCTTGAAGGATTGAAGATTTCAATTTTCTAAGCAATTAGAAGTCGGTATTGAAGATTCTTCATCCTTGACGTGTGTAAACACAATATTTATCACACCCATTTGATGGAAACACTTTTCGGTATCAATTTCTATCTCTTTACAATGTCTAGCTAAAACCCCAATTCTTGGGGTGTGATATTGTGAATATGGGTTGAATTTACTCTTGGGTATTTCTAATTGATTGTTTATTCGCTGTTTAAAGGTGATTTCATTCAGTAGTTGTGTTTGAATTTAATGGGATTGTAGTTGCAAATACAATTTTATCTTCGTGGTTTTTACTAGCTTGAGAGAGAAGTTTTAAAACCAAAACTACTGAATCGATAGTGTGTGGTTATTGGGTTGTCGTGGGTTCATCTCGAGAGAGTGAATCCTAAACCCTCTCCCACACATTTAGCTCAAGAGAGTGAATGGACTAAGGCGAAGACTGTATTACATTGCTTCTTATCGGTGTTCGAGAGAAACCAATTTGATTCGGGGTAAATTGTTTGAGAGAAAATTTGCTCCCACTAAATTCTAGCCTAGTTACAAATTTGTAGCTAGTTACTATCACTAGCATTTATCCGGTTGTGTATTTTAGCCCATATTCCTATCACATCCCAAGAATCCTATCTCGATATTTGCATTTTCATTTTAGTTGTCAATTTAGTTGATAATTGCTTACAAAACCCCCTATGATAATTGACACTTCTGTCACCCTTAAATTTATCATGTTTTTCTTCGTAAATGTCTATATCTATGATTAACTTGAACACATTTTTGCTTTTCAATTGATTCTCAATTACAAACCTGTAACAATCCGGAAAATGATAGAGTGAAACTAGAGCCTCACATGTGAGTTTGGAGTCGAGAACTTAATGAAATGTTTATATTTGAATTTGACCCAAAAAGTTCTTAAAAATGTGCTTCGGAAGTTATTGGAAACTTGTTTAGCTGTATATAAAAAGATCCGTTTCATTTTTCGAAAATCCGACTTCATATTCTTGTTTAGGGGGGTCAAATTGAG